>NC_083733.1:46725584-47056344 GCF_028564815.1 Eubalaena glacialis | reverse complement strand
GACATTGTGACGGCATGGCAACACTTGGAATCCTAGGACACAGTGGAAGCGCACCTCGCAAACTGGATGGAAGAAGCTTCCAAGCACAGTGTTCTTTCCTGTCCCAAAGAGAACGCTAGTGTCTGAGGCTGGTAGCCTTGTTGCTAGAGAGAACTGGCATCCCCGTGGGCCTGTTGGCTACTTTCCTCTTTCCGACCCTCTCAGGAAACTCCTCCAGAAAGCCTTTAGGACCCGCTTAGAGAGAACAGCTGCCAAGTGGATGCACAGAACATTAACCTAGCTCCCAGCCCAGGGTCCCAAGCATCCATCTTTCTCTGGAGGGTACGTACCCCACCCAGGGATTCAAGCACGGAGTTTGCCTTGTACAACTTACACAGGAAATTGGGAGGAGATGTAGGCCACTCTACTTGCGATCACACTACGTGGCCCGGACAAGTTATCACGCAGCAGAATTCAACCCCCTTCCTCTGCACGTGTGTACCCCAAAGAAGCGCTGGGCAGTGGGTGTTCTCAGGCCAAGAGCAGTCCTTGTTCTGGGCTGCACCTGCTCTGTGGTTCAAAGTTTCTCTGACTCTGCTCCTTCGGAAGCATTTCAGAGCTGACGCTATCCCTGGGCTGCCAAAGCAAAGAGGCCTAGAGGCCTTTCACACTGAAGGCATGGGTTTGTTTCCCCTGAAGAAAGTGTACCTCGCCCCTCCCAGGCCGGAGGCGTGTAAGATGACACCATTTGCTCTGCCCATGGAAAATGCAAGTAGGTGTACTCCATTTGGGCTGCCTGGTGAAACAACCTGCGCTCACCAGCACCCTGAGTACCTTTCCTGAACTTTGATTCCTAGCTAGGTCAACTCGGCCTTCGGAGGCTAGATGGTGACCAAACGTGTTCAGCTTGTGGGTAAAGCCTTTGACCAATGGCCATTATGCTTGTGCTTGTGCGAGGGTTAGGCAGGCACTTGCCAACACAGGGTCTTTACCTTACCATAAGCTGTCCCTTTGGGCTGAAAGCAGGTGGCGTGGGTGGATCACAGCCTGGGAAGCAGGGCCTCAGGGGAGTCTGCCAACAGACTGCCCTCCAGTATAGCCAGCTGAGAAAAGGTGGCAAGGCTGATGGAACCCGCTTTACAACGAAATGTTTCTCTTCAGCAGAGGAGGTTTTGCTGCCACACGTCAGCAGCTCCTCTCCCTCAGAGTGCTGTTCCTGGGTAGACTAGGAAAAGCCACCACGTTCCCCAGCTTAGGAGAGGCACTTTTCCTAGTTGGTTTCATCCGTGAGAGAGCCAGAAGGGCTGATCTCAACCAGTTGGGCTGCACAGCCTGAGTCCTTGGGGCAGGGCAGTCCTGAGCCATAGTGCCACCTAAGGAATGCAAGCCAAGTTTCCTTGCCACAGGAAAGCACACCGAGGCCTGGTGTTTTCTCTATGAAATTGACGTGGGCTTGAAGGGTGAGGCCTTTACTACATTGTGTACGGAGATACTCGATTTGGGCTGCCTGGTGAAACAACCTGCGCTCACCAGCACCCTGAGTACCTTTCCTGAACTTTGATTCCTAGCTAGGTCAACTCGGCCTTCGGAGGCTAGATGGGACCAAACGTGTTCAGCTTGTGGGGAAAGCCTTTGACCAATGGCCAATATGCTTGTGCTTGTGCGAGGGTTAGGCAGGCACTTGACAACACAGGGTCTTTAGCTTACCATAAGCTGTCCCTTTGGGCTGAAGCAGGCGGCGTGTGTGGATCACAGCCTGGGAAGCAGGGCCTCAGGGGAGTCTGCCAACAGACTGCCCTCCAGTATGGCCAGCTGAGAAAAGGTGGCAAGGCTGATGGAACCCGCTTACAACGAAATGTTTCTCTTCAGCAGAGGAGGTTTTACTGCCACACGTCAGCAGCTCCTCTCCCTCAGAGTGCTGTTCCTGGGTAGACTAGGACAAGCCACCAAGTTCCCCAGCTTAGTAGAGGCACTTTTCCTAGTTGGTTTCATCCGTGAGAGAGCCAGAAGGGCTGATCTCAACCAGTCGGGCTGCACAGCCTGAGTCCTTGGGGCAGGGCAGTCCTGAGCCATAGTGCCACCTAAGGAATGCAAGCCAAGTTTCCTTGCCACAGGAAAGCACACCGAGGCCTCGTGTTTTCTCTATGAAATTGACGTGGGCTTGAAGGGTGAGGCCTTTACTACATTGTGGAAAAGCTCGGGGTTACGGCTCTCTTTCTCCCTCTCTCGGTCCCATAACCTGGGCTCAGCCTTGAGGGAATGCTGAGTGGCAGAGACTGCCTCTCTGCCGGACTCAGAAGGCTTCTTCCCTTTAGGGCAATGCCGTTTGTGTCTTACTTCGTGGAGGAGGAATGAGGGCGCCTAGAGATATTCTGACATGAAATACCTAACGACAGAGGATCTGGAGGAGCTGGTTTCTCGGTGGAAGGAGCCCAAAAGCCTGCATTGCTAAGGTCTCTTTGAGAGCTGCCAGACACTCTGCCGTCCTAGGCCTAAGAATTGGACATTGTGACGGCATGGCAACACTTGGAATCCTAGGACACAGTGGAAGCGCACCTCGCAAACTGGATGGAAGAAGCTTCCAAGCACAGTGTTCTTTCATGTCCCAAAGAGAACGCTAGTGTCTGAGGCTGGTAGCCTTGTTGCTAGAGAGAACTGGCATCCCCGTGGGCCTGTTGGCTACTTTCCTCTTTCCGACCCTCTCAGGAAACTCCTCCAGAAAGCCTTTAGGACCCGCATAGAGAGAACAGCTGCCAAGTGGATGCACAGAACATTAACCTAGCTCCCAGCCCAGGGTCCCAAGCATCCATCTTTCTCTGGAGGGTACGTACCCCACCCAGGGATTCAAGCACGGAGTTTGCCTTGTACAACTTACACAGGAAATTGGGAGGAGATGTAGGGCCACTCTACTTGCGATCACACTACGTGGCCCGGACAAGTTATCACGCAGCAGAATTCAACCCCCTTCCTCTACACGTGTGTACCCCAAAGAAGCGCTGGACAGTGGGTGTTCTCAGGCCAAGAGCAGTCCTTGTTCTGGGCTGCACCTGCTCTGTGGTTCAAAGTTTCTCTGACTCTGCTCCTTCGGAAGCATTTCAGAGCTGACGCTATCCCTGGGCTGCCAAAGCAAAGAGGCCTAGAGGCCTTTCACACTGAAGGCATGGGTTTGTTTCCCCTGAAGAAAGTGTACCTCGCCCCTCCCAGGCCGGAGGCGTGTAAGATGACACCATTTGCTCTGCCCATGGAAAATGCAAGTAGGTGTACTCCATTTGGGCTGCCTGGTGAAACAACCTGCGCTCACCAGCACCCTGAGTACCTTTCCTGCACTTTGATTCCTAGCTAGGTGAACTCGGCCTTCGGAGGCTAGATGGGACCAAACGTGTTCAGCTTGTGGGGAAAGACTTTGACCAATGGCCAATATGCTTGTGCTTGTGCGAGGGTTAGGCAGGCACTTGACAACACAGGGTCTTTAGCTTACCATAAGCTGTCCCTTTGGGCTGAAGCAGGTGGCGTGGGTGGATCACAGCCTGGGAAGCAAGGCCTCAGGGGATTCTGCCAACAGACTGCCCTCCAGTATAGCCAGCTGAGAAAAGGTGGCAAGGCTGATGGAACCCGCTTACAACGAAATGTTTCTCTTCAGCAGAGGAGGTTTTGCTGCCACACGTCAGCAGCTCCTCTCCCTCAGAGTGCTGTTCCTGGGTAGACAAGGAAAAGCCACCACGTTCCCCAGCTTAGGAGAGGCACTTTTCCTAGTTGGTTTCATCCGTGAGAGAGCCAGAAGGGCTGTTCTCCACCAGTCGGGCTACACAGCCTGAGTCCTTGGGGTGGGGCAGTCCTGAGCCAATGTGCCACCTAAGGAATGCAAGCCAAGTTTCCTTGCCACAGGAAAGCACACCGAGGCCTGGTGTTTTCTCTATGAAATTGACGTGGGCTTGAAGGGTGAGGCCTTTACTATATTGTGTACGGAGATACTCGATTTGGGCTGCCTGGTGAAACAACCTGCGCTCACCAGCACCCTGAGTACCTTTCCTGAACTTTGATTCCTAGCTAGGTCAACTCGGCCTTCGGAGGCTAGATGGGACCAAACGTGTTCAGCTTGTGGGGAAGCCTTTGAAAAATGGCCAATATGCTTCTGCTTGTTCGAGGGTTAGGCAGGCACTTGACAACACAGGGTCTTTACCTTACCATAAGCTGTCCCTTTGGGCTGAAGCAGGCGGCGTGTGTGGATCACAGCCTGGGAAGCAGGGCGTCAGAGGAGTCTGCCAACACACTGCCCTCCAGTATAGCCAGCTGAGAAAAGGTGGCAAGGCTGATGGAACATGCTTACAACGAAATGTTTCTCTTCAGCAGAGGAGATTTTGATACCACACGTCAGCAGCTCCTCTCCGTCAGATTGCTGTTCCTGTGTAGACTAGGAAAAGCCACCACGTTCCCCAGCTTAGAAGAGGCTCTTTTCCTAGTTGGTTTCATCCGTGAGAGAGCCAGAAGGGCTGATCTCAACCAGTCGGGCTGCACAGCCTGAGTCCTTGGGGCAGGGCAGTCCTGAGCCATAGTGCCACCTAAGGAATGCAAGCCAAGTTTCCTTGCCACAGGAAAGCACACCGAGGCCTGGTGTTTTCTCTATGAAATTGACGTGGGCTTGAAGGGTGAGGCCTTTACTACATTGTGGAAAAGCTCGGGGTTACGGCTCTCTTTCTCCCTCTCTCGGTCCCATAACCTGGGCTAAGCCTTGAGGGAATGCTGAGTGGCAGAGACTGCCTCTCTGCCGGACTCAGAAGGCTTCTTCCCTTTAGGGCAATGCCGTTTGTGTCTTACTTCGTGGAGGAGGAATGAGGGCGCCTAGAGATATTCTGACATGAAATACCTAACGACAGAGGATCTGGAGGAGCTGGTTTCTCGGTGGAAGGAGCCCCAAAGCCTGCATTGCTAAGGTCTCTTTGAGAGCTGCCAGACACTCTGCCGTCCTAGGCCTAAGAATTGGACATTGTGACGGCATGGCAACACTTGGAATCCTAGGACACAGTGGAAGCGCACCTCGCAAACTGGATGGAAGAAGCTTCCAAGCACAGTGTTCTTTCCTGTCCCAAAGAGAACGCTAGTGTCTGAGGCTGGTAGCCTTGTTGCTAGAGAGAACTGGCATCCCCGTGGGCCTGTTGGCTACTTTCCTCTTTCCGACCCTCTCAGGAAACTCCTCCAGAAAGCCTTTAGGACCCGCTTAGAGAGAACAGCTGCCAAGTGGATGCACAGAACATTAACCTAGCTCCCAGCCCAGGGTCCCAAGCATCCATCTTTCTCTGGAGGGTACGTACCCCACCCAGGGATTCAAGCACGGAGTTTGCCTTGTACAACTTACACAGGAAATTGGGAGGAGATGTAGGGCCACTCTACTTGCGATCACACTACGTGGCCCGGACAAGTTATCACGCAGCAGAATTCAACCCCCTTCCTCTGCACGTGTGTACCCCAAAGAAGCGCTGGGCAGTGGGTGTTCTCAGGCCAAGAGCAGTCCTTGTTCTGGGCTGCACCTGCTCTGTGGTTCAAAGTTTCTCTGACTCTGCTCCTTCGGAAGCATTTCAGAGCTGACGCTATCCCTGGGCTGCCAAAGCAAAGAGGCCTAGAGGCCTTTCACACTGAAGGCATGGGTTTGTTTCCCCTGAAAAAAGTGTACCTCGCCCCTCCCAGGCCGGAGGCGTGTAAGATGACACCATTTGCTCTGCCCATGGAAAATGCAAGTAGGTGTACTCCATTTGGGCTGCCTGGTGAAACAACCTGCGCTCACCAGCACCCTGAGTACCTTTCCTGCACTTTGATTCCTAGCTAGGTGAACTCGGCCTTCGGAGGCTAGATGGGACCAAACGTGTTCAGCTTGTGGGGAAAGACTTTGACCAATGGCCAATATGCTTGTGCTTGTGCGAGGGTTAGGCAGGCACTTGACAACACAGGGTCTTTAGCTTACCATAAGCTGTCCCTTTGGGCTGAAGCAGGTGGCGTGGGTGGATCACAGCCTGGGAAGCAAGGCCTCAGGGGATTCTGCCAACAGACTGCCCTCCAGTATAGCCAGCTGAGAAAAGGTGGCAAGGCTGATGGAACCCGCTTACAACGAAATGTTTCTCTTCAGCAGAGGAGGTTTTGCTGCCACACGTCAGCAGCTCCTCTCCCTCAGAGTGCTGTTCCTGGGTAGACTAGGAAAAGCCACCACGTTCCCCAGCTTAGGAGAGGCACTTTTCCTAGTTGGTTTCATCCGTGAGAGAGCCAGAAGGGCTGTTCTCCACCAGTCGGGCTACACAGCCTGAGTCCTTGGGGTGGGGCAGTCCTGAGCCAATGTGCCACCTAAGGAATGCAAGCCAAGTTTCCTTGCCACAGGAAAGCACACCGAGGCCTGGTGTTTTCTCTATGAAATTGACGTGGGCTTGAAGGGTGAGGCCTTTACTATATTGTGTACGGAGATACTCGATTTGGGCTGCCTGGTGAAACAACCTGCGCTCACCAGCACCCTGAGTACCTTTCCTGAACTTTGATTCCTAGCTAGGTCAACTCGGCCTTCGGAGGCTAGATGGGACCAAACGTGTTCAGCTTGTGGGGAAGCCTTTGAAAAATGGCCAATATGCTTCTGCTTGTTCGAGGGTTAGGCAGGCACTTGACAACACAGGGTCTTTACCTTACCATAAGCTGTCCCTTTGGGCTGAAGCAGGCGGCGTGTGTGGATCACAGCCTGGGAAGCAGGGCGTCAGAGGAGTCTGCCAACACACTGCCCTCCAGTATAGCCAGCTGAGAAAAGGTGGCAAGGCTGATGGAACATGCTTACAACGAAATGTTTCTCTTCAGCAGAGGAGATTTTGATACCACACGTCAGCAGCTCCTCTCCGTCAGATTGCTGTTCCTGTGTAGACTAGGAAAAGCCACCACGTTCCCCAGCTTAGAAGAGGCTCTTTTCCTAGTTGGTTTCATCCGTGAGAGAGCCAGAAGGGCTGATCTCAACCAGTCGGGCTGCACAGCCTGAGTCCTTGGGGCAGGGCAGTCCTGAGCCATAGTGCCACCTAAGGAATGCAAGCCAAGTTTCCTTGCCACAGGAAAGCACACCGAGGCCTGGTGTTTTCTCTATGAAATTGACGTGGGCTTGAAGGGTGAGGCCTTTACTACATTGTGGAAAAGCTCGGGGTTACGGCTCTCTTTCTCCCTCTCTCGGTCCCATAACCTGGGCTAAGCCTTGAGGGAATGCTGAGTGGCAGAGACTGCCTCTCTGCCGGACTCAGAAGGCTTCTTCCCTTTAGGGCAATGCCGTTTGTGTCTTACTTCGTGGAGGAGGAATGAGGGCGCCTAGAGATATTCTGACATGAAATACCTAACGACAGAGGATCTGGAGGAGCTGGTTTCTCGGTGGAAGGAGCCCCAAAGCCTGCATTGCTAAGGTCTCTTTGAGAGCTGCCAGACACTCTGCCGTCCTAGGCCTAAGAATTGGACATTGTGACGGCATGGCAACACTTGGAATCCTAGGACACAGTGGAAGCGCACCTCGCAAACTGGATGGAAGAAGCTTCCAAGCACAGTGTTCTTTCCTGTCCCAAAGAGAACGCTAGTGTCTGAGGCTGGTAGCCTTGTTGCTAGAGAGAACTGGCATCCCCGTGGGCCTGTTGGCTACTTTCCTCTTTCCGACCCTCTCAGGAAACTCCTCCAGAAAGCCTTTAGGACCCGCTTAGAGAGAACAGCTGCCAAGTGGATGCACAGAACATTAACCTAGCTCCCAGCCCAGGGTCCCAAGCATCCATCTTTCTCTGGAGGGTACGTACCCCACCCAGGGATTCAAGCACGGAGTTTGCCTTGTACAACTTACACAGGAAATTGGGAGGAGATGTAGGGCCACTCTACTTGCGATCACACTACGTGGCCCGGACAAGTTATCACGCAGCAGAATTCAACCCCCTTCCTCTGCACGTGTGTACCCCAAAGAAGCGCTGGGCAGTGGGTGTTCTCAGGCCAAGAGCAGTCCTTGTTCTGGGCTGCACCTGCTCTGTGGTTCAAAGTTTCTCTGACTCTGCTCCTTCGGAAGCATTTCAGAGCTGACGCTATCCCTGGGCTGCCAAAGCGAAGAGGCCTAGAGGCCTTTCACACTGAAGGCATGGGTTTGTTTCCCCTGAAGAAAGTGTACCTCGCCCCTCCCAGGCCGGAGGCGTGTAAGATGACACCATTTGCTCTGCCCATGGAAAATGCAAGTAGGTGTACTCCATTTGGGCTGCCTGGTGAAACAACCTGCGCTCACCAGCACCCTGAGTACCTTTCCTGAACTTTGATTCCTAGCTAGGTCAACTCGGCCTTCGGAGGCTAGATGGGACCAAACGTGTTCAGCTTGTGGGGAAAGCCTTTGACCAATGGCCATTATGCTTGTGCTTGTGCGAGGGTTAGGCAGGCACTTGCCAACACAGGGTCTTTACCTTACCATAAGCTGTCCCTTTGGGCTGAAGCAGGTGGCGTGGGTGGATCACAGCCTGGGAAGCAGGGCCTCAGGGGAGTCTGCCAACAGACTGCCCTCCAGTATAGCCAGCTGAGAAAAGGTGGCAAGGCTGATGGAACCCGCTTACAACGAAATGTTTCTCTTCAGCAGAGGAGGTTTTGCTGCCACACGTCAGCAGCTCCTCTCCCTCAGAGTGCTGTTCCTGGGTAGACTAGGAAAAGCCACCACGTTCCCCAGCTTAGGAGAGGCACTTTTCCTAGTTGGTTTCATCCGTGAGAGAGCCAGAAGGGCTGATCTCAACCAGTTGGGCTGCACAGCCTGAGTCCTTGGGGCAGGGCAGTCCTGAGCCATAGTGCCACCTAAGGAATGCAAGCCAAGTTTCCTTGCCACAGGAAAGCACACCGAGGCCTGGTGTTTTCTCTATGAAATTGACGTGGGCTTGAAGGGTGAGGCCTTTACTACATTGTGTACGGAGATACTCGATTTGGGCTGCCTGGTGAAACAACCTGCGCTCACCAGCACCCTGAGTACCTTTCCTGAACTTTGATTCCTAGCTAGGTCAACTCGGCCTTCGGAGGCTAGATGGGACCAAACGTGTTCAGCTTGTGGGGAAAGCCTTTGACCAATGGCCAATATGCTTGTGCTTGTGCGAGGGTTAGGCAGGCACTTGACAACACAGGGTCTTTAGCTTACCATAAGCTGTCCCTTTGGGCTGAAGCAGGCGGCGTGTGTGGATCACAGCCTGGGAAGCAGGGCCTCAGGGGAGTCTGCCAACAGACTGCCCTCCAGTATGGCCAGCTGAGAAAAGGTGGCAAGGCTGATGGAACCCGCTTACAACGAAATGTTTCTCTTCAGCAGAGGAGGTTTTACTGCCACACGTCAGCAGCTCCTCTCCCTCAGAGTGCTGTTCCTGGGTAGACTAGGACAAGCCACCAAGTTCCCCAGCTTAGTAGAGGCACTTTTCCTAGTTGGTTTCATCCGTGAGAGAGCCAGAAGGGGCTGATCTCAACCAGTCGGGCTGCACAGCCTGAGTCCTTGGGGCAGGGCAGTCCTGAGCCATAGTGCCACCTAAGGAATGCAAGCCAAGTTTCCTTGCCACAGGAAAGCACACCGAGGCCTCGTGTTTTCTCTATGAAATTGACGTGGGCTTGAAGGGTGAGGCCTTTACTACATTGTGGAAAAGCTCGGGGTTACGGCTCTCTTTCTCCCTCTCTCGGTCCCATAACCTGGGCTCAGCCTTGAGGGAATGCTGAGTGGCAGAGACTGCCTCTCTGCCGGACTCAGAAGGCTTCTTCCCTTTAGGGCAATGCCGTTTGTGTCTTACTTCGTGGAGGAGGAATGAGGGCGCCTAGAGATATTCTGACATGAAATACCTAACGACAGAGGATCTGGAGGAGCTGGTTTCTCGGTGGAAGGAGCCCAAAAGCCTGCATTGCTAAGGTCTCTTTGAGAGCTGCCAGACACTCTGCCGTCCTAGGCCTAAGAATTGGACATTGTGACGGCATGGCAACACTTGGAATCCTAGGACACAGTGGAAGCGCACCTCGCAAACTGGATGGAAGAAGCTTCCAAGCACAGTGTTCTTTCATGTCCCAAAGAGAACGCTAGTGTCTGAGGCTGGTAGCCTTGTTGCTAGAGAGAACTGGCATCCCCGTGGGCCTGTTGGCTACTTTCCTCTTTCCGACCCTCTCAGGAAACTCCTCCAGAAAGCCTTTAGGACCCGCATAGAGAGAACAGCTGCCAAGTGGATGCACAGAACATTAACCTAGCTCCCAGCCCAGGGTCCCAAGCATCCATCTTTCTCTGGAGGGTACGTACCCCACCCAGGGATTCAAGCACGGAGTTTGCCTTGTACAACTTACACAGGAAATTGGGAGGAGATGTAGGGCCACTCTACTTGCGATCACACTACGTGGCCCGGACAAGTTATCACGCAGCAGAATTCAACCCCCTTCCTCTACACGTGTGTACCCCAAAGAAGCGCTGGACAGTGGGTGTTCTCAGGCCAAGAGCAGTCCTTGTTCTGGGCTGCACCTGCTCTGTGGTTCAAAGTTTCTCTGACTCTGCTCCTTCGGAAGCATTTCAGAGCTGACGCTATCCCTGGGCTGCCAAAGCAAAGAGGCCTAGAGGCCTTTCACACTGAAGGCATGGGTTTGTTTCCCCTGAAGAAAGTGTACCTCGCCCCTCCCAGGCCGGAGGCGTGTAAGATGACACCATTTGCTCTGCCCATGGAAAATGCAAGTAGGTGTACTCCATTTGGGCTGCCTGGTGAAACAACCTGCGCTCACCAGCACCCTGAGTACCTTTCCTGCACTTTGATTCCTAGCTAGGTGAACTCGGCCTTCGGAGGCTAGATGGGACCAAACGTGTTCAGCTTGTGGGGAAAGACTTTGACCAATGGCCAATATGCTTGTGCTTGTGCGAGGGTTAGGCAGGCACTTGACAACACAGGGTCTTTAGCTTACCATAAGCTGTCCCTTTGGGCTGAAGCAGGTGGCGTGGGTGGATCACAGCCTGGGAAGCAAGGCCTCAGGGGATTCTGCCAACAGACTGCCCTCCAGTATAGCCAGCTGAGAAAAGGTGGCAAGGCTGATGGAACCCGCTTACAACGAAATGTTTCTCTTCAGCAGAGGAGGTTTTGCTGCCACACGTCAGCAGCTCCTCTCCCTCAGAGTGCTGTTCCTGGGTAGACAAGGAAAAGCCACCACGTTCCCCAGCTTAGGAGAGGCACTTTTCCTAGTTGGTTTCATCCGTGAGAGAGCCAGAAGGGCTGTTCTCCACCAGTCGGGCTACACAGCCTGAGTCCTTGGGGTGGGGCAGTCCTGAGCCAATGTGCCACCTAAGGAATGCAAGCCAAGTTTCCTTGCCACAGGAAAGCACACCGAGGCCTGGTGTTTTCTCTATGAAATTGACGTGGGCTTGAAGGGTGAGGCCTTTACTATATTGTGTACGGAGATACTCGATTTGGGCTGCCTGGTGAAACAACCTGCGCTCACCAGCACCCTGAGTACCTTTCCTGAACTTTGATTCCTAGCTAGGTCAACTCGGCCTTCGGAGGCTAGATGGGACCAAACGTGTTCAGCTTGTGGGGAAGCCTTTGAAAAATGGCCAATATGCTTCTGCTTGTTCGAGGGTTAGGCAGGCACTTGACAACACAGGGTCTTTACCTTACCATAAGCTGTCCCTTTGGGCTGAAGCAGGCGGCGTGTGTGGATCACAGCCTGGGAAGCAGGGCGTCAGAGGAGTCTGCCAACACACTGCCCTCCAGTATAGCCAGCTGAGAAAAGGTGGCAAGGCTGATGGAACATGCTTACAACGAAATGTTTCTCTTCAGCAGAGGAGATTTTGATACCACACGTCAGCAGCTCCTCTCCGTCAGATTGCTGTTCCTGTGTAGACTAGGAAAAGCCACCACGTTCCCCAGCTTAGAAGAGGCTCTTTTCCTAGTTGGTTTCATCCGTGAGAGAGCCAGAAGGGCTGATCTCAACCAGTCGGGCTGCACAGCCTGAGTCCTTGGGGCAGGGCAGTCCTGAGCCATAGTGCCACCTAAGGAATGCAAGCCAAGTTTCCTTGCCACAGGAAAGCACACCGAGGCCTGGTGTTTTCTCTATGAAATTGACGTGGGCTTGAAGGGTGAGGCCTTTACTACATTGTGGAAAAGCTCGGGGTTACGGCTCTCTTTCTCCCTCTCTCGGTCCCATAACCTGGGCTAAGCCTTGAGGGAATGCTGAGTGGCAGAGACTGCCTCTCTGCCGGACTCAGAAGGCTTCTTCCCTTTAGGGCAATGCCGTTTGTGTCTTACTTCGTGGAGGAGGAATGAGGGCGCCTAGAGATATTCTGACATGAAATACCTAACGACAGAGGATCTGGAGGAGCTGGTTTCTCGGTGGAAGGAGCCCCAAAGCCTGCATTGCTAAGGTCTCTTTGAGAGCTGCCAGACACTCTGCCGTCCTAGGCCTAAGAATTGGACATTGTGACGGCATGGCAACACTTGGAATCCTAGGACACAGTGGAAGCGCACCTCGCAAACTGGATGGAAGAAGCTTCCAAGCACAGTGTTCTTTCCTGTCCCAAAGAGAACGCTAGTGTCTGAGGCTGGTAGCCTTGTTGCTAGAGAGAACTGGCATCCCCGTGGGCCTGTTGGCTACTTTCCTCTTTCCGACCCTCTCAGGAAACTCCTCCAGAAAGCCTTTAGGACCCGCTTAGAGAGAACAGCTGCCAAGTGGATGCACAGAACATTAACCTAGCTCCCAGCCCAGGGTCCCAAGCATCCATCTTTCTCTGGAGGGTACGTACCCCACCCAGGGATTCAAGCACGGAGTTTGCCTTGTACAACTTACACAGGAAATTGGGAGGAGATGTAGGGCCACTCTACTTGCGATCACACTACGTGGCCCGGACAAGTTATCACGCAGCAGAATTCAACCCCCTTCCTCTGCACGTGTGTACCCCAAAGAAGCGCTGGGCAGTGGGTGTTCTCAGGCCAAGAGCAGTCCTTGTTCTGGGCTGCACCTGCTCTGTGGTTCAAAGTTTCTCTGACTCTGCTCCTTCGGAAGCATTTCAGAGCTGACGCTATCCCTGGGCTGCCAAAGCAAAGAGGCCTAGAGGCCTTTCACACTGAAGGCATGGGTTTGTTTCCCCTGAAAAAAGTGTACCTCGCCCCTCCCAGGCCGGAGGCGTGTAAGATGACACCATTTGCTCTGCCCATGGAAAATGCAAGTAGGTGTACTCCATTTGGGCTGCCTGGTGAAACAACCTGCGCTCACCAGCACCCTGAGTACCTTTCCTGCACTTTGATTCCTAGCTAGGTGAACTCGGCCTTCGGAGGCTAGATGGGACCAAACGTGTTCAGCTTGTGGGGAAAGACTTTGACCAATGGCCAATATGCTTGTGCTTGTGCGAGGGTTAGGCAGGCACTTGACAACACAGGGTCTTTAGCTTACCATAAGCTGTCCCTTTGGGCTGAAGCAGGTGGCGTGGGTGGATCACAGCCTGGGAAGCAAGGCCTCAGGGGATTCTGCCAACAGACTGCCCTCCAGTATAGCCAGCTGAGAAAAGGTGGCAAGGCTGATGGAACCCGCTTACAACGAAATGTTTCTCTTCAGCAGAGGAGGTTTTGCTGCCACACGTCAGCAGCTCCTCTCCCTCAGAGTGCTGTTCCTGGGTAGACTAGGAAAAGCCACCACGTTCCCCAGCTTAGGAGAGGCACTTTTCCTAGTTGGTTTCATCCGTGAGAGAGCCAGAAGGGCTGTTCTGCACCAGTCGGGCTACACAGCCTGAGTCCTTGGGGTGGGGCAGTCCTGAGCCAATGTGCCACCTAAGGAATGCAAGCCAAGTTTCCTTGCCACAGGAAAGCACACCGAGGCCTGGTGTTTTCTCTATGAAATTGACGTGGGCTTGAAGGGTGAGGCCTTTACTATATTGTGTACAGAGATACTCGATTTGGGCTGCCTGGTGAAACAACCTGCGCTCACCAGCACCCTGAGTACCTTTCCTGAACTTTGATTCCTAGCTAGGTCAACTCGGCCTTCGGAGGCTAGATGGGACCAAACGTGTTCAGCTTGTGGGGAAGCCTTTGAAAAATGGCCAATATGCTTCTGCTTGTTCGAGGGTTAGGCAGGCACTTGACAACACAGGGTCTTTACCTTACCATAAGCTGTCCCTTTGGGCTGAAGCAGGCGGCGTGTGTGGATCACAGCTTGGGAAGCAGGGCGTCAGAGGAGTCTGCCAACACACTGCCCTCCAGTATAGCCAGCTGAGAAAAGGTGGCAAGGCTGATGGAACATGCTTACAACGAAATGTTTCTCTTCAGCAGAGGAGATTTTGATACCACACGTCAGCAGCTCCTCTCCGTCAGATTGCTGTTCCTGTGTAGACTAGGAAAAGCCACCACGTTCCCCAGCTTAGAAGAGGCTCTTTTCCTAGTTGGTTTCATCCGTGAGAGAGCCAGAAGGGCTGATCTCAACCAGTCGGGCTGCACAGCCTGAGTCCTTGGGGCAGGGCAGTCCTGAGCCATAGTGCCACCTAAGGAATGCAAGCCAAGTTTCCTTGCCACAGGAAAGCACACCGAGGCCTGGTGTTTTCTCTATGAAATTGACGTGGGCTTGAAGGGTGAGGCCTTTACTACATTGTGGAAAAGCTCGGGGTTACGGCTCTCTTTCTCCCTCTCTCGGTCCCATAACCTGGGCTAAGCCTTGAGGGAATGCTGAGTGGCAGAGACTGCCTCTCTGCCGGACTCAGAAGGCTTCTTCCCTTTAGGGCAATGCCGTTTGTGTCTTACTTCGTGGAGGAGGAATGAGGGCGCCTAGAGATATTCTGACATGAAATACCTAACGACAGAGGATCTGGAGGAGCTGGTTTCTCGGTGGAAGGAGCCCCAAAGCCTGCATTGCTAAGGTCTCTTTGAGAGCTGCCAGACACTCTGCCGTCCTAGGCCTAAGAATTGGACATTGTGACGGCATGGCAACACTTGGAATCCTAGGACACAGTGGAAGCGCACCTCGCAAACTGGATGGAAGAAGCTTCCAAGCACAGTGTTCTTTCCTGTCCCAAAGAGAACGCTAGTGTCTGAGGCTGGTAGCCTTGTTGCTAGAGAGAACTGGCATCCCCGTGGGCCTGTTGGCTACTTTCCTCTTTCCGACCCTCTCAGGAAACTCCTCCAGAAAGCCTTTAGGACCCGCTTAGAGAGAACAGCTGCCAAGTGGATGCACAGAACATTAACCTAGCTCCCAGCCCAGGGTCCCAAGCATCCATCTTTCTCTGGAGGGTACGTACCCCACCCAGGGATTCAAGCACGGAGTTTGCCTTGTACAACTTACACAGGAAATTGGGAGGAGATGTAGGGCCACTCTACTTGCGATCACACTACGTGGCCCGGACAAGTTATCACGCAGCAGAATTCAACCCCCTTCCTCTGCACGTGTGTACCCCAAAGAAGCGCTGGGCAGTGGGTGTTCTCAGGCCAAGAGCAGTCCTTGTTCTGGGCTGCACCTGCTCTGTGGTTCAAAGTTTCTCTGACTCTGCTCCTTCGGAAGCATTTCAGAGCTGACGCTATCCCTGGGCTGCCAAAGCAAAGAGGCCTAGAGGCCTTTCACACTGAAGGCATGGGTTTGTTTCCCCTGAAGAAAGTGTACCTCGCCCCTCCCAGGCCGGAGGCATGTAAGATGACACCATTTGCTCTGCCCATGGAAAATGCAAGTAGGTGTACTCCATTTGGGCTGCCTGGTGAAACAACCTGCGCTCACCAGCACCCTGAGTACCTTTCCTGAACTTTGATTCCTAGCTAGGTCAACTCGGCCTTCGGAGGCTAGATGGGACCAAACGTGTTCAGCTTGTGGGGAAAGCCTTTGACCAATGGCCATTATGCTTGTGCTTGTGCGAGGGTTAGGCAGGCACTTGCCAACACAGGGTCTTTACCTTACCATAAGCTGTCCCTTTGGGATGAAGCAGGTGGCGTGGGTGGATCACAGCCTGGGAAGCAGGGCCTCAGGGGAGTCTGCCAACAGACTGCCCTCCAGTATAGCCAGCTGAGAAAAGGTGGCAAGGCTGATGGAACCCGCTTACAACGAAATGTTTCTCTTCAGCAGAGGAGGTTTTGCTGCCACACGTCAGCAGCTCCTCTCCCTCAGAGTGCTGTTCCTGGGTAGACTAGGAAAAGCCACCACGTTCCCCAGCTTAGGAGAGGCACTTTTCCTAGTTGGTTTCATCCGTGAGAGAGCCAGAAGGGCTGATCTCAACCAGTTGGGCTGCACAGCCTGAGTCCTTGGGGCAGGGCAGTCCTGAGCCATAGTGCCACCTAAGGAATGCAAGCCAAGTTTCCTTGCCACAGGAAAGCACACCGAGGCCTGGTGTTTTCTCTATGAAATTGACGTGGGCTTGAAGGGTGAGGCCTTTACTACATTGTGTACGGAGATACTCGATTTGGGCTGCCTGGTGAAACAACCTGCGCTCACCAGCACCCTGAGTACCTTTCCTGAACTTTGATTCCTAGCTAGGTCAACTCGGCCTTCGGAGGCTAGATGGGACCAAACGTGTTCAGCTTGTGGGGAAAGCCTTTGACCAATGGCCAATATGCTTGTGCTTGTGCGAGGGTTAGGCAGGCACTTGACAACACAGGGTCTTTAGCTTACCATAAGCTGTCCCTTTGGGCTGAAGCAGGCGGCGTGTGTGGATCACAGCCTGGGAAGCAGGGCCTCAGGGGAGTCTGCCAACAGACTGCCCTCCAGTATGGCCAGCTGAGAAAAGGTGGCAAGGCTGATGGAACCCGCTTACAACGAAATGTTTCTCTTCAGCAGAGGAGGTTTTACTGCCACACGTCAGCAGCTCCTCTCCCTCAGAGTGCTGTTCCTGGGTAGACTAGGACAAGCCACCAAGTTCCCCAGCTTAGTAGAGGCACTTTTCCTAGTTGGTTTCATCCGTGAGAGAGCCAGAAGGGCTGATCTCAACCAGTCGGGCTGCACAGCCTGAGTCCTTGGGGCAGGGCAGTCCTGAGCCATAGTGCCACCTAAGGAATGCAAGCCAAGTTTCCTTGCCACAGGAAAGCACACCGAGGCCTCGTGTTTTCTCTATGAAATTGACGTGGGCTTGAAGGGTGAGGCCTTTACTACATTGTGGAAAAGCTCGGGGTTACGGCTCTCTTTCTCCCTCTCTCGGTCCCATAACCTGGGCTCAGCCTTGAGGGAATGCTGAGTGGCAGAGACTGCCTCTCTGCCGGACTCAGAAGGCTTCTTCCCTTTAGGGCAATGCCGTTTGTGTCTTACTTCGTGGAGGAGGAATGAGGGCGCCTAGAGATATTCTGACATGAAATACCTAACGACAGAGGATCTGGAGGAGCTGGTTTCTCGGTGGAAGGAGCCCAAAAGCCTGCATTGCTAAGGTCTCTTTGAGAGCTGCCAGACACTCTGCCGTCCTAGGCCTAAGAATTGGACATTGTGACGGCATGGCAACACTTGGAATCCTAGGACACAGTGGAAGCGCACCTCGCAAACTGGATGGAAGAAGCTTCCAAGCACAGTGTTCTTTCATGTCCCAAAGAGAACGCTAGTGTCTGAGGCTGGTAGCCTTGTTGCTAGAGAGAACTGGCATCCCCGTGGGCCTGTTGGCTACTTTCCTCTTTCCGACCCTCTCAGGAAACTCCTCCAGAAAGCCTTTAGGACCCGCATAGAGAGAACAGCTGCCAAGTGGATGCACAGAACATTAACCTAGCTCCCAGCCCAGGGTCCCAAGCATCCATCTTTCTCTGGAGGGTACGTACCCCACCCAGGGATTCAAGCACGGAGTTTGCCTTGTACAACTTACACAGGAAATTGGGAGGAGATGTAGGGCCACTCTACTTGCGATCACACTACGTGGCCCGGACAAGTTATCACGCAGCAGAATTCAACCCCCTTCCTCTACACGTGTGTACCCCAAAGAAGCGCTGGACAGTGGGTGTTCTCAGGCCAAGAGCAGTCCTTGTTCTGGGCTGCACCTGCTCTGTGGTTCAAAGTTTCTCTGACTCTGCTCCTTCGGAAGCATTTCAGAGCTGACGCTATCCCTGGGCTGCCAAAGCAAAGAGGCCTAGAGGCCTTTCACACTGAAGGCATGGGTTTGTTTCCCCTGAAGAAAGTGTACCTCGCCCCTCCCAGGCCGGAGGCGTGTAAGATGACACCATTTGCTCTGCCCATGGAAAATGCAAGTAGGTGTACTCCATTTGGGCTGCCTGGTGAAACAACCTGCGCTCACCAGCACCCTGAGTACCTTTCCTGCACTTTGATTCCTAGCTAGGTCAACTCGGCCTTCGGAGGCTAGATGGGACCAAACGTGTTCAGCTTGTGGGGAAAGACTTTGACCAATGGCCAATATGCTTGTGCTTGTGCGAGGGTTAGGCAGGCACTTGACAACACAGGGTCTTTAGCTTACCATAAGCTGTCCCTTTGGGCTGAAGCAGGTGGCGTGGGTGGATCACAGCCTGGGAAGCAAGGCCTCAGGGGATTCTGCCAACAGACTGCCCTCCAGTATAGCCAGCTGAGAAAAGGTGGCAAGGCTGATGGAACCCGCTTACAACGAAATGTTTCTCTTCAGCAGAGGAGGTTTTGCTGCCACACGTCAGCAGCTCCTCTCCCTCAGAGTGCTGTTCCTGGGTAGACTAGGAAAAGCCACCACGTTCCCCAGCTTAGGAGAGGCACTTTTCCTAGTTGGTTTCATCCGTGAGAGAGCCAGAAGGGCTGTTCTCCACCAGTCGGGCTACACAGCCTGAGTCCTTGGGGTGGGGCAGTCCTGAGCCAATGTGCCACCTAAGGAATGCAAGCCAAGTTTCCTTGCCACAGGAAAGCACACCGAGGCCTGGTGTTTTCTCTATGAAATTGACGTGGGCTTGAAGGGTGAGGCCTTTACTATATTGTGTACGGAGATACTCGATTTGGGCTGCCTGGTGAAACAACCTGCGCTCACCAGCACCCTGAGTACCTTTCCTGAACTTTGATTCCTAGCTAGGTCAACTCGGCCTTCGGAGGCTAGATGGGACCAAACGTGTTCAGCTTGTGGGGAAGCCTTTGAAAAATGGCCAATATGCTTCTGCTTGTTCGAGGGTTAGGCAGGCACTTGACAACACAGGGTCTTTACCTTACCATAAGCTGTCCCTTTGGGCTGAAGCAGGCGGCGTGTGTGGATCACAGCCTGGGAAGCAGGGCGTCAGAGGAGTCTGCCAACACACTGCCCTCCAGTATAGCCAGCTGAGAAAAGGTGGCAAGGCTGATGGAACATGCTTACAACGAAATGTTTCTCTTCAGCAGAGGAGATTTTGATACCACACGTCAGCAGCTCCTCTCCGTCAGATTGCTGTTCCTGTGTAGACTAGGAAAAGCCACCACGTTCCCCAGCTTAGAAGAGGCTCTTTTCCTAGTTGGTTTCATCCGTGAGAGAGCCAGAAGGGCTGATCTCAACCAGTCGGGCTGCACAGCCTGAGTCCTTGGGGCAGGGCAGTCCTGAGCCATAGTGCCACCTAAGGAATGCAAGCCAAGTTTCCTTGCCACAGGAAAGCACACCGAGGCCTGGTGTTTTCTCTATGAAATTGACGTGGGCTTGAAGGGTGAGGCCTTTACTACATTGTGGAAAAGCTCGGGGTTACGGCTCTCTTTCTCCCTCTCTCGGTCCCATAACCTGGGCTAAGCCTTGAGGGAATGCTGAGTGGCAGAGACTGCCTCTCTGCCGGACTCAGAAGGCTTCTTCCCTTTAGGGCAATGCCGTTTGTGTCTTACTTCGTGGAGGAGGAATGAGGGCGCCTAGAGATATTCTGACATGAAATACCTAACGACAGAGGATCTGGAGGAGCTGGTTTCTCGGTGGAAGGAGCCCCAAAGCCTGCATTGCTAAGGTCTCTTTGAGAGCTGCCAGACACTCTGCCGTCCTAGGCCTAAGAATTGGACATTGTGACGGCATGGCAACACTTGGAATCCTAGGACACAGTGGAAGCGCACCTCGCAAACTGGATGGAAGAAGCTTCCAAGCACAGTGTTCTTTCCTGTCCCAAAGAGAACGCTAGTGTCTGAGGCTGGTAGCCTTGTTGCTAGAGAGAACTGGCATCCCCGTGGGCCTGTTGGCTACTTTCCTCTTTCCGACCCTCTCAGGAAACTCCTCCAGAAAGCCTTTAGGACCCGCTTAGAGAGAACAGCTGCCAAGTGGATGCACAGAACATTAACCTAGCTCCCAGCCCAGGGTCCCAAGCATCCATCTTTCTCTGGAGGGTACGTACCCCACCCAGGGATTCAAGCACGGAGTTTGCCTTGTACAACTTACACAGGAAATTGGGAGGAGATGTAGGGCCACTCTACTTGCGATCACACTACGTGGCCCGGACAAGTTATCACGCAGCAGAATTCAACCCCCTTCCTCTGCACGTGTGTACCCCAAAGAAGCGCTGGGCAGTGGGTGTTCTCAGGCCAAGAGCAGTCCTTGTTCTGGGCTGCACCTGCTCTGTGGTTCAAAGTTTCTCTGACTCTGCTCCTTCGGAAGCATTTCAGAGCTGACGCTATCCCTGGGCTGCCAAAGCAAAGAGGCCTAGAGGCCTTTCACACTGAAGGCATGGGTTTGTTTCCCCTGAAGAAAGTGTACCTCGCCCCTCCCAGGCCGGAGGCATGTAAGATGACACCATTTGCTCTGCCCATGGAAAATGCAAGTAGGTGTACTCCATTTGGGCTGCCTGGTGAAACAACCTGCGCTCACCAGCACCCTGAGTACCTTTCCTGAACTTTGATTCCTAGCTAGGTCAACTCGGCCTTCGGAGGCTAGATGGGACCAAACGTGTTCAGCTTGTGGGGAAAGCCTTTGACCAATGGCCATTATGCTTGTGCTTGTGCGAGGGTTAGGCAGGCACTTGCCAACACAGGGTCTTTACCTTACCATAAGCTGTCCCTTTGGGATGAAGCAGGTGGCGTGGGTGGATCACAGCCTGGGAAGCAGGGCCTCAGGGGAGTCTGCCAACAGACTGCCCTCCAGTATAGCCAGCTGAGAAAAGGTGGCAAGGCTGATGGAACCCGCTTACAACGAAATGTTTCTCTTCAGCAGAGGAGGTTTTGCTGCCACACGTCAGCAGCTCCTCTCCCTCAGAGTGCTGTTCCTGGGTAGACTAGGAAAAGCCACCACGTTCCCCAGCTTAGGAGAGGCACTTTTCCTAGTTGGTTTCATCCGTGAGAGAGCCAGAAGGGCTGATCTCAACCAGTTGGGCTGCACAGCCTGAGTCCTTGGGGCAGGGCAGTCCTGAGCCATAGTGCCACCTAAGGAATGCAAGCCAAGTTTCCTTGCCACAGGAAAGCACACCGAGGCCTGGTGTTTTCTCTATGAAATTGACGTGGGCTTGAAGGGTGAGGCCTTTACTACATTGTGTACGGAGATACTCGATTTGGGCTGCCTGGTGAAACAACCTGCGCTCACCAGCACCCTGAGTACCTTTCCTGAACTTTGATTCCTAGCTAGGTCAACTCGGCCTTCGGAGGCTAGATGGGACCAAACGTGTTCAGCTTGTGGGGAAAGCCTTTGACCAATGGCCAATATGCTTGTGCTTGTGCGAGGGTTAGGCAGGCACTTGACAACACAGGGTCTTTAGCTTACCATAAGCTGTCCCTTTGGGCTGAAGCAGGCGGCGTGTGTGGATCACAGCCTGGGAAGCAGGGCCTCAGGGGAGTCTGCCAACAGACTGCCCTCCAGTATGGCCAGCTGAGAAAAGGTGGCAAGGCTGATGGAACCCGCTTACAACGAAATGTTTCTCTTCAGCAGAGGAGGTTTTACTGCCACACGTCAGCAGCTCCTCTCCCTCAGAGTGCTGTTCCTGGGTAGACTAGGACAAGCCACCAAGTTCCCCAGCTTAGTAGAGGCACTTTTCCTAGTTGGTTTCATCCGTGAGAGAGCCAGAAGGGCTGATCTCAACCAGTCGGGCTGCACAGCCTGAGTCCTTGGGGCAGGGCAGTCCTGAGCCATAGTGCCACCTAAGGAATGCAAGCCAAGTTTCCTTGCCACAGGAAAGCACACCGAGGCCTCGTGTTTTCTCTATGAAATTGACGTGGGCTTGAAGGGTGAGGCCTTTACTACATTGTGGAAAAGCTCGGGGTTACGGCTCTCTTTCTCCCTCTCTCGGTCCCATAACCTGGGCTCAGCCTTGAGGGAATGCTGAGTGGCAGAGACTGCCTCTCTGCCGGACTCAGAAGGCTTCTTCCCTTTAGGGCAATGCCGTTTGTGTCTTACTTCGTGGAGGAGGAATGAGGGCGCCTAGAGATATTCTGACATGAAATACCTAACGACAGAGGATCTGGAGGAGCTGGTTTCTCGGTGGAAGGAGCCCAAAAGCCTGCATTGCTAAGGTCTCTTTGAGAGCTGCCAGACACTCTGCCGTCCTAGGCCTAAGAATTGGACATTGTGACGGCATGGCAACACTTGGAATCCTAGGACACAGTGGAAGCGCACCTCGCAAACTGGATGGAAGAAGCTTCCAAGCACAGTGTTCTTTCATGTCCCAAAGAGAACGCTAGTGTCTGAGGCTGGTAGCCTTGTTGCTAGAGAGAACTGGCATCCCCGTGGGCCTGTTGGCTACTTTCCTCTTTCCGACCCTCTCAGGAAACTCCTCCAGAAAGCCTTTAGGACCCGCATAGAGAGAACAGCTGCCAAGTGGATGCACAGAACATTAACCTAGCTCCCAGCCCAGGGTCCCAAGCATCCATCTTTCTCTGGAGGGTACGTACCCCACCCAGGGATTCAAGCACGGAGTTTGCCTTGTACAACTTACACAGGAAATTGGGAGGAGATGTAGGGCCACTCTACTTGCGATCACACTACGTGGCCCGGACAAGTTATCACGCAGCAGAATTCAACCCCCTTCCTCTACACGTGTGTACCCCAAAGAAGCGCTGGACAGTGGGTGTTCTCAGGCCAAGAGCAGTCCTTGTTCTGGGCTGCACCTGCTCTGTGGTTCAAAGTTTCTCTGACTCTGCTCCTTCGGAAGCATTTCAGAGCTGACGCTATCCCTGGGCTGCCAAAGCAAAGAGGCCTAGAGGCCTTTCACACTGAAGGCATGGGTTTGTTTCCCCTGAAGAAAGTGTACCTCGCCCCTCCCAGGCCGGAGGCGTGTAAGATGACACCATTTGCTCTGCCCATGGAAAATGCAAGTAGGTGTACTCCATTTGGGCTGCCTGGTGAAACAACCTGCGCTCACCAGCACCCTGAGTACCTTTCCTGCACTTTGATTCCTAGCTAGGTCAACTCGGCCTTCGGAGGCTAGATGGGACCAAACGTGTTCAGCTTGTGGGGAAAGACTTTGACCAATGGCCAATATGCTTGTGCTTGTGCGAGGGTTAGGCAGGCACTTGACAACACAGGGTCTTTAGCTTACCATAAGCTGTCCCTTTGGGCTGAAGCAGGTGGCGTGGGTGGATCACAGCCTGGGAAGCAAGGCCTCAGGGGATTCTGCCAACAGACTGCCCTCCAGTATAGCCAGCTGAGAAAAGGTGGCAAGGCTGATGGAACCCGCTTACAACGAAATGTTTCTCTTCAGCAGAGGAGGTTTTGCTGCCACACGTCAGCAGCTCCTCTCCCTCAGAGTGCTGTTCCTGGGTAGACTAGGAAAAGCCACCACGTTCCCCAGCTTAGGAGAGGCACTTTTCCTAGTTGGTTTCATCCGTGAGAGAGCCAGAAGGGCTGTTCTCCACCAGTCGGGCTACACAGCCTGAGTCCTTGGGGTGGGGCAGTCCTGAGCCAATGTGCCACCTAAGGAATGCAAGCCAAGTTTCCTTGCCACAGGAAAGCACACCGAGGCCTGGTGTTTTCTCTATGAAATTGACGTGGGCTTGAAGGGTGAGGCCTTTACTATATTGTGTACGGAGATACTCGATTTGGGCTGCCTGGTGAAACAACCTGCGCTCACCAGCACCCTGAGTACCTTTCCTGAACTTTGATTCCTAGCTAGGTCAACTCGGCCTTCGGAGGCTAGATGGGACCAAACGTGTTCAGCTTGTGGGGAAGCCTTTGAAAAATGGCCAATATGCTTCTGCTTGTTCGAGGGTTAGGCAGGCACTTGACAACACAGGGTCTTTACCTTACCATAAGCTGTCCCTTTGGGCTGAAGCAGGCGGCGTGTGTGGATCACAGCCTGGGAAGCAGGGCGTCAGAGGAGTCTGCCAACACACTGCCCTCCAGTATAGCCAGCTGAGAAAAGGTGGCAAGGCTGATGGAACATGCTTACAACGAAATGTTTCTCTTCAGCAGAGGAGATTTTGATACCACACGTCAGCAGCTCCTCTCCGTCAGATTGCTGTTCCTGTGTAGACTAGGAAAAGCCACCACGTTCCCCAGCTTAGAAGAGGCTCTTTTCCTAGTTGGTTTCATCCGTGAGAGAGCCAGAAGGGCTGATCTCAACCAGTCGGGCTGCACAGCCTGAGTCCTTGGGGCAGGGCAGTCCTGAGCCATAGTGCCACCTAAGGAATGCAAGCCAAGTTTCCTTGCCACAGGAAAGCACACCGAGGCCTGGTGTTTTCTCTATGAAATTGACGTGGGCTTGAAGGGTGAGGCCTTTACTACATTGTGGAAAAGCTCGGGGTTACGGCTCTCTTTCTCCCTCTCTCGGTCCCATAACCTGGGCTAAGCCTTGAGGGAATGCTGAGTGGCAGAGACTGCCTCTCTGCCGGACTCAGAAGGCTTCTTCCCTTTAGGGCAATGCCGTTTGTGTCTTACTTCGTGGAGGAGGAATGAGGGCGCCTAGAGATATTCTGACATGAAATACCTAACGACAGAGGATCTGGAGGAGCTGGTTTCTCGGTGGAAGGAGCCCCAAAGCCTGCATTGCTAAGGTCTCTTTGAGAGCTGCCAGACACTCTGCCGTCCTAGGCCTAAGAATTGGACATTGTGACGGCATGGCAACACTTGGAATCCTAGGACACAGTGGAAGCGCACCTCGCAAACTGGATGGAAGAAGCTTCCAAGCACAGTGTTCTTTCCTGTCCCAAAGAGAACGCTAGTGTCTGAGGCTGGTAGCCTTGTTGCTAGAGAGAACTGGCATCCCCGTGGGCCTGTTGGCTACTTTCCTCTTTCCGACCCTCTCAGGAAACTCCTCCAGAAAGCCTTTAGGACCCGCTTAGAGAGAACAGCTGCCAAGTGGATGCACAGAACATTAACCTAGCTCCCAGCCCAGGGTCCCAAGCATCCATCTTTCTCTGGAGGGTACGTACCCCACCCAGGGATTCAAGCACGGAGTTTGCCTTGTACAACTTACACAGGAAATTGGGAGGAGATGTAGGGCCACTCTACTTGCGATCACACTACGTGGCCCGGACAAGTTATCACGCAGCAGAATTCAACCCCCTTCCTCTGCACGTGTGTACCCCAAAGAAGCGCTGGGCAGTGGGTGTTCTCAGGCCAAGAGCAGTCCTTGTTCTGGGCTGCACCTGCTCTGTGGTTCAAAGTTTCTCTGACTCTGCTCCTTCGGAAGCATTTCAGAGCTGACGCTATCCCTGGGCTGCCAAAGCAAAGAGGCCTAGAGGCCTTTCACACTGAAGGCATGGGTTTGTTTCCCCTGAAAAAAGTGTACCTCGCCCCTCCCAGGCCGGAGGCGTGTAAGATGACACCATTTGCTCTGCCCATGGAAAATGCAAGTAGGTGTACTCCATTTGGGCTGCCTGGTGAAACAACCTGCGCTCACCAGCACCCTGAGTACCTTTCCTGCACTTTGATTCCTAGCTAGGTGAACTCGGCCTTCGGAGGCTAGATGGGACCAAACGTGTTCAGCTTGTGGGGAAAGACTTTGACCAATGGCCAATATGCTTGTGCTTGTGCGAGGGTTAGGCAGGCACTTGACAACACAGGGTCTTTAGCTTACCATAAGCTGTCCCTTTGGGCTGAAGCAGGTGGCGTGGGTGGATCACAGCCTGGGAAGCAAGGCCTCAGGGGATTCTGCCAACAGACTGCCCTCCAGTATAGCCAGCTGAGAAAAGGTGGCAAGGCTGATGGAACCCGCTTACAACGAAATGTTTCTCTTCAGCAGAGGAGGTTTTGCTGCCACACGTCAGCAGCTCCTCTCCCTCAGAGTGCTGTTCCTGGGTAGACTAGGAAAAGCCACCACGTTCCCCAGCTTAGGAGAGGCACTTTTCCTAGTTGGTTTCATCCGTGAGAGAGCCAGAAGGGCTGTTCTCCACCAGTCGGGCTACACAGCCTGAGTCCTTGGGGTGGGGCAGTCCTGAGCCAATGTGCCACCTAAGGAATGCAAGCCAAGTTTCCTTGCCACAGGAAAGCACACCGAGGCCTGGTGTTTTCTCTATGAAATTGACGTGGGCTTGAAGGGTGAGGCCTTTACTATATTGTGTACGGAGATACTCGATTTGGGCTGCCTGGTGAAACAACCTGCGCTCACCAGCACCCTGAGTACCTTTCCTGAACTTTGATTCCTAGCTAGGTCAACTCGGCCTTCGGAGGCTAGATGGGACCAAACGTGTTCAGCTTGTGGGGAAGCCTTTGAAAAATGGCCAATATGCTTCTGCTTGTTCGAGGGTTAGGCAGGCACTTGACAACACAGGGTCTTTACCTTACCATAAGCTGTCCCTTTGGGCTGAAGCAGGCGGCGTGTGTGGATCACAGCCTGGGAAGCAGGGCGTCAGAGGAGTCTGCCAACACACTGCCCTCCAGTATAGCCAGCTGAGAAAAGGTGGCAAGGCTGATGGAACATGCTTACAACGAAATGTTTCTCTTCAGCAGAGGAGATTTTGATACCACACGTCAGCAGCTCCTCTCCGTCAGATTGCTGTTCCTGTGTAGACTAGGAAAAGCCACCACGTTCCCCAGCTTAGAAGAGGCTCTTTTCCTAGTTGGTTTCATCCGTGAGAGAGCCAGAAGGGCTGATCTCAACCAGTCGGGCTGCACAGCCTGAGTCCTTGGGGCAGGGCAGTCCTGAGCCATAGTGCCACCTAAGGAATGCAAGCCAAGTTTCCTTGCCACAGGAAAGCACACCGAGGCCTGGTGTTTTCTCTATGAAATTGACGTGGGCTTGAAGGGTGAGGCCTTTACTACATTGTGGAAAAGCTCGGGGTTACGGCTCTCTTTCTCCCTCTCTCGGTCCCATAACCTGGGCTAAGCCTTGAGGGAATGCTGAGTGGCAGAGACTGCCTCTCTGCCGGACTCAGAAGGCTTCTTCCCTTTAGGGCAATGCCGTTTGTGTCTTACTTCGTGGAGGAGGAATGAGGGCGCCTAGAGATATTCTGACATGAAATACCTAACGACAGAGGATCTGGAGGAGCTGGTTTCTCGGTGGAAGGAGCCCCAAAGCCTGCATTGCTAAGGTCTCTTTGAGAGCTGCCAGACACTCTGCCGTCCTAGGCCTAAGAATTGGACATTGTGACGGCATGGCAACACTTGGAATCCTAGGACACAGTGGAAGCGCACCTCGCAAACTGGATGGAAGAAGCTTCCAAGCACAGTGTTCTTTCCTGTCCCAAAGAGAACGCTAGTGTCTGAGGCTGGTAGCCTTGTTGCTAGAGAGAACTGGCATCCCCGTGGGCCTGTTGGCTACTTTCCTCTTTCCGACCCTCTCAGGAAACTCCTCCAGAAAGCCTTTAGGACCCGCTTAGAGAGAACAGCTGCCAAGTGGATGCACAGAACATTAACCTAGCTCCCAGCCCAGGGTCCCAAGCATCCATCTTTCTCTGGAGGGTACGTACCCCACCCAGGGATTCAAGCACGGAGTTTGCCTTGTACAACTTACACAGGAAATTGGGAGGAGATGTAGGGCCACTCTACTTGCGATCACACTACGTGGCCCGGACAAGTTATCACGCAGCAGAATTCAACCCCCTTCCTCTGCACGTGTGTACCCCAAAGAAGCGCTGGGCAGTGGGTGTTCTCAGGCCAAGAGCAGTCCTTGTTCTGGGCTGCACCTGCTCTGTGGTTCAAAGTTTCTCTGACTCTGCTCCTTCGGAAGCATTTCAGAGCTGACGCTATCCCTGGGCTGCCAAAGCGAAGAGGCCTAGAGGCCTTTCACACTGAAGGCATGGGTTTGTTTCCCCTGAAGAAAGTGTACCTCGCCCCTCCCAGGCCGGAGGCGTGTAAGATGACACCATTTGCTCTGCCCATGGAAAATGCAAGTAGGTGTACTCCATTTGGGCTGCCTGGTGAAACAACCTGCGCTCACCAGCACCCTGAGTACCTTTCCTGAACTTTGATTCCTAGCTAGGTCAACTCGGCCTTCGGAGGCTAGATGGGACCAAACGTGTTCAGCTTGTGGGGAAAGCCTTTGACCAATGGCCATTATGCTTGTGCTTGTGCGAGGGTTAGGCAGGCACTTGCCAACACAGGGTCTTTACCTTACCATAAGCTGTCCCTTTGGGCTGAAGCAGGTGGCGTGGGTGGATCACAGCCTGGGAAGCAGGGCCTCAGGGGAGTCTGCCAACAGACTGCCCTCCAGTATAGCCAGCTGAGAAAAGGTGGCAAGGCTGATGGAACCCGCTTACAACGAAATGTTTCTCTTCAGCAGAGGAGGTTTTGCTGCCACACGTCAGCAGCTCCTCTCCCTCAGAGTGCTGTTCCTGGGTAGACTAGGAAAAGCCACCACGTTCCCCAGCTTAGGAGAGGCACTTTTCGTAGTTGGTTTCATCCGTGAGAGAGCCAGAAGGGCTGATCTCAACCAGTTGGGCTGCACAGCCTGAGTCCTTGGGGCAGGGCAGTCCTGAGCCATAGTGCCACCTAAGGAATGCAAGCCAAGTTTCCTTGCCACAGGAAAGCACACCGAGGCCTGGTGTTTTCTCTATGAAATTGACGTGGGCTTGAAGGGTGAGGCCTTTACTACATTGTGTACGGAGATACTCGATTTGGGCTGCCTGGTGAAACAACCTGCGCTCACCAGCACCCTGAGTACCTTTCCTGAACTTTGATTCCTAGCTAGGTCAACTCGGCCTTCGGAGGCTAGATGGGACCAAACGTGTTCAGCTTGTGGGGAAAGCCTTTGACCAATGGCCAATATGCTTGTGCTTGTGCGAGGGTTAGGCAGGCACTTGACAACACAGGGTCTTTAGCTTACCATAAGCTGTCCCTTTGGGCTGAAGCAGGCGGCGTGTGTGGATCACAGCCTGGGAAGCAGGGCCTCAGGGGAGTCTGCCAACAGACTGCCCTCCAGTATGGCCAGCTGAGAAAAGGTGGCAAGGCTGATGGAACCCGCTTACAACGAAATGTTTCTCTTCAGCAGAGGAGGTTTTACTGCCACACGTCAGCAGCTCCTCTCCCTCAGAGTGCTGTTCCTGGGTAGACTAGGACAAGCCACCAAGTTCCCCAGCTTAGTAGAGGCACTTTTCCTAGTTGGTTTCATCCGTGAGAGAGCCAGAAGGGCTGATCTCAACCAGTCGGGCTGCACAGCCTGAGTCCTTGGGGCAGGGCAGTCCTGAGCCATAGTGCCACCTAAGGAATGCAAGCCAAGTTTCCTTGCCACAGGAAAGCACACCGAGGCCTCGTGTTTTCTCTATGAAATTGACGTGGGCTTGAAGGGTGAGGCCTTTACTACATTGTGGAAAAGCTCGGGGTTACGGCTCTCTTTCTCCCTCTCTCGGTCCCATAACCTGGGCTCAGCCTTGAGGGAATGCTGAGTGGCAGAGACTGCCTCTCTGCCGGACTCAGAAGGCTTCTTCCCTTTAGGGCAATGCCGTTTGTGTCTTACTTCGTGGAGGAGGAATGAGGGCGCCTAGAGATATTCTGACATGAAATACCTAACGACAGAGGATCTGGAGGAGCTGGTTTCTCGGTGGAAGGAGCCCAAAAGCCTGCATTGCTAAGGTCTCTTTGAGAGCTGCCAGACACTCTGCCGTCCTAGGCCTAAGAATTGGACATTGTGACGGCATGGCAACACTTGGAATCCTAGGACACAGTGGAAGCGCACCTCGCAAACTGGATGGAAGAAGCTTCCAAGCACAGTGTTCTTTCATGTCCCAAAGAGAACGCTAGTGTCTGAGGCTGGTAGCCTTGTTGCTAGAGAGAACTGGCATCCCCGTGGGCCTGTTGGCTACTTTCCTCTTTCCGACCCTCTCAGGAAACTCCTCCAGAAAGCCTTTAGGACCCGCATAGAGAGAACAGCTGCCAAGTGGATGCACAGAACATTAACCTAGCTCCCAGCCCAGGGTCCCAAGCATCCATCTTTCTCTGGAGGGTACGTACCCCACCCAGGGATTCAAGCACGGAGTTTGCCTTGTACAACTTACACAGGAAATTGGGAGGAGATGTAGGGCCACTCTACTTGCGATCACACTACGTGGCCCGGACAAGTTATCACGCAGCAGAATTCAACCCCCTTCCTCTACACGTGTGTACCCCAAAGAAGCGCTGGACAGTGGGTGTTCTCAGGCCAAGAGCAGTCCTTGTTCTGGGCTGCACCTGCTCTGTGGTTCAAAGTTTCTCTGACTCTGCTCCTTCGGAAGCATTTCAGAGCTGACGCTATCCCTGGGCTGCCAAAGCAAAGAGGCCTAGAGGCCTTTCACACTGAAGGCATGGGTTTGTTTCCCCTGAAGAAAGTGTACCTCGCCCCTCCCAGGCCGGAGGCGTGTAAGATGACACCATTTGCTCTGCCCATGGAAAATGCAAGTAGGTGTACTCCATTTGGGCTGCCTGGTGAAACAACCTGCGCTCACCAGCACCCTGAGTACCTTTCCTGCACTTTGATTCCTAGCTAGGTGAACTCGGCCTTCGGAGGCTAGATGGGACCAAACGTGTTCAGCTTGTGGGGAAAGACTTTGACCAATGGCCAATATGCTTGTGCTTGTGCGAGGGTTAGGCAGGCACTTGACAACACAGGGTCTTTAGCTTACCATAAGCTGTCCCTTTGGGCTGAAGCAGGTGGCGTGGGTGGATCACAGCCTGGGAAGCAAGGCCTCAGGGGATTCTGCCAACAGACTGCCCTCCAGTATAGCCAGCTGAGAAAAGGTGGCAAGGCTGATGGAACCCGCTTACAACGAAATGTTTCTCTTCAGCAGAGGAGGTTTTGCTGCCACACGTCAGCAGCTCCTCTCCCTCAGAGTGCTGTTCCTGGGTAGACAAGGAAAAGCCACCACGTTCCCCAGCTTAGGAGAGGCACTTTTCCTAGTTGGTTTCATCCGTGAGAGAGCCAGAAGGGCTGTTCTCCACCAGTCGGGCTACACAGCCTGAGTCCTTGGGGTGGGGCAGTCCTGAGCCAATGTGCCACCTAAGGAATGCAAGCCAAGTTTCCTTGCCACAGGAAAGCACACCGAGGCCTGGTGTTTTCTCTATGAAATTGACGTGGGCTTGAAGGGTGAGGCCTTTACTATATTGTGTACGGAGATACTCGATTTGGGCTGCCTGGTGAAACAACCTGCGCTCACCAGCACCCTGAGTACCTTTCCTGAACTTTGATTCCTAGCTAGGTCAACTCGGCCTTCGGAGGCTAGATGGGACCAAACGTGTTCAGCTTGTGGGGAAGCCTTTGAAAAATGGCCAATATGCTTCTGCTTGTTCGAGGGTTAGGCAGGCACTTGACAACACAGGGTCTTTACCTTACCATAAGCTGTCCCTTTGGGCTGAAGCAGGCGGCGTGTGTGGATCACAGCCTGGGAAGCAGGGCGTCAGAGGAGTCTGCCAACACACTGCCCTCCAGTATAGCCAGCTGAGAAAAGGTGGCAAGGCTGATGGAACATGCTTACAACGAAATGTTTCTCTTCAGCAGAGGAGATTTTGATACCACACGTCAGCAGCTCCTCTCCGTCAGATTGCTGTTCCTGTGTAGACTAGGAAAAGCCACCACGTTCCCCAGCTTAGAAGAGGCTCTTTTCCTAGTTGGTTTCATCCGTGAGAGAGCCAGAAGGGCTGATCTCAACCAGTCGGGCTGCACAGCCTGAGTCCTTGGGGCAGGGCAGTCCTGAGCCATAGTGCCACCTAAGGAATGCAAGCCAAGTTTCCTTGCCACAGGAAAGCACACCGAGGCCTGGTGTTTTCTCTATGAAATTGACGTGGGCTTGAAGGGTGAGGCCTTTACTACATTGTGGAAAAGCTCGGGGTTACGGCTCTCTTTCTCCCTCTCTCGGTCCCATAACCTGGGCTAAGCCTTGAGGGAATGCTGAGTGGCAGAGACTGCCTCTCTGCCGGACTCAGAAGGCTTCTTCCCTTTAGGGCAATGCCGTTTGTGTCTTACTTCGTGGAGGAGGAATGAGGGCGCCTAGAGATATTCTGACATGAAATACCTAACGACAGAGGATCTGGAGGAGCTGGTTTCTCGGTGGAAGGAGCCCCAAAGCCTGCATTGCTAAGGTCTCTTTGAGAGCTGCCAGACACTCTGCCGTCCTAGGCCTAAGAATTGGACATTGTGACGGCATGGCAACACTTGGAATCCTAGGACACAGTGGAAGCGCACCTCGCAAACTGGATGGAAGAAGCTTCCAAGCACAGTGTTCTTTCCTGTCCCAAAGAGAACGCTAGTGTCTGAGGCTGGTAGCCTTGTTGCTAGAGAGAACTGGCATCCCCGTGGGCCTGTTGGCTACTTTCCTCTTTCCGACCCTCTCAGGAAACTCCTCCAGAAAGCCTTTAGGACCCGCTTAGAGAGAACAGCTGCCAAGTGGATGCACAGAACATTAACCTAGCTCCCAGCCCAGGGTCCCAAGCATCCATCTTTCTCTGGAGGGTACGTACCCCACCCAGGGATTCAAGCACGGAGTTTGCCTTGTACAACTTACACAGGAAATTGGGAGGAGATGTAGGGCCACTCTACTTGCGATCACACTACGTGGCCCGGACAAGTTATCACGCAGCAGAATTCAACCCCCTTCCTCTGCACGTGTGTACCCCAAAGAAGCGCTGGACAGTGGGTGTTCTCAGGCCAAGAGCAGTCCTTGTTCTGGGCTGCACCTGCTCTGTGGTTCAAAGTTTCTCTGACTCTGCTCCTTCGGAAGCATTTCAGAGCTGACGCTATCCCTGGGCTGCCAAAGCAAAGAGGCCTAGAGGCCTTTCACACTGAAGGCATGGGTTTGTTTCCCCTGAAAAAAGTGTACCTCGCCCCTCCCAGGCCGGAGGCGTGTAAGATGACACCATTTGCTCTGCCCATGGAAAATGCAAGTAGGTGTACTCCATTTGGGCTGCCTGGTGAAACAACCTGCGCTCACCAGCACCCTGAGTACCTTTCCTGAACTTGGATTCCTAGCTAGGTCAACTCGGCCTTCCGAGGCTAGATGGGACCAAACGTGTTCAGCTTGTGGGGAAAGCCTTTGACCAATGGCCAATATGCTTGTGCTTGTGCGAGGGTTAGGCAGGCACTTGCCAACACAGGGTCTTTACCTTACCATAAGCTGTCCCTTTGGGCTGAAGCAGGTGGCGTGGGTGGATCACAGCCTGGGAAGCAGGGCCTCAGGGGAGTCTGCCAACAGACTGCCCTCCAGTATAGCCAGCTGAGAAAAGGTGGCAAGGCTGATGGAACCCGCTTACAACGAAATGTTTCTCTTCAGCAGAGGAGGTTTTGCTGCCACACGTCAGCAGCTCCTCTCCCTCAGAGTGCTGTTCCTGGGTAGACTAGGAAAAGCCACCACGTTCCCCAGCTTAGTAGAGGCTCTTTTCCTAGTTGGTTTCATCCGTGAGAGAGCCAGAAGGGCTGATCTCAACCAGTCGGGCTGCACAGCCTGAGTCCTTGGGGCAGGGCAGTCCTGAGCCATAGTGCCACCTAAGGAATGCAAGCCAAGTTTCCTTGCCACAGGAAAGCACACCGAGGCCTGGTGTTTTCTCTATGAAATTGACGTGGGCTTGAAGGGTGAGGCCTTTACTACATTGTGGAAAAGCTCGATGTTACGGCTCTCTTTCTCCCTCTCTCGGTCCCATAACCTGGGCTAAGCCTTGAGGGAATGCTGAGTGGCAGAGACTGCCTCTCTGCCGGACTCAGAAGGCTTCTTCCCTTTAGGGCAATGCCGTTTGTGTCTTACTTCGTGGAGGAGGAATGAGGGCGCCTAGAGATATTCTGACATGAAATACCTAACGACAGAGGATCTGGAGGAGCTGGTTTCTCGGTGGAAGGAGCCCCAAAGCCTGCATTGCTAAGGTCTCTTTGAGAGCTGCCAGACACTCTGCCGTCCTAGGCCTAAGAATTGGACATTGTGACGGCATGGCAACACTTGGAATCCTAGGACACAGTGGAAGCGCACCTCGCAAACTGGATGGAAGAAGCTTCCAAGCACAGTGTTCTTTCCTGTCCCAAAGAGAACGCTAGTGTCTGAGGCTGGTAGCCTTGTTGCTAGAGAGAACTGGCATCCCCGTGGGCCTGTTGGCTACTTTCCTCTTTCCGACCCTCTCAGGAAACTCCTCCAGAAAGCCTTTAGGACCCGCTTAGAGAGAACAGCTGCCAAGTGGATGCACAGAACATTAACCTAGCTCCCAGCCCAGGGTCCCAAGCATCCATCTTTCTCTGGAGGGTACGTACCCCACCCAGGGATTCAAGCACGGAGTTTGCCTTGTACAACTTACACAGGAAATTGGGAGGAGATGTAGGGCCACTCTACTTGCGATCACACTACGTGGCCCGGACAAGTTATCACGCAGCAGAATTCAACCCCCTTCCTCTGCACGTGTGTACCCCAAAGAAGCGCTGGGCAGTGGGTGTTCTCAGGCCAAGAGCAGTCCTTGTTCTGGGCTGCACCTGCTCTGTGGTTCAAAGTTTCTCTGACTCTGCTCCTTCGGAAGCATTTCAGAGCTGACGCTATCCCTGGGCTGCCAAAGCAAAGAGGCCTAGAGGCCTTTCACACTGAAGGCATGGGTTTGTTTCCCCTGAAAAAAGTGTACCTCGCCCCTCCCAGGCCGGAGGCGTGTAAGATGACACCATTTGCTCTGCCCATGGAAAATGCAAGTAGGTGTACTCCATTTGGGCTGCCTGGTGAAACAACCTGCGCTCACCAGCACCCTGAGTACCTTTCCTGAACTTGGATTCCTAGCTAGGTCAACTCGGCCTTCCGAGGCTAGATGGGACCAAACGTGTTCAGCTTGTGGGGAAAGCCTTTGACCAATGGCCAATATGCTTGTGCTTGTGCGAGGGTTAGGCAGGCACTTGCCAACACAGGGTCTTTACCTTACCATAAGCTGTCCCTTTGGGCTGAAGCAGGTGGCGTGGGTGGATCACAGCCTGGGAAGCAGGGCCTCAGGGGAGTCTGCCAACAGACTGCCCTCCAGTATAGCCAGCTGAGAAAAGGTGGCAAGGCTGATGGAACCCGCTTACAACGAAATGTTTCTCTTCAGCAGAGGAGGTTTTGCTGCCACACGTCAGCAGCTCCTCTCCCTCAGAGTGCTGTTCCTGGGTAGACTAGGAAAAGCCACCACGTTCCCCAGCTTAGTAGAGGCTCTTCTCCTAGTTGGTTTCATCCGTGAGAGAGCCAGAAGGGCTGATCTCAACCAGTCGGGCTGCATACCCTGAGTCCTTGGGGTGGGGCAGTCCTGAGCCATAGTGCCACCTAAGGAATGCAAGCCAAGTTTCCTTGCCACAGGAAAGCACACCGAGGCCTCGTGTTTTGTCTATGAAATTGACGTGGGCTTGAAGGGTGAGGCCTTTACTACATTGTGGAAAAGCTCGGGGTTACGGCTCTCTTTCTCCCTCTCTCGGTCCCATAACCTGGGCTCAGCCTTGAGGGAATGCTGAGTGGCAGAGACTGCCTCTCTGCCGGACTCAGAAGGCTTCTTCCCTTTAGGGCAATGCCGTTTGTGTCTTACTTCGTGGAGGAGGAATGAGGGCGCCTAGAGATATTCTGACATGAAATACCTAACGACAGAGGATCTGGAGGAGCTGGTTTCTCGGTGGAAGGAGCCCAAAAGCCTGCATTGCTAAGGTCTCTTTGAGAGCTGCCAGACACTCTGCCGTCCTAGGCCTAAGAATTGGACATTGTGACGGCATGGCAACACTTGGAATCCTAGGACACAGTGGAAGCGCACCTCGCAAACTGGATGGAAGAAGCTTCCAAGCACAGTGTTCTTTCATGTCCCAAAGACAACGCTAGTGTCTGAGGCTGGTAGCCTTGTTGCTAGAGAGAACTGGCATCCCCGTGGGCCTGTTGGCTACTTTCCTCTTTCCGACCCTCTCAGGAAACTCCTCCAGAAAGCCTTTAGGACCCGCTTAGAGAGAACAGCTGCCAAGTGGATGCACAGAACATTAACCTAGCTCCCAGCCCAGGGTCCCAAGCATCCATCTTTCTCTGGAGGGTACGTACCCCACCCAGGGATTCAAGCACGGAGTTTGCCTTGTACAACTTACACAGGAAATTGGGAGGAGATGTAGGGCCACTCTACTTGCGATCACACTACGTGGCCCGGACAAGTTATCACGCAGCAGAATTCAACCCCCTTCCTCTACACGTGTGTACCCCAAAGAAGCGCTGGACAGTGGGTGTTCTCAGGCCAAGAGCAGTCCTTGTTCTGGGCTGCACCTGCTCTGTGGTTCAAAGTTTCTCTGACTCTGCTCCTTCGGAAGCATTTCAGAGCTGACGCTATCCCTGGGCTGCCAAAGCAAAGAGGCCTAGAGGCCTTTCACACTGAAGGCATGGGTTTGTTTCCCCTGAAGAAAGTGTACCTCGCCCCTCCCAGGCCGGAGGCGTGTAAGATGACACCATTTGCTCTGCCCATGGAAAATGCAAGTAGGTGTACTCCATTTGGGCTGCCTGGTGAAACAACCTGCGCTCACCAGCACCCTGAGTACCTTTCCTGCACTTTGATTCCTAGCTAGGTGAACTCGGCCTTCGGAGGCTAGATGGGACCAAACGTGTTCAGCTTGTGGGGAAAGACTTTGACCAATGGCCAATATGCTTGTGCTTGTGCGAGGGTTAGGCAGGCACTTGACAACACAGGGTCTTTAGCTTACCATAAGCTGTCCCTTTGGGCTGAAGCAGGTGGCGTGGGTGGATCACAGCCTGGGAAGCAAGGCCTCAGGGGATTCTGCCAACAGACTGCCCTCCAGTATAGCCAGCTGAGAAAAGGTGGCAAGGCTGATGGAACCCGCTTACAACGAAATGTTTCTCTTCAGCAGAGGAGGTTTTGCTGCCACACGTCAGCAGCTCCTCTCCCTCAGAGTGCTGTTCCTGGGTAGACTAGGAAAAGCCACCACGTTCCCCAGCTTAGGAGAGGCACTTTTCCTAGTTGGTTTCATCCGTGAGAGAGCCAGAAGGGCTGTTCTCCACCAGTCGGGCTACACAGCCTGAGTCCTTGGGGTGGGGCAGTCCTGAGCCAATGTGCCACCTAAGGAATGCAAGCCAAGTTTCCTTGCCACAGGAAAGCACACCGAGGCCTGGTGTTTTCTCTATGAAATTGACGTGGGCTTGAAGGGTGAGGCCTTTACTATATTGTGTACGGAGATACTCGATTTGGGCTGCCTGGTGAAACAACCTGCGCTCACCAGCACCCTGAGTACCTTTCCTGAACTTTGATTCCTAGCTAGGTCAACTCGGCCTTCGGAGGCTAGATGGGACCAAACGTGTTCAGCTTGTGGGGAAGCCTTTGAAAAATGGCCAATATGCTTCTGCTTGTTCGAGGGTTAGGCAGGCACTTGCCAACACAGGGTCTTTAGCTTACCATAAGCTGTCCCTTTGGGCTGAAGCAGGCGGCGTGTGTGGATCACAGCCTGGGAAGCAGGGCCTCAGGGGAGTCTGCCAACAGACTGCCCTCCAGTATAGCCAGCTGAGAAAAGGTGGCAAGGCTGATGGAACCCGCTTACAACGAAATGTTTCTCTTCAGCAGAGGAGGTTTTACTGCCACACGTCAGCAGCTCCTCTCCCTCAGAGTGCTGTTCCTGGGTAGACTAGGACAAGCCACCAAGTTCCCCAGCTTAGTAGAGGCACTTTTCCTAGTTGGTTTCATCCGTGAGAGAGCCAGAAGGGCTGATCTCAACCAGTCGGGCTGCACAGCCTGAGTCCTTGGGGCAGGGCAGTCCTGAGCCATAGTGCCACCTAAGGAATGCAAGCCAAGTTTCCTTGCCACAGGAAAGCACACCGAGGCCTCGTGTTTTCTCTATGAAATTGACGTGGGCTTGAAGGGTGAGGCCTTTACTACATTGTGGAAAAGCTCGGGGTTACGGCTCTCTTTCTCCCTCTCTCGGTCCCATAACCTGGGCTCAGCCTTGAGGGAATGCTGAGTGGCAGAGACTGCCTCTCTGCCGGACTCAGAAGGCTTCTTCCCTTTAGGGCAATGCCGTTTGTGTCTTACTTCATGGAGGAGGAATGAGGGCGCCTAGAGATATTCTGACATGAAATACCTAACGACAGAGGATCTGGAGGAGCTGGTTTCTCGGTGGAAGGAGCCCAAAAGCCTGCATTGCTAAGGTCTCTTTGAGAGCTGCCAGACACTCTGCCGTCCTAGGCCTAAGAATTGGACATTGTGACGGCATGGCAACACTTGGAATCCTAGGACACAGTGGAAGCGCACCTCGCAAACTGGATGGAAGAAGCTTCCAAGCACAGTGTTCTTTCATGTCCCAAAGAGAACGCTAGTGTCTGAGGCTGGTAGCCTTGTTGCTAGAGAGAACTGGCATCCCCGTGGGCCTGTTGGCTACTTTCCTCTTTCCGACCCTCTCAGGAAACTCCTCCAGAAAGCCTTTAGGACCCGCTTAGAGAGAACAGCTGCCAAGTGGATGCACAGAACATTAACCTAGCTCCCAGCCCAGGGTCCCAAGCATCCATCTTTCTCTGGAGGGTACGTACCCCACCCAGGGATTCAAGCACGGAGTTTGCCTTGTACAACTTACACAGGAAATTGGGAGGAGATGTAGGGCCACTCTACTTGCGATCACACTACCTGGCCCGGACTAGTTATCATGCAGCAGAATTCAACCCCCTTCCTCTACACGTGTGTACCCCAAAGAAGCGCTGGACAGTGGGTGTTCTCAGGCCAAGAGCAGTCCTTGTTCTGGGCTGCACCTGCTCTGTGGTTCAAAGTTTCTCTGACTCTGCTCCTTCGGAAGCATTTCAGAGCTGATGCTATCCCTGGGCTGCCAAAGCAAAGAGGCCTAGAGGCCTTTCACACTGAAGGCATGGGTTTGTTTCCCCTGAAGAAAGTGTACCTGGCCCCTCCCAGGCCGGAGGCGTGTAAGATGACACCATTTGCTCTGCCCATGGAAAATGCAAGTAGGTGTACTCCATTTGGGCTGCCTGGTGAAACAACCTGCGCTCACCAGCACCCTGAGTACCTTTCCTGAACTTTGATTCCTAGCTAGGTCAACTCGGCCTTCGGAGGCTAGATGGGACCAAACGTGTTCAGCTTGTGGGGAAAGCCTTTGACCAATGGCCAATATGCTTGTGCTTGTGCGAGGGTTAGGCAGGCACTTGCCAACACAGGGTCTTTACCTTACCATAAGCTGTCCCTTTGGGCTGAAGCAGGTGGCGTGGGTGGATCACAGCCTGGGAAGCAGGGCCTCAGGGGAGTCTGCCAACAGACTGCCCTCCAGTATAGCCAGCTGAGAAAAGGTGGCAAGGCTGATGGAACCCGCTTACAACGAAATGTTTCTCTTCAGCAGAGGAGGTTTTGCTGCCACACGTCAGCAGCTCCTCTCCCTCAGAGTGCTGTTCCTGGGTAGACTAGGAAAAGCCACCACGTTCCCCAGCTTAGGAGAGGCACTTTTCCTAGTTGGTTTCATCCGTGAGAGAGCCAGAAGGGCTGTTCTCCACCAGTCGGTCTACACAGCCTGAGTCCCTGGGGTGGGGCAGTCCTGAGCCAATGTGCCACCTAAGGAATGCAAGCCAAGTTTCCTTGCCACAGGAAAGCACACCGAGGCCTGGTGTTTTCTCTATGAAATTGACGTGGGCTTGAAGGGTGAGGCCTTTACTACATTGTGGAAAAGCTCGGGGTTACGGCTCTCTTTCTCCCTCTCTCGGTCCCATAACCTGGGCTCAGCCTTGAGCGAATGCTGAGTGGCAGAGACTGCCTCTCTGCCAGACTCAGAAGGCTTCTTCCCTTTAGGGCAATGCCGTTTGTGTCTTACTTCGTGGAGGAGGAATGAGGGCGCCTAGAGATATTCTGACATGAAATACCTAACGACAGAGGATCTGGAGGAGCTGGTTTCTCGGTGGAAGGAGCCCAAAAGCCTGCATTGCTAAGGTCTCTTTGAGAGCTGCCAGACACTCTGCCGTCCTAGGCCTAAGAATTGGACATTGTGACGGCATGGCAACACTTGGAATCCTAGGACACAGTGGAAGCGCACCTCGCAAACTGGATGGAAGAAGCTTCCAAGCACAGTGTTCTTTCCTGTCCCAAAGAGAACGCTAGTGTCTGAGGCTGGTAGCCTTGTTGCTAGAGAGAACTGGCATCCCCCTGGGCCTGTTGGCTACTTTCCTCTTTCCGACCCTCTCAGGAAACTCCTCCAGAAAGCCTTTAGGACCCGCTTAGAGAGAACAGCTGCGAAGTGGATGCACAGAACATTAACCTAGCTCCCAGCCCAGGGTCCCAAGCATCCATCTTTCTCTGGAGGGTACGTACCCCACCCAGGGATTCAAGCACGGAGTTTGCCTTGTACAACTTACACAGGAAATTGGGAGGAGATGTAGGGCCACTCTACTTGCGATCACACTATGTGGCCCGGACAAGTTATCACGCAGCAGAATTCAACCCCCTTCCTCTGCACGTGTGTACCCCAAAGAAGCGCTGGGCAGTGGGTGTTCTCAGGCCAAGAGCAGTCCTTGTTCTGGGCTGCACCTGCTCTGTGGTTCAAAGTTTCTCTGACTCTGCTCCTTCGGAAGCATTTCAGAGCTGACGCTATCCCTGGGCTGCCAAAGCAAAGAGGCCTAGAGGCCTTTCACACTGAAGGCATGGGTTTGTTTCCCCTGAAGAAAGTGTACCTCGCCCCTCCCAGGCCGGAGGCATGTAAGATGACACCATTTGCTCTGCCCATGGAAAATGCAAGTAGGTGTACTCCATTTGGGCTGCCTGGTGAAACAACCTGCGCTCACCAGCACCCTGAGTACCTTTCCTGAACTTTGATTCCTAGCTAGGTCAACTCGGCCTTCGGAGGCTAGATGGGACCAAACGTGTTCAGCTTGTGGGGAAAGCCTTTGACCAATGGCCAATATGCTTGTGCTTGTGCGAGGGTTAGGCAGGCACTTGACAACACAGGGTCTTTAGCTTACCATAAGCTGTCCCTTTGGGCTGAAGCAGGCGGCGTGTGTGGATCACAGCCTGGGAAGCAGGGCCTCAGGGGAGTCTGCCAACAGACTGCCCTCCAGTATAGCCAGCTGAGAAAAGGTGGCAAGGCTGATGGAACCCGCTTACAACGAAATGTTTCTCTTCAGCAGAGGAGGTTTTACTGCCACACGTCAGCAGCTCCTCTCCCTCAGAGTGCTGTTCCTGGGTAGACTAGGACAAGCCACCAAGTTCCCCAGCTTAGTAGAGGCACTTTTCCTAGTTGGTTTCATCCGTGAGAGAGCCAGAAGGGCTGATCTCAACCAGTCGGGCTGCACAGCCTGAGTCCTTGGGGCAGGGCAGTCCTGAGCCATAGTGCCACCTAAGGAATGCAAGCCAAGTTTCCTTGCCACAGGAAAGCACACCGAGGCCTCGTGTTTTCTCTATGAAATTGACGTGGGCTTGAAGGGTGAGGCCTTTACTACATTGTGGAAAAGCTCGGGGTTACGGCTCTCTTTCTCCCTCTCTCGGTCCCATAACCTGGGCTCAGCCTTGAGGGAATGCTGAGTGGCAGAGACTGCCTCTCTGCCGGACTCAGAAGGCTTCTTCCCTTTAGGGCAATGCCGTTTGTGTCTTACTTCGTGGAGGAGGAATGAGGGCGCCTAGAGATATTCTGACATGAAATACCTAACGACAGAGGATCTGGAGGAGCTGGTTTCTCGGTGGAAGGAGCCCAAAAGCCTGCATTGCTAAGGTCTCTTTGAGAGCTGCCAGACACTCTGCCGTCCTAGGCCTAAGAATTGGACATTGTGACGGCATGGCAACACTTGGAATCCTAGGACACAGTGGAAGCGCACCTCGCAAACTGGATGGAAGAAGCTTCCAAGCACAGTGTTCTTTCATGTCCCAAAGAGAACGCTAGTGTCTGAGGCTGGTAGCCTTGTTGCTAGAGAGAACTGGCATCCCCGTGGGCCTGTTGGCTACTTTCCTCTTTCCGACCCTCTCAGGAAACTCCTCCAGAAAGCCTTTAGGACCCGCTTAGAGAGAACAGCTGCCAAGTGGATGCACAGAACATTAACCTAGCTCCCAGCCCAGGGTCCCAAGCATCCATCTTTCTCTGGAGGGTACGTACCCCACCCAGGGATTCAAGCACGGAGTTTGCCTTGTACAACTTACACAGGAAATTGGGAGGAGATGTAGGGCCACTCTACTTGCGATCACACTACCTGGCCCGGACTAGTTATCATGCAGCAGAATTCAACCCCCTTCCTCTACACGTGTGTACCCCAAAGAAGCGCTGGACAGTGGGTGTTCTCAGGCCAAGAGCAGTCCTTGTTCTGGGCTGCACCTGCTCTGTGGTTCAAAGTTTCTCTGACTCTGCTCCTTCGGAAGCATTTCAGAGCTGATGCTATCCCTGGGCTGCCAAAGCAAAGAGGCCTAGAGGCCTTTCACACTGAAGGCATGGGTTTGTTTCCCCTGAAGAAAGTGTACCTGGCCCCTCCCAGGCCGGAGGCGTGTAAGATGACACCATTTGCTCTGCCCATGGAAAATGCAAGTAGGTGTACTCCATTTGGGCTGCCTGGTGAAGCAACCTGCGCTCACCAGCACCCTGAGTACCTTTCCTGAACTTTGATTCCTAGCTAGGTCAACTCGGCCTTCGGAGGCTAGATGGGACCAAACGTGTTCAGCTTGTGGGGAAAGCCTTTGACCAATGGCCAATATGCTTGTGCTTGTGCGAGGGTTAGGCAGGCACTTGACAACACAGGGTCTTTAGCTTACCATAAGCTGTCCCTTTGGGCTGAAGCAGGCGGCGTGTGTGGATCACAGCCTGGGAAGCAGGGCCTCAGGGGAGTCTGCCAACAGACTGCCCTCCAGTATAGCCAGCTGAGAAAAGGTGGCAAGGCTGATGGAACCCGCTTACAACGAAATGTTTCTCTTCAGCAGAGGAGGTTTTACTGCCACACGTCAGCAGCTCCTCTCCCTCAGAGTGCTGTTCCTGGGTAGACTAGGAAAAGCCACCAAGTTCCCCAGCTTAGTAGAGGCACTTTTCCTAGTTGGTTTCATCCGTGAGAGAGCCAGAAGGGCTGATCTCAACCAGTCGGGCTGCACAGCCTGAGTCCTTGGGGCAGGGCAGTCCTGAGCCATAGTGCCACCTAAGGAATGCAAGCCAAGTTTCCTTGCCACAGGAAAGCACACCGAGGCCTCGTGTTTTCTCTATGAAATTGACGTGGGCTTGAAGGGTGAGGCCTTTACTACATTGTGGAAAAGCTCGGGGTTACGGCTCTCTTTCTCCCTCTCTCGGTCCCATAACCTGGGCTCAGCCTTGAGGGAATGCTGAGTGGCAGAGACTGCCTCTCTGCCGGACTCAGAAGGCTTCTTCCCTTTAGGGCAATGCCGTTTGTGTCTTACTTCGTGGAGGAGGAATGAGGGCGCCTAGAGATATTCTGACATGAAATACCTAACGACAGAGGATCTGGAGGAGCTGGTTTCTCGGTGGAAGGAGCCCAAAAGCCTGCATTGCTAAGGTCTCTTTGAGAGCTGCCAGACACTCTGCCGTCCTAGGCCTAAGAATTGGACATTGTGACGGCATGGCAACACTTGGAATCCTAGGACACAGTGGAAGCGCACCTCGCAAACTGGATGGAAGAAGCTTCCAAGCACAGTGTTCTTTCATGTCCCAAAGAGAACGCTAGTGTCTGAGGCTGGTAGCCTTGTTGCTAGAGAGAACTGGCATCCCCGTGGGCCTGTTGGCTACTTTCCTCTTTCCGACCCTCTCAGGAAACTCCTCCAGAAAGCCTTTAGGACCCGCTTAGAGAGAACAGCTGCCAAGTGGATGCACAGAACATTAACCTAGCTCCCAGCCCAGGGTCCCAAGCATCCATCTTTCTCTGGAGGGTACGTACCCCACCCAGGGATTCAAGCACGGAGTTTGCCTTGTACAACTTACACAGGAAATTGGGAGGAGATGTAGGGCCACTCTACTTGCGATCACACTACCTGGCCCGGACTAGTTATCATGCAGCAGAATTCAACCCCCTTCCTCTACACGTGTGTACCCCAAAGAAGCGCTGGACAGTGGGTGTTCTCAGGCCAAGAGCAGTCCTTGTTCTGGGCTGCACCTGCTCTGTGGTTCAAAGTTTCTCTGACTCTGCTCCTTCGGAAGCATTTCAGAGCTGATGCTATCCCTGGGCTGCCAAAGCAAAGAGGCCTAGAGGCCTTTCACACTGAAGGCATGGGTTTGTTTCCCCTGAAGAAAGTGTACCTGGCCCCTCCCAGGCCGGAGGCGTGTAAGATGACACCATTTGCTCTGCCCATGGAAAATGCAAGTAGGTGTACTCCATTTGGGCTGCCTGGTGAAACAACCTGCGCTCACCAGCACCCTGAGTACCTTTCCTGAACTTTGATTCCTAGCTAGGTCAACTCGGCCTTCGGAGGCTAGATGGGACCAAACGTGTTCAGCTTGTGGGGAAAGCCTTTGACCAATGGCCAATATGCTTGTGCTTGTGCGAGGGTTAGGCAGGCACTTGCCAACACAGGGTCTTTACCTTACCATAAGCTGTCCCTTTGGGCTGAAGCAGGTGGCGTGGGTGGATCACAGCCTGGGAAGCAGGGCCTCAGGGGAGTCTGCCAACAGACTGCCCTCCAGTATAGCCAGCTGAGAAAAGGTGGCAAGGCTGATGGAACCCGCTTACAACGAAATGTTTCTCTTCAGCAGAGGAGGTTTTGCTGCCACACGTCAGCAGCTCCTCTCCCTCAGAGTGCTGTTCCTGGGTAGACTAGGAAAAGCCACCACGTTCCCCAGCTTAGGAGAGGCACTTTTCCTAGTTGGTTTCATCCGTGAGAGAGCCAGAAGGGCTGTTCTCCACCAGTCGGTCTACACAGCCTGAGTCCCTGGGGTGGGGCAGTCCTGAGCCAATGTGCCACCTAAGGAATGCAAGCCAAGTTTCCTTGCCACAGGAAAGCACACCGAGGCCTGGTGTTTTCTCTATGAAATTGACGTGGGCTTGAAGGGTGAGGCCTTTACTACATTGTGGAAAAGCTCGGGGTTACGGCTCTCTTTCTCCCTCTCTCGGTCCCATAACCTGGGCTCAGCCTTGAGCGAATGCTGAGTGGCAGAGACTGCCTCTCTGCCAGACTCAGAAGGCTTCTTCCCTTTAGGGCAATGCCGTTTGTGTCTTACTTCGTGGAGGAGGAATGAGGGCGCCTAGAGATATTCTGACATGAAATACCTAACGACAGAGGATCTGGAGGAGCTGGTTTCTCGGTGGAAGGATCCCAAAAGCCTGCATTGCTAAGGTCTCTTTGAGAGCTGCCAGACACTCTGCCGTCCTAGGCCTAAGAATTGGACATTGTGACGGCATGGCAACACTTGGAATCCTAGGACACAGTGGAAGCGCACCTCGCAAACTGGATGGAAGAAGCTTCCAAGCACAGTGTTCTTTCCTGTCCCAAAGAGAACGCTAGTGTCTGAGGCTGGTAGCCTTGTTGCTAGAGAGAACTGGCATCCCCCTGGGCCTGTTGGCTACTTTCCTCTTTCCGACCCTCTCAGGAAACTCCTCCAGAAAGCCTTTAGGACCCGCTTAGAGAGAACAGCTGCGAAGTGGATGCACAGAACATTAACCTAGCTCCCAGCCCAGGGTCCCAAGCATCCATCTTTCTCTGGAGGGTACGTACCCCACCCAGGGATTCAAGCACGGAGTTTGCCTTGTACAACTTACACAGGAAATTGGGAGGAGATGTAGGGCCACTCTACTTGCGATCACACTATGTGGCCCGGACAAGTTATCACGCAGCAGAATTCAACCCCCTTCCTCTGCACGTGTGTACCCCAAAGAAGCGCTGGGCAGTGGGTGTTCTCAGGCCAAGAGCAGTCCTTGTTCTGGGCTGCACCTGCTCTGTGGTTCAAAGTTTCTCTGACTCTGCTCCTTCGGAAGCATTTCAGAGCTGACGCTATCCCTGGGCTGCCAAAGCAAAGAGGCCTAGAGGCCTTTCACACTGAAGGCATGGGTTTGTTTCCCCTGAAGAAAGTGTACCTCGCCCCTCCCAGGCCGGAGGCATGTAAGATGACACCATTTGCTCTGCCCATGGAAAATGCAAGTAGGTGTACTCCATTTGGGCTGCCTGGTGAAACAACCTGCGCTCACCAGCACCCTGAGTACCTTTCCTGAACTTTGATTCCTAGCTAGGTCAACTCGGCCTTCGGAGGCTAGATGGGACCAAACGTGTTCAGCTTGTGGGGAAAGCCTTTGACCAATGGCCAATATGCTTGTGCTTGTGCGAGGGTTAGGCAGGCACTTGACAACACAGGGTCTTTAGCTTACCATAAGCTGTCCCTTTGGGCTGAAGCAGGCGGCGTGTGTGGATCACAGCCTGGGAAGCAGGGCCTCAGGGGAGTCTGCCAACAGACTGCCCTCCAGTATAGCCAGCTGAGAAAAGGTGGCAAGGCTGATGGAACCTGCTTACAACGAAATGTTTCTCTTCAGCAGAGGAGGTTTTACTGCCACACGTCAGCAGCTCCTCTCCCTCAGAGTGCTGTTCCTGGGTAGACTAGGACAAGCCACCAAGTTCCCCAGCTTAGTAGAGGCACTTTTCCTAGTTGGTTTCATCCGTGAGAGAGCCAGAAGGGCTGATCTCAACCAGTCGGGCTGCACAGCCTGAGTCCTTGGGGCAGGGCAGTCCTGAGCCATAGTGCCACCTAAGGAATGCAAGCCAAGTTTCCTTGCCACAGGAAAGCACACCGAGGCCTCGTGTTTTCTCTATGAAATTGACGTGGGCTTGAAGGGTGAGGCCTTTACTACATTGTGGAAAAGCTCGGGGTTACGGCTCTCTTTCTCCCTCTCTCGGTCCCATAACCTGGGCTCAGCCTTGAGGGAATGCTGAGTGGCAGAGACTGCCTCTCTGCCGGACTCAGAAGGCTTCTTCCCTTTAGGGCAATGCCGTTTGTGTCTTACTTCGTGGAGGAGGAATGAGGGCGCCTAGAGATATTCTGACATGAAATACCTAACGACAGAGGATCTGGAGGAGCTGGTTTCTCGGTGGAAGGAGCCCAAAAGCCTGCATTGCTAAGGTCTCTTTGAGAGCTGCCAGACACTCTGCCGTCCTAGGCCTAAGAATTGGACATTGTGACGGCATGGCAACACTTGGAATCCTAGGACACAGTGGAAGCGCACCTCGCAAACTGGATGGAAGAAGCTTCCAAGCACAGTGTTCTTTCATGTCCCAAAGAGAACGCTAGTGTCTGAGGCTGGTAGCCTTGTTGCTAGAGAGAACTGGCATCCCCGTGGGCCTGTTGGCTACTTTCCTCTTTCCGACCCTCTCAGGAAACTCCTCCAGAAAGCCTTTAGGACCCGCTTAGAGAGAACAGCTGCGAGTGGATGCACAGAACATTAACCTAGCTCCCAGCCCAGGGTCCCAAGCATCCATCTTTCTCTGGAGGGTACGTACCCCACCCAGGGATTCAAGCACGGAGTTTGCCTTGTACAACTTACACAGGAAATTGGGAGGAGATGTAGGGCCACTCTACTTGCGATCACACTACCTGGCCCGGACTAGTTATCATGCAGCAGAATTCAACCCCCTTCCTCTACACGTGTGTACCCCAAGGAAGCGCTGGACAGTGGGTGTTCTCAGGCCAAGAGCAGTCCTTGTTCTGGGCTGCACCTGCTCTGTGGTTCAAAGTTTCTCTGACTCTGCTCCTTCGGAAGCATTTCAGAGCTGACGCTATCCCTGGGCTGCCAAAGCAAAGAGGCCTAGAGGCCTTTCACACTGAAGGCATGGGTTTGTTTCCCCTGAAGAAAGTGTACCTCGCCCCTCCCAGGCCGGAGGCGTGTAAGATGACACCATTTGCTCTGCCCATGGAAAATGCAAGTAGGTGTACTCCATTTGGGCTGCCTGGTGAAACAACCTGCGCTCACCAGCACCCTGAGTACCTTTCCTGAACTTTGATTCCTAGCTAGGTCAACTCGGCCTTCGGAGGCTAGATGGGACCAAACGTGTTCAGCTTGTGGGGAAAGCCTTTGACCAATGGCCAATATGCTTGTGCTTGTGCGAGGGTTAGGCAGGCACTTGCCAACACAGGGTCTTTACCTTACCATAAGCTGTCCCTTTGGGCTGAAGCAGGTGGCGTGGGTGGATCACAGCCTGGGAAGCAGGGCCTCAGGGGAGTCTGCCAACAGACTGCCCTCCAGTATAGCCAGCTGAGAAAAGGTGGCAAGGCTGATGGAACCCGCTTACAACGAAATGTTTCTCTTCAGCAGAGGAGGTTTTGCTGCCACACGTCAGCAGCTCCTCTCCCTCAGAGTGCTGTTCCTGGGTAGACTAGGAAAAGCCACCACGTTCCCCAGCTTAGGAGAGGCACTTTTCCTAGTTGGTTTCATCCGTGAGAGAGCCAGAAGGGCTGTTCTCCACCAGTCGGTCTACACAGCCTGAGTCCCTGGGGTGGGGCAGTCCTGAGCCAATGTGCCACCTAAGGAATGCAAGCCAAGTTTCCTTGCCACAGGAAAGCACACCGAGGCCTGGTGTTTTCTCTATGAAATTGACGTGGGCTTGAAGGGTGAGGCCTTTACTACATTGTGGAAAAGCTCGGGGTTACGGCTCTCTTTCTCCCTCTCTCGGTCCCATAACCTGGGCTCAGCCTTGAGCGAATGCTGAGTGGCAGAGACTGCCTCTCTGCCGGACTCAGAAGGCTTCTTCCCTTTAGGGCAATGCCGTTTGTGTCTTACTTCGTGGAGGAGGAATGAGGGCGCCTAGAGATATTCTGACATGAAATACCTAACGACAGAGGATCTGGAGGAGCTGGTTTCTCGGTGGAAGGAGCCCAAAAGCCTGCATTGCTAAGGTCTCTTTGAGAGCTGCCAGACACTCTGCCGTCCTAGGCCTAAGAATTGGACATTGTGACGGCATGGCAACACTTGGAATCCTAGGACACAGTGGAAGCGCACCTCGCAAACTGGATGGAAGAAGCTTCCAAGCACAGTGTTCTTTCCTGTCCCAAAGAGAACGCTAGTGTCTGAGGCTGGTAGCCTTGTTGCTAGAGAGAACTGGCATCCCCGTGGGCCTGTTGGCTACTTTCCTCTTTCCGACCCTCTCAGGAAACTCCTCCAGAAAGCCTTTAGGACCCGCTTAGAGAGAACAGCTGCGAAATGGATGCACAGAACATTAACCTAGCTCCCAGCCCAGGGTCCCAAGCATCCATCTTTCTCTGGAGGGTACGTACCCCACCCAGGGATTCAAGCACGGAGTTTGCCTTGTACAACTTACACAGGAAATTGGGAGGAGATGTAGGGCCACTCTACTTGCGATCACACTACGTGGCCCGGACAAGTTATCACGCAGCAGAATTCAACCCCCTTCCTCTGCACGTGTGTACCCCAAAGAAGCGCTGGGCAGTGGGTGTTCTCAGGCCAAGAGCAGTCCTTGTTCTGGGCTGCACCTGCTCTGTGGTTCAAAGTTTCTCTGACTCTGCTCCTTCGGAAGCATTTCAGAGCTGACGCTATCCCTGGGCTGCCAAAGCAAAGAGGCCTAGAGGCCTTTCACACTGAAGGCATGGGTTTGTTTCCCCTGAAGAAAGTGTACCTCGCCCCTCCCAGGCCGGAGGCGTGTAAGATGACACCATTTGCTCTGCCCATGGAAAATGCAAGTAGGTGTACTCCATTTGGGCTGCCTGGTGAAACAACCTGCGCTCACCAGCACCCTGAGTACCTTTCCTGAACTTTGATTCCTAGCTAGGTCAACTCGGCCTTCGGAGGCTAGATGGGACCAAACGTGTTCAGCTTGTGGGGAAAGCCTTTGACCAATGGCCAATATGCTTGTGCTTGTGCGAGGGTTAGGCAGGCACTTGCCAACACAGGGTCTTTACCTTACCATAAGCTGTCCCTTTGGGCTGAAGCAGGTGGCGTGGGTGGATCACAGCCTGGGAAGCAGGGCCTCAGGGGAGTCTGCCAACAGACTGCCCTCCAGTATAGCCAGCTGAGAAAAGGTGGCAAGGCTGATGGAACCCGCTTACAACGAAATGTTTCTCTTCAGCAGAGGAGGTTTTGCTGCCACACGTCAGCAGCTCCTATCCCTCAGAGTGCTGTTCCTGGGTAGACTAGGAAAAGCCACCACGTTCCCCAGCTTAGGAGAGGCACTTTTCCTAGTTGGTTTCATCCGTGAGAGAGCCAGAAGGGCTGATCTCAACCAGTCGGGCTGCACAGCCTGAGTCCTTGGGGCAGGGCAGTCCTGAGCCATAGTGCCACCTAAGGAATGCAAGCCAAGTTTCCTTGCCACAGGAAAGCACACCGAGGCCTGGTGTTTTCTCTATGAAATTGACGTGGGCTTGAAGGGTGAGGGCTTTACTACATTGTGTACGGAGATACTCGATTTGGGCTGCCTGGTGAAACAACCTGCGCTCACCAGCACCCTGAGTACCTTTCCTGAACTTTGATTCCTAGCTAGGTCAACTCGGCCTTCGGAGGCTAGATGGGACCAAACGTGTTCAGCTTGTGGGGAAAGCCTTTGACCAATGGCCAATATGCTTGTGCTTGTGCGAGGGTTAGGCAGGCACTTGACAACACAGGGTCTTTAGCTTACCATAAGCTGTCCCTTTGGGCTGAAGCAGGCGGCGTGTGTGGATCACAGCCTGGGAAGCAGGGCCTCAGGGGAGTCTGCCAACAGACTGCCCTCCAGTATAGCCAGCTGAGAAAAGGTGGCAAGGCTGATGGAACCCGCTTACAACGAAATGTTTCTCTTCAGCAGAGGAGGTTTTACTGCCACACGTCAGCAGCTCCTCTCCCTCAGAGTGCTGTTCCTGGGTAGACTAGGACAAGCCACCAAGTTCCCCAGCTTAGTAGAGGCACTTTTCCTAGTTGGTTTCATCCGTGAGAGAGCCAGAAGGGCTGATCTCAACCAGTCGGGCTGCACAGCCTGAGTCCTTGGGGCAGGGCAGTCCTGAGCCATAGTGCCACCTAAGGAATGCAAGCCAAGTTTCCTTGCCACAGGAAAGCACACCGAGGCCTCGTGTTTTCTCTATGAAATTGACGTGGGCTTGAAGGGTGAGGCCTTTACTACATTGTGGAAAAGCTCGGGGTTACGGCTCTCTTTCTCCCTCTCTCGGTCCCATAACCTGGGCTCAGCCTTGAGGGAATGCTGAGTGGCAGAGACTGCCTCTCTGCCGGACTCAGAAGGCTTCTTCCCTTTAGGGCAATGCCGTTTGTGTCTTACTTCGTGGAGGAGGAATGAGGGCGCCTAGAGATATTCTGACATGAAATACCTAACGACAGAGGATCTGGAGGAGCTGGTTTCTCGGTGGAAGGAGCCCAAAAGCCTGCATTGCTAAGGTCTCTTTGAGAGCTGCCAGACACTCTGCCGTCCTAGGCCTAAGAATTGGACATTGTGACGGCATGGCAACACTTGGAATCCTAGGACACAGTGGAAGCGCACCTCGCAAACTGGATGGAAGAAGCTTCCAAGCACAGTGTTCTTTCATGTCCCAAAGAGAACGCTAGTGTCTGAGGCTGGTAGCCTTGTTGCTAGAGAGAACTGGCATCCCCGTGGGCCTGTTGGCTACTTTCCTCTTTCCGACCCTCTCAGGAAACTCCTCCAGAAAGCCTTTAGGACCCGCTTAGAGAGAACAGCTGCCAAGTGGATGCACAGAACATTAACCTAGCCCCCAGCCCAGGGTCCCAAGCATCCATCTTTCTCTGGAGGGTACGTACCCCACCCAGGGATTCAAGCACGGAGTTTGCCTTGTACAACTTACACAGGAAATTGGGAGGAGATGTAGGGCCACTCTACTTGCGATCACACTACCTGGCCCGGACTAGTTATCATGCAGCAGAATTCAACCCCCTTCCTCTACACGTGTGTACCCCAAAGAAGCGCTGGACAGTGGGTGTTCTCAGGCCAAGAGCAGTCCTTGTTCTGGGCTGCACCTGCTCTGTGGTTCAAAGTTTCTCTGACTCTGCTCCTTCGGAAGCATTTCAGAGCTGATGCTATCCCTGGGCTGCCAAAGCAAAGAGGCCTAGAGGCCTTTCACAGTGAAGGCATGGGTTTGTTTCCCCTGAAGAAAGTGTACCTCGCCCCTCCCAGGCCGGAGGCCTGTAAGATGACACCATTTGCTCTGCCCATGGAAAATGCAAGTAGGTGTACTCCATTTGGGCTGCCTGGTGAAACAACCTGCGCTCACCAGCACCCTGAGTACCTTTCCTGAACTTTGATTCCTAGCTAGGTCAACTCGGCCTTCGGAGGCTAGATGGGACCAAACGTGTTCAGCTTGTGGGGAAAGCCTTTGACCAATGGCCAATATGCTTGTGCTTGTGCGAGGGTTAGGCAGGCACTTGCCAACACAGGGTCTTTACCTTACCATAAGCTGTCCCTTTGGGCTGAAGCAGGTGGCGTGGGTGGATCACAGCCTGGGAAGCAGGGCCTCAGGGGAGTCTGCCAACAGACTGCCCTCCAGTATAGCCAGCTGAGAAAAGGTGGCAAGGCTGATGGAACCCGCTTACAACGAAATGTTTCTCTTCAGCAGAGGAGGTTTTGCTGCCACACGTCAGCAGCTCCTCTCCCTCAGAGTGCTGTTCCTGGGTAGACTAGGAAAAGCCACCACGTTCCCCAGCTTAGGAGAGGCACTTTTCCTAGTTGGTTTCATCCGTGAGAGAGCCAGAAGGGCTGTTCTCCACCAGTCGGTCTACACAGCCTGAGTCCCTGGGGTGGGGCAGTCCTGAGGCAATGTGCCACCTAAGGAATGCAAGCCAAGTTTCCTTGCCACAGGAAAGCACACCGAGGCCTGGTGTTTTCTCTATGAAATTGACGTGGGCTTGAAGGGTGAGGCCTTTACTACATTGTGGAAAAGCTCGGGGTTACGGCTCTCTTTCTCCCTCTCTCGGTCCCATAACCTGGGCTCAGCCTTGAGGGAATGCTGAGTGGCAGAGACTGCCTCTCTGCCGGACTCAGAAGGCTTCTTCCCTTTAGGGCAATGCCGTTTGTGTCTTACTTCGTGGAGGAGGAATGAGGGCGCCTAGAGATATTCTGACATGAAATACCTAACGACAGAGGATCTGGAGGAGCTGGTTTCTCGGTGGAAGGAGCCCAAAAGCCTGCATTGCTAAGGTCTCTTTGAGAGCTGCCAGACACTCTGCCGTCCTAGGCCTAAGAATTGGACATTGTGACGGCATGGCAACACTTGGAATCCTAGGACACAGTGGAAGCGCACCTCGCAAACTGGATGGAAGAAGCTTCCAAGCACAGTGTTCTTTCCTGTCCCAAAGAGAACGCTAGTGTCTGAGGCTGGTAGCCTTGTTGCTAGAGAGAACTGGCATCCCCCTGGGCCTGTTGGCTACTTTCCTCTTTCCGACCCTCTCAGGAAACTCCTCCAGAAAGCCTTTAGGACCCGCTTAGAGAGAACAGCTGCGAAGTGGATGCACAGAACATTAACCTAGCTCCCAGCCCAGGGTCCCAAGCATCCATCTTTCTCTGGAGGGTACGTACCCCACCCAGGGATTCAAGCACGGAGTTTGCCTTGTACAACTTACACAGGAAATTGGGAGGAGATGTAGGGCCACTCTACTTGCGATCACACTATGTGGCCCGGACAAGTTATCACGCAGCAGAATTCAACCCCCTTCCTCTGCACGTGTGTACCCCAAAGAAGCGCTGGGCAGTGGGTGTTCTCAGGCCAAGAGCAGTCCTTGTTCTGGGCTGCACCTGCTCTGTGGTTCAAAGTTTCTCTGACTCTGCTCCTTCGGAAGCATTTCAGAGCTGACGCTATCCCTGGGCTGCCAAAGCAAAGAGGCCTAGAGGCCTTTCACACTGAAGGCATGGGTTTGTTTCCCCTGAAGAAAGTGTACCTCGCCCCTCCCAGGCCGGAGGCGTGTAAGATGACACCATTTGCTCTGCCCATGGAAAATGCAAGTAGGTGTACTCCATTTGGGCTGCCTGGTGAAACAACCTGCGCTCACCAGCACCCTGAGTACCTTTCCTGAACTTTGATTCCTAGCTAGGTCAACTCGGCCTTCGGAGGCTAGATGGGACCAAACGTGTTCAGCTTGTGGGGAAAGCCTTTGACCAATGGCCAATATGCTTGTGCTTGTGCGAGGGTTAGGCAGGCACTTGCCAACACAGGGTCTTTACCTTACCATAAGCTGTCCCTTTGGGCTGAAGCAGGTGGCGTGGGTGGATCACAGCCTGGGAAGCAGGGCCTCAGGGGAGTCTGCCAACAGACTGCCCTCCAGTATAGCCAGCTGAGAAAAGGTGGCAAGGCTGATGGAACCCGCTTACAACGAAATGTTTCTCTTCAGCAGAGGAGGTTTTGCTGCCACACGTCAGCAGCTCCTCTCCCTCAGAGTGCTGTTCCTGGGTAGACTAGGAAAAGCCACCACGTTCCCCAGCTTAGGAGAGGCACTTTTCCTAGTTGGTTTCATCCGTGAGAGAGCCAGAAGGGCTGATCTCAACCAGTCGGGCTGCACAGCCTGAGTCCTTGGGGCAGGGCAGTCCTGAGCCAATGTGCCACCTAAGGAATGCAAGCCAAGTTTCCTTGCCACAGGAAAGCACACCGAGGCCTGGTGTTTTCTCTATGAAATTGACGTGGGCTTGAAGGGTGAGGCCTTTACTACATTGTGTACGGAGATACTCGATTTGGGCTGCCTGGTGAAACAACCTGCGCTCACCAGCAACCTGAGTACCTTTCCTGAACTTTGATTCCTAGCTAGGTCAACTCGGCCTTCGGAGGCTAGATGGGACCAAACGTGTTCAGCTTGTGGGGAAAGCCTTTGACCAATGGCCAATATGCTTGTGCTTGTGCAAGGGTTAGGCAGGCACTTGACAACACAGGGTCTTTAGCTTACCATAAGCTGTCCCTTTGGGCTGAAGCAGGCGGCGTGTGTGGATCACAGCCTGGGAAGCAGGGCCTCAGGGGAGTCTGCCAACAGACTGCCCTCCAGTAGAGCCAGCTGAGAAAAGGTGGCAAGGCTGATGGAACCCGCTTACAACGAAATGTTTCTCTTCAGCAGAGGAGGTTTTGCTGCCACACGTCAGCAGCTCCTCTCCCTCAGAGTGCTGTTCCTGGGTAGACTAGGACAAGCCACCAAGTTCCCCAGCTTAGTAGAGGCACTTTTCCTAGTTGGATTCATCCGTGAGAGAGCCAGAAGGGCTGATCTCAACCAGTCGGGCTGCACAGCCTGAGTCCTTGGGGCAGGGCAGTCCTGAGCCATAGTGCCACCTAAGGAATGCAAGCCAAGTTTCCTTGCCACAGGAAAGCACACCGAGGCCTCGTGTTTTCTCTATGAAATTGACGTGGGCTTGAAGGGTGAGGCCTTTACTACATTGTGGAAAAGCTCGGGGTTACGGCTCTCTTTCTCCCTCTCTCGGTCCCATAACCTGGGCTCAGCCTTGAGGGAATGCTGAGTGGCAGAGACTGCCTCTCTGCCGGACTCAGAAGGCTTCTTCCCTTTAGGGCAATGCCGTTTGTGTCTTACTTCGTGGAGGAGGAATGAGGGCGCCTAGAGATATTCTGACATGAAATACCTAACGACAGAGGATCTGGAGGAGCTGGTTTCTCGGTGGAAGGAGCCCAAAAGCCTGCATTGCTAAGGTCTCTTTGAGAGCTGCCAGACACTCTGCCGTCCTAGGCCTAAGAATTGGACATTGTGACGGCATGGCAACACTTGGAATCCTAGGACACAGTGGAAGCGCACCTCGCAAACTGGATGGAAGAAGCTTCCAAGCACAGTGTTCTTTCATGTCCCAAAGAGAACGCTAGTGTCTGAGGCTGGTAGCCTTGTTGCTAGAGAGAACTGGCATCCCCGTGGGCCTGTTGGCTACTTTCCTCTTTCCGACCCTCTCAGGAAACTCCTCCAGAAAGCCTTTAGGACCCGCTTAGAGAGAACAGCTGCCAAGTGGATGCACAGAACATTAACCTAGCTCCCAGCCCAGGGTCCCAAGCATCCATCTTTCTCTGGAGGGTACGTACCCCACCCAGGGATTCAAGCACGGAGTTTGCCTTGTACAACTTACACAGGAAATTGGGAGGAGATGTAGGGCCACTCTACTTGCGATCACACTACGTGGCCCGGAGAAGTTATCACGCAGCAGAATTCAACCCCCTTCCTCTACACGTGTGTACCCCAAAGAAGCGCTGGACAGTGGGTGTTCTCAGGCCAAGAGCAGTCCTTGTTCTGGGCTGCACCTGCTCTGTGGTTCAAAGTTTCTCTGACTCTGCTCCTTCGGAAGCATTTCAGAGCTGACGCTATCCCTGGGCTGCCAAAGCGAAGAGGACAAGAGGCCTCTCACACTGAAGGCATGGGCTTGTTTCCCCTGAAGAAAGTGTACCTCGCCCCTCCCAGGCCGGAGGCGTGTAAGAAGACACCATTTGCTCTGCCCATGGAAAATGCAAGTAGGTGTACTCCATTTGGGCTGCCTGGTGAAACAACCTGCGCTCACCAGCACCCTGAGTACCTTTCCTGAACTTTGATTCCTAGCTAGGTCAACTCGGCCTTCGGAGGCTAGATGGGACCAAACGTGTTCAGCTTGTGGGGAAAGCCTTTGACCAATGGCCAATATGCTTGTGCTTGTGCGAGGGTTAGGCAGGCACTTGCCAACACAGGGTCTTTACCTTACCATAAGCTGTCCCTTTGGGCTGAAGCAGGTGGCGTGGGTGGATCACAGCCTGGGAAGCAGGGCCTCAGGGGAGTCTGCCAACAGACTGCCCTCCAGTATAGCCAGCTGAGAAAAGGTGGCAAGGCTGATGGAACCCGCTTACAACGAAATGTTTCTCTTCAGCAGAGGAGGTTTTGCTGCCACACGTCAGCAGCTCCTCTCCCTCAGAGTGCTGTTCCTGGGTAGACTAGGAAAAGCCACCACGTTCCCCAGCTTAGGAGAGGCACTTTTCCTAGTTGGTTTCATCCGTGAGAGAGCCAGAAGGGCTGATCTCAACCAGTCGGGCTGCACAGCCTGAGTCCTTGGGGCAGGGCAGTCCTGAGCCAATGTGCCACCTAAGGAATGCAAGCCAAGTTTCCTTGCCACAGGAAAGCACACCGAGGCCTGGTGTTTTCTCTATGAAATTGACGTGGGCTTGAAGGGTGAGGCCTTTACTACATTGTGGAAAAGCTCGGGGTTACGGCTCTCTTTCTCCCTCTCTCGGTCCCATAACCTGGGCTCAGCCTTGAGGGAATGCTGAGTGGCAGAGACTGCCTCTCTGCCGGACTCAGAAGGCTTCTTCCCTTTAGGGCAATGCCGTTTGTGTCTTACTTCGTGGAGGAGGAATGAGGGCGCCTAGAGATATTCTGACATGAAATACCTAACGACAGAGGATCTGGAGGAGCTGGTTTCTCGGTGGAAGGAGCCCAAAAGCCTGCATTGCTAAGGTCTCTTTGAGAGCTGCCAGACACTCTGCCGTCCTAGGCCTAAGAATTGGACATTGTGACGGCATGGCAACACTTGGCATCCTAGGACACAGTGGAAGCGCACCTCGCAAACTGGATGGAAGAAGCTTCCAAGCACAGTGTTCTTTCATGTCCCAAAGAGAACGCTAGTGTCTGAGGCTGGTAGCCTTGTTGCTAGAGAGAACTGGCATCCCCGTGGGCCTGTTGGCTACTTTCCTCTTTCCGACCCTCTCAGGAAACTCCTCCAGAAAGCCTTTAGGACCCGCTTAGAGAGAACAGCTGCCAAGTGGATGCACAGAACATTAACCTAGCTCCCAGCCCAGGGTCCCAAGCATCCATCTTTCTCTGGAGGGTACGTACCCCACCCAGGGATTCAAGCACGGAGTTTGCCTTGTACAACTTACACAGGAAATTGGGAGGAGATGTAGGGCCACTCTACTTGCGATCACACTACGTGGCCCGGACAAGTTATCACGCAGCAGAATTCAACCCCCTTCCTCTACACGTGTGTACCCCAAAGAAGCGCTGGACAGTGGGTGTTCTCAGGCCAAGAGCAGTCCTTGTTCTGGGCTGCACCTGCTCTGTGGTTCAAAGTTTCTCTGACTCTGCTCCTTCGGAAGCATTTCAGAGCTGACGCTATCCCTGGGCTGCCAAAGCGAAGAGGACAAGAGGCCTCTCACACTGAAGGCATGGGCTTGTTTCCCCTGAAGAAAGTGTACCTCGCCCCTCCCAGGCCGGAGGCGTGTAAGAAGACACCATTTGCTCTGCCCATGGAAAATGCAAGTAGGTGTACTCCATTTGGGCTGCCTGGTGAAACAACCTGCGCTCACCAGCACCCTGAGTACCTTTCCTGAACTTTGATTCCTAGCTAGGTCAACTCGGCCTTCGGAGGCTAGATGGGACCAAACGTGTTCAGCTTGTGGGGAAAGCCTTTGACCAATGGCCAATATGCTTGTGCTTGTGCGAGGGTTAGGCAGGCACTTGCCAACACAGGGTCTTTACCTTACCATAAGCTGTCCCTTTGGGCTGAAGCAGGTGGCGTGGGTGGATCACAGCCTGGGAAGCAGGGCCTCAGGGGAGTCTGCCAACAGACTGCCCTCCAGTATAGCCAGCTGAGAAAAGGTGGCAAGGCTGATGGAACCCGCTTACAACGAAATGTTTCTCTTCAGCAGAGGAGGTTTTGCTGCCACACGTCAGCAGCTCCTCTCCCTCAGAGTGCTGTTCCTGGGTAGACTAGGAAAAGCCACCACGTTCCCCAGCTTAGGAGAGGCACTTTTCCTAGTTGGTTTCATCCGTGAGAGAGCCAGAAGGGCTGATCTCAACCAGTCGGGCTGCACAGCCTGAGTCCTTGGGGCAGGGCAGTCCTGAGCCATAGTGCCACCTAAGGAATGCAAGCCAAGTTTCCTTGCCACAGGAAAGCACACCGAGGCCTGGTGTTTTCTCTATGAAATTGACGTGGGCTTGAAGGGTGAGGCCTTTACTACATTGTGTACGGAGATACTCGATTTGGGCTGCCTGGTGAAACAACCTGCGCTCACCAGCACCCTGAGTACCTTTCCTGAACTTTGATTCCTAGCTAGGTCAACTCGGCCTTCGGAGGCTAGATGGGACCAAACGTGTTCAGCTTGTGGGGAAAGCCTTTGACCAATGGCCAATATGCTTGTGCTTGTGCAAGGGTTAGGCAGGCACTTGACAACACAGGGTCTTTAGCTTACCATAAGCTGTCCCTTTGGGCTGAAGCAGGCGGCGTGTGTGGATCACAGCCTGGGAAGCAGGGCCTCAGGGGAGTCTGCCAACAGACTGCCCTCCAGTAGAGCCAGCTGAGAAAAGGTGGCAAGGCTGATGGAACCCGCTTACAACGAAATGTTTCTCTTCAGCAGAGGAGGTTTTACTGCCACACGTCAGCAGCTCCTCTCCCTCAGAGTGCTGTTCCTGGGTAGACTAGGACAAGCCACCAAGTTCCCCAGCTTAGTAGAGGCACTTTTCCTAGTTGGATTCATCCGTGAGAGAGCCAGAAGGGCTGATCTCAACCAGTCGGGCTGCACAGCCTGAGTCCTTGGGGCAGGGCAGTCCTGAGCCATAGTGCCACCTAAGGAATGCAAGCCAAGTTTCCTTGCCACAGGAAAGCACACCGAGGCCTGGTGTTTTCTCTATGAAATTGACGTGGGCTTGAAGGGTGAGGCCTTTACTACATTGTGGAAAAGCTCGGGGTTACGGCTCTCTTTCTCCCTCTCTCGGTCCCATAACCTGGGCTCAGCCTTGAGGGAATGCTGAGTGGCAGAGACTGCCTCTCTGCCGGACTCAGAAGGCTTCTTCCCTTTAGGGCAATGCCGTTTGTGTCTTACTTCGTGGAGGAGGAATGAGGGCGCCTAGAGATATTCTGACATGAAATACCTAACGACAGAGGATCTGGAGGAGCTGGTTTCTCGGTGGAAGGAGCCCAAAAGCCTGCATTGCTAAGGTCTCTTTGAGAGCTGCCAGACACTCTGCCGTCCTAGGCCTAAGAATTGGACATTGTGACGGCATGGCAACACTTGGCATCCTAGGACACAGTGGAAGCGCACCTCGCAAACTGGATGGAAGAAGCTTCCAAGCACAGTGTTCTTTCATGTCCCAAAGACAACGCTAGTGTCTGAGGCTGGTAGCCTTGTTGCTAGAGAGAACTGGCATCCCCGTGGGCCTGTTGGCTACTTTCCTCTTTCCGACCCTCTCAGGAAACTCCTCCAGAAAGCCTTTAGGACCCGCTTAGAGAGAACAGCTGCGAAGTGGATGCACAGAACATTAACCTAGCTCCCAGCCCAGGGTCCCAAGCATCCATCTTTCTCTGGAGGGTACGTACCCCACCCAGGGATTCAAGCACGGAGTTTGCCTTGTACAACTTACACAGGAAATTGGGAGGAGATGTAGGGCCACTCTACTTGCGATCACACTACGTGGCCCGGAGAAGTTATCACGCAGCAGAATTCAACCCCCTTCCTCTACACGTGTGTACCCCAAAGAAGCGCTGGACAGTGGGTGTTCTCAGGCCAAGAGCAGTCCTTGTTCTGGGCTGCACCTGCTCTGTGGTTCAAAGTTTCTCTGACTCTGCTCCTTCGGAAGCATTTCAGAGCTGACGCTATCCCTGGGCTGCCAAAGCGAAGAGGACAAGAGGCCTCTCACACTGAAGGCATGGGCTTGTTTCCCCTGAAGAAAGTGTACCTCGCCCCTCCCAGGCCGGAGGCGTGTAAGAAGACACCATTTGCTCTGCCCATGGAAAATGCAAGTAGGTGTACTCCATTTGGGCTGCCTGGTGAAACAACCTGCGCTCACCAGCACCCTGAGTACCTTTCCTGAACTTTGATTCCTAGCTAGGTCAACTCGGCCTTCGGAGGCTAGATGGGACCAAACGTGTTCAGCTTGTGGGGAAAGCCTTTGACCAATGGCCAATATGCTTGTGCTTCTGCGAGGGTTAGGCAGGCACTTGCCAACACAGGGTCTTTACCTTACCATAAGCTGTCCCTTTGGGCTGAAGCAGGTGGCGTGGGTGGATCACAGCCTGGGAAGCAGGGCCTCAGGGGAGTCTGCCAACAGACTGCCCTCCAGTATAGCCAGCTGAGAAAAGGTGGCAAGGCTGATGGAACCCGCTTACAACGAAATGTTTCTCTTCAGCAGAGGAGGTTTTGCTGCCACACGTCAGCAGCTCCTCTCCCTCAGAGTGCTGTTCCTGGGTAGACTAGGAAAAGCCACCACGTTCCCCAGCTTAGGAGAGGCACTTTTCCTAGTTGGTTTCATCCGTGAGAGAGCCAGAAGGGCTGATCTCAACCAGTCGGGCTGCACAGCCTGAGTCCTTGGGGCAGGGCAGTCCTGAGCCAATGTGCCACCTAAGGAATGCAAGCCAAGTTTCCTTGCCACAGGAAAGCACACCGAGGCCTGGTGTTTTCTCTATGAAATTGACGTGGGCTTGAAGGGTGAGGCCTTTACTACATTGTGGAAAAGCTCGGGGTTACGGCTCTCTTTCTCCCTCTCTCGGTCCCATAACCTGGGCTCAGCCTTGAGGGAATGCTGAGTGGCAGAGACTGCCTCTCTGCCGGACTCAGAAGGCTTCTTCCCTTTAGGGCAATGCCGTTTGTGTCTTACTTCGTGGAGGAGGAATGAGGGCGCCTAGAGATATTCTGACATGAAATACCTAACGACAGAGGATCTGGAGGAGCTGGTTTCTCGGTGGAAGGAGCCCAAAAGCCTGCATTGCTAAGGTCTCTTTGAGAGCTGCCAGACACTCTGCCGTCCTAGGCCTAAGAATTGGACATTGTGACGGCATGGCAACACTTGGCATCCTAGGACACAGTGGAAGCGCACCTCGCAAACTGGATGGAAGAAGCTTCCAAGCACAGTGTTCTTTCATGTCCCAAAGAGAACGCTAGTGTCTGAGGCTGGTAGCCTTGTTGCTAGAGAGAACTGGCATCCCCGTGGGCCTGTTGGCTACTTTCCTCTTTCCGACCCTCTCAGGAAACTCCTCCAGAAAGCCTTTAGGACCCGCTTAGAGAGAACAGCTGCCAAGTGGATGCACAGAACATTAACCTAGCTCCCAGCCCAGGGTCCCAAGCATCCATCTTTCTCTGGAGGGTACGTACCCCACCCAGGGATTCAAGCACGGAGTTTGCCTTGTACAACTTACACAGGAAATTGGGAGGAGATGTAGGGCCACTCTACTTGCGATCACACTACGTGGCCCGGACAAGTTATCACGCAGCAGAATTCAACCCCCTTCCTCTACACGTGTGTACCCCAAAGAAGCGCTGGACAGTGGGTGTTCTCAGGCCAAGAGCAGTCCTTGTTCTGGGCTGCACCTGCTCTGTGGTTCAAAGTTTCTCTGACTCTGCTCCTTCGGAAGCATTTCAGAGCTGACGCTATCCCTGGGCTGCCAAAGCGAAGAGGACAAGAGGCCTCTCACACTGAAGGCATGGGCTTGTTTCCCCTGAAGAAAGTGTACCTCGCCCCTCCCAGGCCGGAGGCGTGTAAGAAGACACCATTTGCTCTGCCCATGGAAAATGCAAGTAGGTGTACTCCATTTGGGCTGCCTGGTGAAACAACCTGCGCTCACCAGCACCCTGAGTACCTTTCCTGAACTTTGATTCCTAGCTAGGTCAACTCGGCCTTCGGAGGCTAGATGGGACCAAACGTGTTCAGCTTGTGGGGAAAGCCTTTGACCAATGGCCAATATGCTTGTGCTTGTGCGAGGGTTAGGCAGGCACTTGCCAACACAGGGTCTTTACCTTACCATAAGCTGTCCCTTTGGGCTGAAGCAGGTGGCGTGGGTGGATCACAGCCTGGGAAGCAGGGCCTCAGGGGAGTCTGCCAACAGACTGCCCTCCAGTATAGCCAGCTGAGAAAAGGTGGCAAGGCTGATGGAACCCGCTTACAACGAAATGTTTCTCTTCAGCAGAGGAGGTTTTGCTGCCACACGTCAGCAGCTCCTCTCCCTCAGAGTGCTGTTCCTGGGTAGACTAGGAAAAGCCACCACGTTCCCCAGCTTAGGAGAGGCACTTTTCCTAGTTGGTTTCATCCGTGAGAGAGCCAGAAGGGCTGATCTCAACCAGTCGGGCTGCACAGCCTGAGTCCTTGGGGCAGGGGAGTCCTGAGCCATAGTGCCACCTAAGGAATGCAAGCCAAGTTTCCTTGCCACAGGAAAGCACACCGAGGCCTGGTGTTTTCTCTATGAAATTGACGTGGGCTTGAAGGGTGAGGCCTTTACTACATTGTGTACGGAGATACTCGATTTGGGCTGCCTGGTGAAACAACCTGCGCTCACCAGCACCCTGAGTACCTTTCCTGAACTTTGATTCCTAGCTAGGTCAACTCGGCCTTCGGAGGCTAGATGGGACCAAACGTGTTCAGCTTGTGGGGAAAGCCTTTGACCAATGGCCAATATGCTTGTGCTTGTGCAAGGGTTAGGCAGGCACTTGACAACACAGGGTCTTTAGCTTACCATAAGCTGTCCCTTTGGGCTGAAGCAGGCGGCGTGTGTGGATCACAGCCTGGGAAGCAGGGCCTCAGGGGAGTCTGCCAACAGACTGCCCTCCAGTAGAGCCAGCTGAGAAAAGGTGGCAAGGCTGATGGAACCCGCTTACAACGAAATGTTTCTCTTCAGCAGAGGAGGTTTTACTGCCACACGTCAGCAGCTCCTCTCCCTCAGAGTGCTGTTCCTGGGTAGACTAGGACAAGCCACCAAGTTCCCCAGCTTAGTAGAGGCACTTTTCCTAGTTGGATTCATCCGTGAGAGAGCCAGAAGGGCTGATCTCAACCAGTCGGGCTGCACAGCCTGAGTCCTTGGGGCAGGGCAGTCCTGAGCCATAGTGCCACCTAAGGAATGCAAGCCAAGTTTCCTTGCCACAGGAAAGCACACCGAGGCCTCGTGTTTTCTCTATGAAATTGACGTGGGCTTGAAGGGTGAGGCCTTTACTACATTGTGGAAAAGCTCGGGGTTACGGCTCTCTTTCTCCCTCTCTCGGTCCCATAACCTGGGCTCAGCCTTGAGGGAATGCTGAGTGGCAGAGACTGCCTCTCTGCCGGACTCAGAAGGCTTCTTCCCTTTAGGGCAATGCCGTTTGTGTCTTACTTCGTGGAGGAGGAATGAGGGCGCCTAGAGATATTCTGACATGAAATACCTAACGACAGAGGATCTGGAGGAGCTGGTTTCTCGGTGGAAGGAGCCCAAAAGCCTGCATTGCTAAGGTCTCTTTGAGAGCTGCCAGACACTCTGCCGTCCTAGGCCTAAGAATTGGACATTGTGACGGCATGGCAACACTTGGAATCCTAGGACCCAGTGGAAGCGCACCTCGCAAACTGGATGGAAGAAGCTTCCAAGCACAGTGTTCTTTCATGTCCCAAAGAGAACGCTAGTGTCTGAGGCTGGTAGCCTTGTTGCTAGAGAGAACTGGCATCCCCGTGGGCCTGTTGGCTACTTTCCTCTTTCCGACCCTCTCAGGAAACTCCTCCAGAAAGCCTTTAGGACCCGCTTAGAGAGAACAGCTGCCAAGTGGATGCACAGAACATTAACCTAGCTCCCAGCCCAGGGTCCCAAGCATCCATCTTTCTCTGGAGGGTACGTACCCCACCCAGGGATTCAAGCACGGAGTTTGCCTTGTACAACTTACACAGGAAATTGGGAGGAGATGTAGGGCCACTCTACTTGCGATCACACTACGTGGCCCGGACAAGTTATCACGCAGCAGAATTCAACCCCCTTCCTCTGCACGTGTGTACCCCAAAGAAGCGCTGGGCAGTGGGTGTTCTCAGGCCAAGAGCAGTCCTTGTTCTGGGCTGCACCTGCTCTGTGGTTCAAAGTTTCTCTGACTCTGCTCCTTCGGAAGCATTTCAGAGCTGACGCTATCCCTGGGCTGCCAAAGCAAAGAGGCCTAGAGGCCTTTCACACTGAAGGCATGGGTTTGTTTCCCCTGAAGAAAGTGTACCTCGCCCCTCCCAGGCCGGAGGCGTGTAAGATGACACCATTTGCTCTGCCCATGGAAAATGCAAGTAGGTGTACTCCATTTGGGCTGCCTGGTGAAACAACCTGCGCTCACCAGCACCCTGAGTACCTTTCCTGAACTTTGATTCCTAGCTAGGTCAACTCGGCCTTCGGAGGCTAGATGGGACCAAACGTGTTCAGCTTGTGGGGAAAGCCTTTGACCAATGGCCAATATGCTTGTGCTTGTGCGAGGGTTAGGCAGGCACTTGCCAACACAGGGTCTTTACCTTACCATAAGCTGTCCCTTTGGGCTGAAGCAGGTGGCGTGGGTGGATCACAGCCTGGGAAGCAGGGCCTCAGGGGAGTCTGCCAACAGACTGCCCTCCAGTATAGCCAGCTGAGAAAAGGTGGCAAGGCTGATGGAACCCGCTTACAACGAAATGTTTCTCTTCAGCAGAGGAGGTTTTGCTGCCACACGTCAGCAGCTCCTCTCCCTCAGAGTGCTGTTCCTGGGTAGACTAGGAAAAGCCACCACGTTCCCCAGCTTAGGAGAGGCACTTTTCCTAGTTGGTTTCATCCGTGAGAGAGCCAGAAGGGCTGTTCTCCACCAGTCGGTCTACACAGCCTGAGTCCCTGGGGTGGGGCAGTCCTGAGCCAATGTGCCACCTAAGGAATGCAAGCCAAGTTTCCTTGCCACAGGAAAGCACACCGAGGCCTGGTGTTTTCTCTATGAAATTGACGTGGGCTTGAAGGGTGAGGCCTTTACTACATTGTGTACGGAGATACTCGATTTGGGCTGCCTGGTGAAACAACCTGCGCTCACCAGCACCCTGAGTACCTTTCCTGAACTTTGATTCCTAGCTAGGTCAACTCGGCTTTCGGAGGCTAGATGGGACCAAACGTGTTCAGCTTGTGGGGAAAGCCTTTGACCAATGGCCAATATGCTTGTGCTTGTGCGAGGGTTAGGCAGGCACTTGCCAACACAGGGTCTTTACCTTACCATAAGCTGTCCCTTTGGGCTGAAGCAGGTGGCGTGGGTGGATCACAGCCTGGGAAGCAGGGCCTCAGGGGAGTCTGCCAACAGACTGCCCTCCAGTATAGCCAGCTGAGAAAAGGTGGCAAGGCTGATGGAACCCGCTTACAACGAAATGTTTCTCTTCAGCAGAGGAGGTTTTGCTGCCACACGTCAGCAGCTCCTCTCCCTCAGAGTGCTGTTCCTGGGTAGACTAGGAAAAGCCACCACGTTCCCCAGCTTAGGAGAGGCACTTTTCCTAGTTGGTTTCATCCGTGAGAGAGCCAGAAGGGCTGTTCTCCACCAGTCGGTCTACACAGCCTGAGTCCCTGGGGTGGGGCAGTCCTGAGCCAATGTGCCACCTAAGGAATGCAAGCCAAGTTTCCTTGCCACAGGAAAGCACACCGAGGCCTGGTGTTTTCTCTATGAAATTGACGTGGGCTTGAAGGGTGAGGCCTTTACTACATTGTGGAAAAGCTCGGGGTTACGGCTCTCTTTCTCCCTCTCTCGGTCCCATAACCTGGGCTCAGCCTTGAGCGAATGCTGAGTGGCAGAGACTGCCTCTCTGCCGGACTCAGAAGGCTTCTTCCCTTTAGGGCAATGCCGTTTGTGTCTTACTTCGTGGAGGAGGAATGAGGGCGCCTAGAGATATTCTGACATGAAATACCTAACGACAGAGGATCTGGAGGAGCTGGTTTCTCGGTGGAAGGAGCCCAAAAGCCTGCATTGCTAAGGTCTCTTTGAGAGCTGCCAGACACTCTGCCGTCCTAGGCCTAAGAATTGGACATTGTGACGGCATGGCAACACTTGGAATCCTAGGACACAGTGGAAGCGCACCTCGCAAACTGGATGGAAGAAGCTTCCAAGCACAGTGTTCTTTCCTGTTCCAAAGAGAACGCTAGTGTCTGAGGCTGGTAGCCTTGTTGCTAGAGAGAACTGGCATCCCCCTGGGCCTGTTGGCTACTTTCCTCTTTCCGACCCTCTCAGGAAACTCCTCCAGAAAGCCTTTAGGACCCGCTTAGAGAGAACAGCTGCGAAGTGGATGCACAGAACATTAACCTAGCTCCCAGCCCAGGGTCCCAAGCATCCATCTTTCTCTGGAGGGTACGTACCCCACCCAGGGATTCAAGCACGGAGTTTGCCTTGTACAACTTACACAGGAAATTGGGAGGAGATGTAGGGCCACTCTACTTGCGATCACACTACGTGGCCCGGACAAGTTATCACGCAGCAGAATTCAACCCCCTTCCTCTGCACGTGTGTACCCCAAAGAAGCGCTGGGCAGTGGGTGTTCTCAGGCCAAGAGCAGTCCTTGTTCTGGGCTGCACCTGCTCTGTGGTTCAAAGTTTCTCTGACTCTGCTCCTTCGGAAGCATTTCAGAGCTGACGCTATCCCTGGGCTGCCAAAGCAAAGAGGCCTAGAGGCCTTTCACACTGAAGGCATGGGTTTGTTTCCCCTGAAGAAAGTGTACCTCGCCCCTCCCAGGCCGGAGGCGTGTAAGATGACACCATTTGCTCTGCCCATGGAAAATGCAAGTAGGTGTACTCCATTTGGGCTGCCTGGTGAAACAACCTGCGCTCACCAGCACCCTGAGTACCTTTCCTGAACTTTGATTCCTAGCTAGGTCAACTCGGCCTTCGGAGGCTAGATGGGACCAAACGTGTTCAGCTTGTGGGGAAAGCCTTTGACCAATGGCCAATATGCTTGTGCTTGTGCGAGGGTTAGGCAGGCACTTGCCAACACAGGGTCTTTACCTTACCATAAGCTGTCCCTTTGGGCTGAAGCAGGTGGCGTGGGTGGATCACAGCCTGGGAAGCAGGGCCTCAGGGGAGTCTGCCAACAGACTGCCCTCCAGTATAGCCAGCTGAGAAAAGGTGGCAAGGCTGATGGAACCCGCTTACAACGAAATGTTTCTCTTCAGCAGAGGAGGTTTTGCTGCCACACGTCAGCAGCTCCTCTCCCTCAGAGTGCTGTTCCTGGGTAGACTAGGAAAAGCCACCACGTTCCCCAGCTTAGGAGAGGCACTTTTCCTAGTTGGTTTCATCCGTGAGAGAGCCAGAAGGGCTGATCTCAACCAGTCGGGCTGCACAGCCTGAGTCCTTGGGGCAGGGCAGTCCTGAGCCATAGTGCCACCTAAGGAATGCAAGCCAAGTTTCCTTGCCACAGGAAAGCACACCGAGGCCTGGTGTTTTCTCTATGAAATTGACGTGGGCTTGAAGGGTGAGGCCTTTACTACATTGTGTACGGAGATACTCGATTTGGGCTGCCTGGTGAAACAACCTGCGCTCACCAGCACCCTGAGTACCTTTCCTGAACTTTGATTCCTAGCTAGGTCAACTCGGCCTTCGGAGGCTAGATGGGACCAAACGTGTTCAGCTTGTGGGGAAAGCCTTTGACCAATGGCCAATATGCTTGTGCTTGTGCGAGGGTTAGGCAGGCACTTGACAACACAGGGTCTTTAGCTTACCATAAGCTGTCCCTTTGGGCTGAAGCAGGCGGCGTGTGTGGATCACAGCCTGGGAAGCAGGGCCTCAGGGGAGTCTGCCAACAGACTGCCCTCCAGTATAGCCAGCTGAGAAAAGGTGGCAAGGCTGATGGAACCCGCTTACAACGAAATGTTTCTCTTCAGCAGAGGAGGTTTTACTGCCACACGTCAGCAGCTCCTCTCCCTCAGAGTGCTGTTCCTGGGTAGACTAGGACAAGCCACCAAGTTCCCCAGCTTAGTAGAGGCACTTTTCCTAGTTGGTTTCATCCGTGAGAGAGCCAGAAGGGCTGATCTCAACCAGTCGGGCTGCACAGCCTGAGTCCTTGGGGCAGGGCAGTCCTGAGCCATAGTGCCACCTAAGGAATGCAAGCCAAGTTTCCTTGCCACAGGAAAGCACACCGAGGCCTCGTGTTTTCTCTATGAAATTGACGTGGGCTTGAAGGGTGAGGCCTTTACTACATTGTGGAAAAGCTCGGGGTTACGGCTCTCTTTCTCCCTCTCTCGGTCCCATAACCTGGGCTCAGCCTTGAGCGAATGCTGAGTGGCAGAGACTGCCTCTCTGCCGGACTCAGAAGGCTTCTTCCCTTTAGGGCAATGCCGTTTGTGTCTTACTTCGTGGAGGAGGAATGAGGGCGCCTAGAGATATTCTGACATGAAATACCTAACGACAGAGGATCTGGAGGAGCTGGTTTCTCGGTGGAAGGAGCCCAAAAGCCTGCATTGCTAAGGTCTCTTTGAGAGCTGCCAGACACTCTGCCGTCCTAGGCCTAAGAATTGGACATTGTGACGGCATGGCAACACTTGGAATCCTAGGACACAGTGGAAGCGCACCTCGCAAACTGGATGGAAGAAGCTTCCAAGCACAGTGTTCTTTCATGTCCCAAAGAGAACGCTAGTGTCTGAGGCTGGTAGCCTTGTTGCTAGAGAGAACTGGCATCCCCGTGGGCCTGTTGGCTACTTTCCTCTTTCCGACCCTCTCAGGAAACTCCTCCAGAAAGCCTTTAGGACCCGCTTAGAGAGAACAGCTGCCAAGTGGATGCACAGAACATTAACCTAGCTCCCAGCCCAGGGTCCCAAGCATCCATCTTTCTCTGGAGGGTACGTACCCCACCCAGGGATTCAAGCACGGAGTTTGCCTTGTACAACTTACACAGGAAATTGGGAGGAGATGTAGGGCCACTCTACTTGCGATCACACTACGTGGCCCGGACAAGTTATCACGCAGCAGAATTCAACCCCCTTCCTCTGCACGTGTGTACCCCAAAGAAGCGCTGGGCAGTGGGTGTTCTCAGGCCAAGAGCAGTCCTTGTTCTGGGCTGCACCTGCTCTGTGGTTCAAAGTTTCTCTGACTCTGCTCCTTCGGAAGCATTTCAGAGCTGACGCTATCCCTGGGCTGCCAAAGCAAAGAGGCCTAGAGGCCTTTCACACTGAAGGCATGGGTTTGTTTCCCCTGAAGAAAGTGTACCTCGCCCCTCCCAGGCCGGAGGCGTGTAAGATGACACCATTTGCTCTGCCCATGGAAAATGCAAGTAGGTGTACTCCATTTGGGCTGCCTGGTGAAACAACCTGCGCTCACCAGCACCCTGAGTACCTTTCCTGAACTTTGATTCCTAGCTAGGTCAACTCGGCCTTCGGAGGCTAGATGGGACCAAACGTGTTCAGCTTGTGGGGAAAGCCTTTGACCAATGGCCAATATGCTTGTGCTTGTGCGAGGGTTAGGCAGGCACTTGCCAACACAGGGTCTTTACCTTACCATAAGCTGTCCCTTTGGGCTGAAGCAGGTGGCGTGGGTGGATCACAGCCTGGGAAGCAGGGCCTCAGGGGAGTCTGCCAACAGACTGCCCTCCAGTATAGCCAGCTGAGAAAAGGTGGCAAGGCTGATGGAACCCGCTTACAACGAAATGTTTCTCTTCAGCAGAGGAGGTTTTGCTGCCACACGTCAGCAGCTCCTCTCCCTCAGAGTGCTGTTCCTGGGTAGACTAGGAAAAGCCACCACGTTCCCCAGCTTAGGAGAGGCACTTTTCCTAGTTGGTTTCATCCGTGAGAGAGCCAGAAGGGCTGATCTCAACCAGTCGGGCTGCACAGCCTGAGTCCTTGGGGCAGGGCAGTCCTGAGCCATAGTGCCACCTAAGGAATGCAAGCCAAGTTTCCTTGCCACAGGAAAGCACACCGAGGCCTGGTGTTTTCTCTATGAAATTGACGTGGGCTTGAAGGGTGAGGCCTTTACTACATTGTGTACGGAGATACTCGATTTGGGCTGCCTGGTGAAACAACCTGCGCTCACCAGCACCCTGAGTACCTTTCCTGAACTTTGATTCCTAGCTAGGTCAACTCGGCCTTCGGAGGCTAGATGGGACCAAACGTGTTCAGCTTGTGGGGAAAGCCTTTGACCAATGGCCAATATGCTTGTGCTTGTGCGAGGGTTAGGCAGGCACTTGACAACACAGGGTCTTTAGCTTACCATAAGCTGTCCCTTTGGGCTGAAGCAGGCGGCGAGTGTGGATCACAGCCTGGGAAGCAGGGCCTCAGGGGAGTCTGCCAACAGACTGCCCTCCAGTATAGCCAGCTGAGAAAAGGTGGCAAGGCTGATGGAACCCGCTTACAACGAAATGTTTCTCTTCAGCAGAGGAGGTTTTACTGCCACACGTCAGCAGCTCCTCTCCCTCAGAGTGCTGTTCCTGGGTAGACTAGGACAAGCCACCAAGTTCCCCAGCTTAGTAGAGGCACTTTTCCTAGTTGGTTTCATCCGTGAGAGAGCCAGAAGGGCTGATCTCAACCAGTCGGGCTGCACAGCCTGAGTCCTTGGGGCAGGGCAGTCCTGAGCCATAGTGCCACCTAAGGAATGCAAGCCAAGTTTCCTTGCCACAGGAAAGCACACCGAGGCCTCGTGTTTTCTCTATGAAATTGACGTGGGCTTGAAGGGTGAGGCCTTTACTACATTGTGGAAAAGCTCGGGGTTACGGCTCTCTTTCTCCCTCTCTCGGTCCCATAACCTGGGCTCAGCCTTGAGGGAATGCTGAGTGGCAGAGACTGCCTCTCTGCCGGACTCAGAAGGCTTCTTCCCTTTAGGGCAATGCCGTTTGTGTCTTACTTCGTGGAGGAGGAATGAGGGCGCCTAGAGATATTCTGACATGAAATACCTAACGACAGAGGATCTGGAGGAGCTGGTTTCTCGGTGGAAGGAGCCCAAAAGCCTGCATTGCTAAGGTCTCTTTGAGAGCTGCCAGACACTCTGCCGTCCTAGGCCTAAGAATTGGACATTGTGACGGCATGGCAACACTTGGAATCCTAGGACACAGTGGAAGCGCACCTCGCAAACTGGATGGAAGAAGCTTCCAAGCACAGTGTTCTTTCATGTCCCAAAGAGAACGCTAGTGTCTGAGGCTGGTAGCCTTGTTGCTAGAGAGAACTGGCATCCCCGTGGGCCTGTTGGCTACTTTCCTCTTTCCGACCCTCTCAGGAAACTCCTCCAGAAAGCCTTTAGGACCCGCTTAGAGAGAACAGCTGCGAAGTGGATGCACAGAACATTAACCTAGCTCCCAGCCCAGGGTCCCAAGCATCCATCTTTCTCTGGAGGGTACGTACCCCACCCAGGGATTCAAGCACGGAGTTTGCCTTGTACAACTTACACAGGAAATTGGGAGGAGATGTAGGGCCACTCTACTTGCGATCACACTACGTGGCCCAGAGAAATTATCACGCAGCAGAATTCAACCCCCTTCCTCTACACGTGTGTACCCCAAAGAAGCGCTGGACATTGGGTGTTCTCAGGCCAAGAGCAGTCCTTGTTCTGGGCTGCACCTGCTCTGTGGTTCAAAGTTTCTCTGACTCTGCTCCTTCGGAAGCATTTCAGAGCTGATGCTATCCCTGGGCTGCCAAAGCAAAGAGGCCTAGAGGCCTTTCACACTGAAGGCATGGGTTTGTTTCCCCTGAAGAAAGTGTACCTCGCCCCTCCCAGGCTGGAGGCGTGTAAGATGACACCATTTGCTCTGCCCATGGAAAATGCAAGTAGGTGTACTCCATTTGGGCTGCCAGGTGAAACAACCTGCGCTCACCAGCACCCTGAGTACCTTTCCTGAACTTTGATTCCTAGCTAGGTCAACTCGGCCTTCGGAGGCTAGATGGGACCAAACGTGTTCAGCTTGTGGGGAAAGCCTTTGACCAATGGCCAATATGCTTGTGCTTGTGCGAGGGTTAGGCAGGCACTTGCCAACACAGGGTCTTTACCTTACCATAAGCTGTCCCTTTGGGCTGAAGCAGGTGGCGTGGGTGGATCACAGCCTGGGAAGCAGGGCCTCAGGGGAGTCTGCCAACAGACTGCCCTCCAGTATAGCCAGCTGAGAAAAGGTGGCAAGGCTGATGGAACCCGCTTACAACGAAATGTTTCTCTTCAGCAGAGGAGGTTTTGCTGCCACACGTCAGCAGCTCCTCTCCCTCAGAGTGCTGTTCCTGGGTAGACTAGGAAAAGCCACCACGTTCCCCAGCTTAGGAGAGGCACTTTTCCTAGTTGGTTTCATCCGTGAGAGAGCCAGAAGGGCTGTTCTCCACCAGTCGGTCTACACAGCCTGAGTCCCTGGGGTGGGGCAGTCCTGAGCCAATGTGCCACCTAAGGAATGCAAGCCAAGTTTCCTTGCCACAGGAAAGCACACCGAGGCCTCGTGTTTTCTCTATGAAATTGACGTGGGCTTGAAGGGTGAGGCCTTTACTACATTGTGGAAAAGCTCGGGGTTACGGCTCTCTTTCTCCCTCTCTCGGTCCCATAACCTGGGCTCAGCCTTGAGCGAATGCTGAGTGGCAGAGACTGCCTCTCTGCCGGACTCAGAAGGCTTCTTCCCTTTAGGGCAATGCCGTTTGTGTCTTACTTCGTGGAGGAGGAATGAGGGCGCCTAGAGATATTCTGACATGAAATACCTAACGACAGAGGATCTGGAGGAGCTGGTTTCTCGGTGGAAGGAGCCCAAAAGCCTGCATTGCTAAGGTCTCTTTGAGAGCTGCCAGACACTCTGCCGTCCTAGGCCTAAGAATTGGACATTGTGACGGCATGGCAACACTTGGAATCCTAGGACACAGTGGAAGCGCACCTCGCAAACTGGATGGAAGAAGCTTCCAAGCACAGTGTTCTTTCCTGTCCCAAAGAGAACGCTAGTGTCTGAGGCTGGTAGCCTTGTTGCTAGAGAGAACTGGCATCCCCCTGGGCCTGTTGGCTACTTTCCTCTTTCCGACCCTCTCAGGAAACTCCTCCAGAAAGCCTTTAGGACCCGCTTAGAGAGAACAGCTGCGAAGTGGATGCACAGAACATTAACCTAGCTCCCAGCCCAGGGTCCCAAGCATCCATCTTTCTCTGGAGGGTACGTACCCCACCCAGGGATTCAAGCACGGAGTTTGCCTTGTACAACTTACACAGGAAATTGGGAGGAGATGTAGGGCCACTCTACTTGCGATCACACTACGTGGCCCGGACAAGTTATCACGCAGCAGAATTCAACCCCCTTCCTCTGCACGTGTGTACCCCAAAGAAGCGCTGGGCAGTGGGTGTTCTCAGGCCAAGAGCAGTCCTTGTTCTGGGCTGCACCTGCTCTGTGGTTCAAAGTTTCTCTGACTCTGCTCCTTCGGAAGCATTTCAGAGCTGACGCTATCCCTGGGCTGCCAAAGCAAAGAGGCCTAGAGGCCTTTCACACTGAAGGCATGGGTTTGTTTCCCCTGAAGAAAGTGTACCTCGCCCCTCCCAGGCCGGAGGCGTGTAAGATGACACCATTTGCTCTGCCCATGGAAAATGCAAGTAGGTGTACTCCATTTGGGCTGCCTGGTGAAACAACCTGCGCTCACCAGCACCCTGAGTACCTTTCCTGAACTTTGATTCCTAGCTAGGTCAACTCGGCCTTCGGAGGCTAGATGGGACCAAACGTGTTCAGCTTGTGGGGAAAGCCTTTGACCAATGGCCAATATGCTTGTGCTTGTGCGAGGGTTAGGCAGGCACTTGCCAACACAGGGTCTTTACCTTACCATAAGCTGTCCCTTTGGGCTGAAGCAGGTGGCGTGGGTGGATCACAGCCTGGGAAGCAGGGCCTCAGGGGAGTCTGCCAACAGACTGCCCTCCAGTATAGCCAGCTGAGAAAAGGTGGCAAGGCTGATGGAACCCGCTTACAACGAAATGTTTCTCTTCAGCAGAGGAGGTTTTGCTGCCACACGTCAGCAGCTCCTCTCCCTCAGAGTGCTGTTCCTGGGTAGACTAGGAAAAGCCACCACGTTCCCCAGCTTAGGAGAGGCACTTTTCCTAGTTGGTTTCATCCGTGAGAGAGCCAGAAGGGCTGTTCTCCACCAGTCGGTCTACACAGCCTGAGTCCCTGGGGTGGGGCAGTCCTGAGCCAATGTGCCACCTAAGGAATGCAAGCCAAGTTTCCTTGCCACAGGAAAGCACACCGAGGCCTGGTGTTTTCTCTATGAAATTGACGTGGGCTTGAAGGGTGAGGCCTTTACTACATTGTGGAAAAGCTCGGGGTTACGGCTCTCTTTCTCCCTCTCTCGGTCCCATAACCTGGGCTCAGCCTTGAGGGAATGCTGAGTGGCAGAGACTGCCTCTCTGCCGGACTCAGAAGGCTTCTTCCCTTTAGGGCAATGCCGTTTGTGTCTTACTTCGTGGAGGAGGAATGAGGGCGCCTAGAGATATTCTGACATGAAATACCTAACGACAGAGGATCTGGAGGAGCTGGTTTCTCGGTGGAAGGAGCCCAAAAGCCTGCATTGCTAAGGTCTCTTTGAGAGCTGCCAGACACTCTGCCGTCCTAGGCCTAAGAATTGGACATTGTGACGGCATGGCAACACTTGGAATCCTAGGACACAGTGGAAGCGCACCTCGCAAACTGGATGGAAGAAGCTTCCAAGCACAGTGTTCTTTCCTGTCCCAAAGAGAACGCTAGTGTCTGAGGCTGGTAGCCTTGTTGCTAGAGAGAACTGGCATCCCCCTGGGCCTGTTGGCTACTTTCCTCTTTCCGACCCTCTCAGGAAACTCCTCCAGAAAGCCTTTAGGACCCGCTTAGAGAGAACAGCTGCGAAGTGGATGCACAGAACATTAACCTAGCTCCCAGCCCAGGGTCCCAAGCATCCATCTTTCTCTGGAGGGTACGTACCCCACCCAGGGATTCAAGCACGGAGTTTGCCTTGTACAACTTACACAGGAAATTGGGAGGAGATGTAGGGCCACTCTACTTGCGATCACACTACGTGGCCCGGACAAGTTATCACGCAGCAGAATTCAACCCCCTTCCTCTGCACGTGTGTACCCCAAAGAAGCGCTGGGCAGTGGGTGTTCTCAGGCCAAGAGCAGTCCTTGTTCTGGGCTGCACCTGCTCTGTGGTTCAAAGTTTCTCTGACTCTGCTCCTTCGGAATCATTTCAGAGCTGACGCTATCCCTGGGCTGCCAAAGCAAAGAGGCCTAGAGGCCTTTCACACTGAAGGCATGGGTTTGTTTCCCCTGAAGAAAGTGTACCTCGCCCCTCCCAGGCCGGAGGCCTGTAAGATGACACCATTTGCTCTGCCCATGGAAAATGCAAGTAGGTGTACTCCATTTGGGCTGCCTGGTGAAACAACCTGCGCTCACCAGCACCCTGAGTACCTTTCCTGAACTTTGATTCCTAGCTAGGTCAACTCGGCCTTCGGAGGCTAGATGGGACCAAACGTGTTCAGCTTGTGGGGAAAGCCTTTGACCAATGGCCAATATGCTTGTGCTTGTGCGAGGGTTAGGCAGGCACTTGCCAACACAGGGTCTTTACCTTACCATAAGCTGTCCCTTTGGGCTGAAGCAGGTGGCGTGGGTGGATCACAGCCTGGGAAGCAGGGCCTCAGGGGAGTCTGCCAACAGACTGCCCTCCAGTATAGCCAGCTGAGAAAAGGTGGCAAGGCTGATGGAACCCGCTTACAACGAAATGTTTCTCTTCAGCAGAGGAGGTTTTGCTGCCACACGTCAGCAGCTCCTCTCCCTCAGAGTGCTGTTCCTGGGTAGACTAGGAAAAGCCACCACGTTCCCCAGCTTAGGAGAGGCACTTTTCCTAGTTGGTTTCATCCGTGAGAGAGCCAGAAGGGCTGTTCTCCACCAGTCGGTCTACACAGCCTGAGTCCCTGGGGTGGGGCAGTCCTGAGCCAATGTGCCACCTAAGGAATGCAAGCCAAGTTTCCTTGCCACAGGAAAGCACACCGAGGCCTGGTGTTTTCTCTATGAAATTGACGTGGGCTTGAAGGGTGAGGCCTTTACTACATTGTGGAAAAGCTCGGGGTTACGGCTCTCTTTCTCCCTCTCTCGGTCCCATAACCTGGGCTCAGCCTTGAGCGAATGCTGAGTGGCAGAGACTGCCTCTCTGCCGGACTCAGAAGGCTTCTTCCCTTTAGGGCAATGCCGTTTGTGTCTTACTTCGTGGAGGAGGAATGAGGGCGCCTAGAGATATTCTGACATGAAATACCTAACGACAGAGGATCTGGAGGAGCTGGTTTCTCGGTGGAAGGAGCCCAAAAGCCTGCATTGCTAAGGTCTCTTTGAGAGCTGCCAGACACTCTGCCGTCCTAGGCCTAAGAATTGGACATTGTGACGGCATGGCAACACTTGGCATCCTAGGACACAGTGGAAGCGCACCTCGCAAACTGGATGGAAGAAGCTTCCAAGCACAGTGTTCTTTCATGTCCCAAAGACAACGCTAGTGTCTGAGGCTGGTAGCCTTGTTGCTAGAGAGAACTGGCATCCCCGTGGGCCTGTTGGCTACTTTCCTCTTTCCGACCCTCTCAGGAAACTCCTCCAGAAAGCCTTTAGGACCCGCTTAGAGAGAACAGCTGCCAAGTGGATGCACAGAACATTAACCTAGCTCCCAGCCCAGGGTCCCAAGCATCCATCTTTCTCTGGAGGGTACGTACCCCACCCAGGGATTCAAGCACGGAGTTTGCCTTGTACAACTTACACAGGAAATTGGGAGGAGATGTAGGGCCACTCTACTTGCGATCACACTACGTGGCCCAGAGAAATTATCACGCAGCAGAATTCAACCCCCTTCCTCTACACGTGTGTACCCCAAAGAAGCGCTGGACATTGGGTGTTCTCAGGCCAAGAGCAGTCCTTGTTCTGGGCTGCACCTGCTCTGTGGTTCAAAGTTTCTCTGACTCTGCTCCTTCGGAAGCATTTCAGAGCTTATGCTATCCCTGGGCTGCCAAAGCAAAGAGGCCTAGAGGCCTTTCACAGTGAAGGCATGGGTTTGTTTCCCCTGAAGAAAGTGTACCTCGCCCCTCCCAGGCTGGAGGCGTGTAAGATGACACCATTTGCTCTGCCCATGGAAAATGCAAGTAGGTGTACTCCATTTGGGCTGCCAGGTGAAACAACCTGCGCTCACCAGCACCCTGAGTACCTTTCCTGAACTTTGATTCCTAGCTAGGTCAACTCGGCCTTCGGAGGCTAGATGGGACCAAACGTGTTCAGCTTGTGGGGAAAGCCTTTGACCAATGGCCAATATGCTTGTGCTTGTGCGAGGGTTAGGCAGGCACTTGCCAACACAGGGTCTTTACCTTACCATAAGCTGTCCATTTGGGCTGAAGCAGGTGGCGTGGGTGGATCACAGCCTGGGAAGCAGGGCCTCAGGGGAGTCTGCCAACAGACTGCCCTCCAGTATAGCCAGCTGAGAAAAGGTGGCAAGGCTGATGGAACCCGCTTACAACGAAATGTTTCTCTTCAGCAGAGGAGGTTTTGCTGCCACACGTCAGCAGCTCCTCTCCCTCAGAGTGCTGTTCCTGGGTAGACTAGGAAAAGCCACCACGTTCCCCAGCTTAGGAGAGGCACTTTTCCTAGTTGGTTTCATCCGTGAGAGAGCCAGAAGGGCTGTTCTCCACCAGTCGGTCTACACAGCCTGAGTCCCTGGGGTGGGGCAGTCCTGAGCCAATGTGCCACCTAAGGAATGCAAGCCAAGTTTCCTTGCCACAGGAAAGCACACCGAGGCCTGGTGTTTTCTCTATGAAATTGACGTGGGCTTGAAGGGTGAGGCCTTTACTACATTGTGGAAAAGCTCGGGGTTACGGCTCTCTTTCTCCCTCTCTCGGTCCCATAACCTGGGCTCAGCCTTGAGCGAATGCTGAGTGGCAGAGACTGCCTCTCTGCCGGACTCAGAAGGCTTCTTCCCTTTAGGGCAATGCCGTTTGTGTCTTACTTCGTGGAGGAGGAATGAGGGCGCCTAGAGATATTCTGACATGAAATACCTAACGACAGAGGATCTGGAGGAGCTGGTTTCTCGGTGGAAGGAGCCCAAAAGCCTGCATTGCTAAGGTCTCTTTGAGAGCTGCCAGACACTCTGCCGTCCTAGGCCTAAGAATTGGACATTGTGACGGCATGGCAACACTTGGAATCCTAGGACACAGTGGAAGCGCACCTCGCAAACTGGATGGAAGAAGCTTCCAAGCACAGTGTTCTTTCCTGTCCCAAAGAGAACGCTAGTGTCTGAGGCTGGTAGCCTTGTTGCTAGAGAGAACTGGCATCCCCGTGGGCCTGTTGGCTACTTTCCTCTTTCCGACCCTCTCAGGAAACTCCTCCAGAAAGCCTTTAGGACCCGCTTAGAGAGAACAGCTGCGAAGTGGATGCACAGAACATTAACCTAGCTCCCAGCCCAGGGTCCCAAGCATCCATCTTTCTCTGGAGGGTACGTACCCCACCCAGGGATTCAAGCACGGAGTTTGCCTTGTACAACTTACACAGGAAATTGGGAGGAGATGTAGGGCCACTCTACTTGCGATCACACTACGTGGCCCGGACAAGTTATCACGCAGCAGAATTCAACCCCCTTCCTCTGCACGTGTGTACCCCAAAGAAGCGCTGGGCAGTGGGTGTTCTCAGGCCAAGAGCAGTCCTTGTTCTGGGCTGCACCTGCTCTGTGGTTCAAAGTTTCTCTGACTCTGCTCCTTCGGAAGCATTTCAGAGCTGACGCTATCCCTGGGCTGCCAAAGCAAAGAGGCCTAGAGGCCTTTCACACTGAAGGCATGGGTTTGTTTCCCCTGAAGAAAGTGTACCTCGCCCCTCCCAGGCCGGAGGCGTGTAAGATGACACCATTTGCTCTGCCCATGGAAAATGCAAGTAGGTGTACTCCATTTGGGTTGCCTGGTGAAACAACCTGCGCTCACCAGCACCCTGAGTACCTTTCCTGAACTTTGATTCCTAGCTAGGTCAACTCGGCCTTCGGAGGCTAGATGGGACCAAACGTGTTCAGCTTGTGGGGAAAGCCTTTGACCAATGGCCAATATGCTTGTGCTTGTGCGAGGGTTAGGCAGGCACTTGCCAACACAGGGTCTTTACCTTACCATAAGCTGTCCCTTTGGGCTGAAGCAGGTGGCGTGGGTGGATCACAGCCTGGGAAGCAGGGCCTCAGGGGAGTCTGCCAACAGACTGCCCTCCAGTATAGCCAGCTGAGAAAAGGTGGCAAGGCTGATGGAACCCGCTTACAACGAAATGTTTCTCTTCAGCAGAGGAGGTTTTGCTGCCACACGTCAGCAGCTCCTCTCCCTCAGAGTGCTGTTCCTGGGTAGACTAGGAAAAGCCACCACGTTCCCCAGCTTAGGAGAGGCACTTTTCCTAGTTGGTTTCATCCGTGAGAGAGCCAGAAGGGCTGTTCTCCACCAGTCGGTCTACACAGCCTGAGTCCCTGGGGTGGGGCAGTCCTGAGCCAATGTGCCACCTAAGGAATGCAAGCCAAGTTTCCTTGCCACAGGAAAGCACACCGAGGCCTGGTGTTTTCTCTATGAAATTGACGTGGGCTTGAAGGGTGAGGCCTTTACTACATTGTGGAAAAGCTCGGGGTTACGGCTCTCTTTCTCCCTCTCTCGGTCCCATAACCTGGGCTCAGCCTTGAGCGAATGCTGAGTGGCAGAGACTGCCTCTCTGCCGGACTCAGAAGGCTTCTTCCCTTTAGGGCAATGCCGTTTGTGTCTTACTTCGTGGAGGAGGAATGAGGGCGCCTAGAGATATTCTGACATGAAATACCTAACGACAGAGGATCTGGAGGAGCTGGTTTCTCGGTGGAAGGAGCCCAAAAGCCTGCATTGCTAAGGTCTCTTTGAGAGCTGCCAGACACTCTGCCGTCCTAGGCCTAAGAATTGGACATTGTGACGGCATGGCAACACTTGGCATCCTAGGACACAGTGGAAGCGCACCTCGCAAACTGGATGGAAGAAGCTTCCAAGCACAGTGTTCTTTCATGTCCCAAAGACAACGCTAGTGTCTGAGGCTGGTAGCCTTGTTGCTAGAGAGAACTGGCATCCCCGTGGGCCTGTTGGCTACTTTCCTCTTTCCGACCCTCTCAGGAAACTCCTCCAGAAAGCCTTTAGGACCCGCTTAGAGAGAACAGCTGCGAAGTGGATGCACAGAACATTAACCTAGCTCCCAGCCCAGGGTCCCAAGCATCCATCTTTCTCTGGAGGGTACGTACCCCACCCAGGGATTCAAGCACGGAGTTTGCCTTGTACAACTTACACAGGAAATTGGGAGGAGATGTAGGGCCACTCTACTTGCGATCACACTACGTGGCCCAGAGAAATTATCACGCAGCAGAATTCAACCCCCTTCCTCTACACGTGTGTACCCCAAAGAAGCGCTGGACATTGGGTGTTCTCAGGCCAAGAGCAGTCCTTGTTCTGGGCTGCACCTGCTCTGTGGTTCAAAGTTTCTCTGACTCTGCTCCTTCGGAAGCATTTCAGAGCTGATGCTATCCCTGGGCTGCCAAAGCAAAGAGGCCTAGAGGCCTTTCACAGTGAAGGCATGGGTTTGTTTCCCCTGAAGAAAGTGTACCTCGCCCCTCCCAGGCTGGAGGCGTGTAAGATGACACCATTTGCTCTGCCCATGGAAAATGCAAGTAGGTGTACTCCATTTGGGCTGCCAGGTGAAACAACCTGCGCTCACCAGCACCCTGAGTACCTTTCCTGAACTTTGATTCCTAGCTAGGTCAACTCGGCCTTCGGAGGCTAGATGGGACCAAACGTGTTCAGCTTGTGGGGAAAGCCTTTGACCAATGGCCAATATGCTTGTGCTTGTGCGAGGGTTAGGCAGGCACTTGCCAACACAGGGTCTTTACCTTACCATAAGCTGTCCATTTGGGCTGAAGCAGGTGGCGTGGGTGGATCACAGCCTGGGAAGCAGGGCCTCAGGGGAGTCTGCCAACAGACTGCCCTCCAGTATAGCCAGCTGAGAAAAGGTGGCAAGGCTGATGGAACCCGCTTACAACGAAATGTTTCTCTTCAGCAGAGGAGGTTTTGCTGCCACACGTCAGCAGCTCCTCTCCCTCAGAGTGCTGTTCCTGGGTAGACTAGGAAAAGCCACCACGTTCCCCAGCTTAGGAGAGGCACTTTTCCTAGTTGGTTTCATCCGTGAGAGAGCCAGAAGGGCTGTTCTCCACCAGTCGGTCTACACAGCCTGAGTCCCTGGGGTGGGGCAGTCCTGAGCCAATGTGCCACCTAAGGAATGCAAGCCAAGTTTCCTTGCCACAGGAAAGCACACCGAGGCCTCGTGTTTTCTCTATGAAATTGACGTGGGCTTGAAGGGTGAGGCCTTTACTACATTGTGGAAAAGCTCGGGGTTACGGCTCTCTTTCTCCCTCTCTCGGTCCCATAACCTGGGCTCAGCCTTGAGCGAATGCTGAGTGGCAGAGACTGCCTCTCTGCCGGACTCAGAAGGCTTCTTCCCTTTAGGGCAATGCCGTTTGTGTCTTACTTCGTGGAGGAGGAATGAGGGCGCCTAGAGATATTCTGACATGAAATACCTAACGACAGAGGATCTGGAGGAGCTGGTTTCTCGGTGGAAGGAGCCCAAAAGCCTGCATTGCTAAGGTCTCTTTGAGAGCTGCCAGACACTCTGCCGTCCTAGGCCTAAGAATTGGACATTGTGACGGCATGGCAACACTTGGAATCCTAGGACACAGTGGAAGCGCACCTCGCAAACTGGATGGAAGAAGCTTCCAAGCACAGTGTTCTTTCCTGTCCCAAAGAGAACGCTAGTGTCTGAGGCTGGTAGCCTTGTTGCTAGAGAGAACTGGCATCCCCCTGGGCCTGTTGGCTACTTTCCTCTTTCCGACCCTCTCAGGAAACTCCTCCAGAAAGCCTTTAGGACCCGCTTAGAGAGAACAGCTGCGAAGTGGATGCACAGAACATTAACCTAGCTCCCAGCCCAGGGTCCCAAGCATCCATCTTTCTCTGGAGGGTACGTACCCCACCCAGGGATTCAAGCACGGAGTTTGCCTTGTACAACTTACACAGGAAATTGGGAGGAGATGTAGGGCCACTCTACTTGCGATCACACTACGTGGCCCGGACAAGTTATCACGCAGCAGAATTCAACCCCCTTCCTCTGCACGTGTGTACCCCAAAGAAGCGCTGGGCAGTGGGTGTTCTCAGGCCAAGAGCAGTCCTTGTTCTGGGCTGCACCTGCTCTGTGGTTCAAAGTTTCTCTGACTCTGCTCCTTCGGAAGCATTTCAGAGCTGACGCTATCCCTGGGCTGCCAAAGCAAAGAGGCCTAGAGGCCTTTCACACTGAAGGCATGGGTTTGTTTGCCCTGAAGAAAGTGTACCTCGCCCCTCCCAGGCCGGAGGCGTGTAAGATGACACCATTTGCTCTGCCCATGGAAAATGCAAGTAGGTGTACTCCATTTGGGCTGCCTGGTGAAACAACCTGCGCTCACCAGCACCCTGAGTACCTTTCCTGAACTTTGATTCCTAGCTAGGTCAACTCGGCCTTTGGAGGCTAGATGGGACCAAACGTGTTCAGCTTGTGGGGAAAGCCTTTGACCAATGGCCAATATGCTTGTGCTTGTGCGAGGGTTAGGCAGGCACTTGCCAACACAGGGTCTTTACCTTACCATAAGCTGTCCATTTGGGCTGAAGCAGGTGGCGTGGGTGGATCACAGCCTGGGAAGCAGGGCCTCAGGGGAGTCTGCCAACAGACTGCCCTCCAGTATAGCCAGCTGAGAAAAGGTGGCAAGGCTGATGGAACCCGCTTACAACGAAATGTTTCTCTTCAGCAGAGGAGGTTTTGCTGCCACACGTCAGCAGCTCCTCTCCCTCAGAGTGCTGTTCCTGGGTAGACTAGGAAAAGCCACCACGTTCCCCAGCTTAGGAGAGGCACTTTTCCTAGTTGGTTTCATCCGTGAGAGAGCCAGAAGGGCTGTTCTCCACCAGTCGGTCTACACAGCCTGAGTCCCTGGGGTGGGGCAGTCCTGAGCCAATGTGCCACCTAAGGAATGCAAGCCAAGTTTCCTTGCCACAGGAAAGCACACCGAGGCCTGGTGTTTTCTCTATGAAATTGACGTGGGCTTGAAGGGTGAGGCCTTTACTACATTGTGGAAAAGCTCGGGGTTACGGCTCTCTTTCTCCCTCTCTCGGTCCCATAACCTGGGCTCAGCCTTGAGGGAATGCTGAGTGGCAGAGACTGCCTCTCTGCCGGACTCAGAAGGCTTCTTCCCTTTAGGGCAATGCCGTTTGTGTCTTACTTCGTGGAGGAGGAATGAGGGCGCCTAGAGATATTCTGACATGAAATACCTAACGACAGAGGATCTGGAGGAGCTGGTTTCTCGGTGGAAGGAGCCCAAAAGCCTGCATTGCTAAGGTCTCTTTGAGAGCTGCCAGACACTCTGCCGTCCTAGGCCTAAGAATTGGACATTGTGACGGCATGGCAACACTTGGAATCCTAGGACACAGTGGAAGCGCACCTCGCAAACTGGATGGAAGAAGCTTCCAAGCACAGTGTTCTTTCCTGTCCCAAAGAGAACGCTAGTGTCTGAGGCTGGTAGCCTTGTTGCTAGAGAGAACTGGCATCCCCCTGGGCCTGTTGGCTACTTTCCTCTTTCCGACCCTCTCAGGAAACTCCTCCAGAAAGCCTTTAGGACCCGCTTAGAGAGAACAGCTGCGAAGTGGATGCACAGAACATTAACCTAGCTCCCAGCCCAGGGTCCCAAGCATCCATCTTTCTCTGGAGGGTACGTACCCCACCCAGGGATTCAAGCACGGAGTTTGCCTTGTACAACTTACACAGGAAATTGGGAGGAGATGTAGGGCCACTCTACTTGCGATCACACTACGTGGCCCGGACAAGTTATCACGCAGCAGAATTCAACCCCCTTCCTCTGCACGTGTGTACCCCAAAGAAGCGCTGGGCAGTGGGTGTTCTCAGGCCAAGAGCAGTCCTTGTTCTGGGCTGCACCTGCTCTGTGGTTCAAAGTTTCTCTGACTCTGCTCCTTCGGAAGCATTTCAGAGCTGATGCTATCCCTGGGCTGCCAAAGCAAAGAGGCCTAGAGGCCTTTCACACTGAAGGCATGGGTTTGTTTCCCCTGAAGAAAGTGTACCTCGCCCCTCCCAGGCCGGAGGCGTGTAAGATGACACCATTTGCTCTGCCCATGGAAAATGCAAGTAGGTGTACTCCATTTGGGCTGCCTGGTGAAACAACCTGCGCTCACCAGCACCCTGAGTACCTTTCCTGAACTTTGATTCCTAGCTAGGTCAACTCGGCCTTCGGAGGCTAGATGGGACCAAACGTGTTCAGCTTGTGGGGAAAGCCTTTGACCAATGGCCAATATGCTTGTGCTTGTGCGAGGGTTAGGCAGGCACTTGCCAACACAGGGTCTTTACCTTACCATAAGCTGTCCCTTTGGGCTGAAGCAGGTGGCGTGGGTGGATCACAGCCTGGGAAGCAGGGCCTCAGGGGAGTCTGCCAACAGACTGCCCTCCAGTATAGCCAGCTGAGAAAAGGTGGCAAGGCTGATGGAACCCGCTTACAACGAAATGTTTCTCTTCAGCAGAGGAGGTTTTGCTGCCACACGTCAGCAGCTCCTCTCCCTCAGAGTGCTGTTCCTGGGTAGACTAGGAAAAGCCACCACGTTCCCCAGCTTAGGAGAGGCACTTTTCCTAGTTGGTTTCATCCGTGAGAGAGCCAGAAGGGCTGTTCTCCACCAGTCGGTCTACACAGCCTGAGTCCCTGGGGTGGGGCAGTCCTGAGCCAATGTGCCACCTAAGGAATGCAAGCCAAGTTTCCTTGCCACAGGAAAGCACACCGAGGCCTGGTGTTTTCTCTATGAAATTGACGTGGGCTTGAAGGGTGAGGCCTTTACTACATTGTGGAAAAGCTCGGGGTTACGGCTCTCTTTCTCCCTCTCTCGGTCCCATAACCTGGGCTCAGCCTTGAGCGAATGCTGAGTGGCAGAGACTGCCTCTCTGCCGGACTCAGAAGGCTTCTTCCCTTTAGGGCAATGCCGTTTGTGTCTTACTTCGTGGAGGAGGAATGAGGGCGCCTAGAGATATTCTGACATGAAATACCTAACGACAGAGGATCTGGAGGAGCTGGTTTCTCGGTGGAAGGAGCCCAAAAGCCTGCATTGCTAAGGTCTCTTTGAGAGCTGCCAGACACTCTGCCGTCCTAGGCCTAAGAATTGGACATTGTGACGGCATGGCAACACTTGGCATCCTAGGACACAGTGGAAGCGCACCTCGCAAACTGGATGGAAGAAGCTTCCAAGCACAGTGTTCTTTCATGTCCCAAAGACAACGCTAGTGTCTGAGGCTGGTAGCCTTGTTGCTAGAGAGAACTGGCATCCCCGTGGGCCTGTTGGCTACTTTCCTCTTTCCGACCCTCTCAGGAAACTCCTCCAGAAAGCCTTTAGGACCCGCTTAGAGAGAACAGCTGCGAAGTGGATGCACAGAACATTAACCTAGCTCCCAGCCCAGGGTCCCAAGCATCCATCTTTCTCTGGAGGGTACGTACCCCACCCAGGGATTCAAGCACGGAGTTTGCCTTGTACAACTTACACAGGAAATTGGGAGGAGATGTAGGGCCACTCTACTTGCGATCACACTACGTGGCCCAGAGAAATTATCACGCAGCAGAATTCAACCCCCTTCCTCTACACGTGTGTACCCCAAAGAAGCGCTGGACATTGGGTGTTCTCAGGCCAAGAGCAGTCCTTGTTCTGGGCTGCACCTGCTCTGTGGTTCAAAGTTTCTCTGACTCTGCTCCTTCGGAAGCATTTCAGAGCTGATGCTATCCCTGGGCTGCCAAAGCAAAGAGGCCTAGAGGCCTTTCACAGTGAAGGCATGGGTTTGTTTCCCCTGAAGAAAGTGTACCTCGCCCCTCCCAGGCTGGAGGCGTGTAAGATGACACCATTTGCTCTGCCCATGGAAAATGCAAGTAGGTGTACTCCATTTGGGCTGCCAGGTGAAACAACCTGCGCTCACCAGCACCCTGAGTACCTTTCCTGAACTTTGATTCCTAGCTAGGTCAACTCGGCCTTCGGAGGCTAGATGGGACCAAACGTGTTCAGCTTGTGGGGAAAGCCTTTGACCAATGGCCAATATGCTTGTGCTTGTGCGAGGGTTAGGCAGGCACTTGCCAACACAGGGTCTTTACCTTACCATAAGCTGTCCATTTGGGCTGAAGCAGGTGGCGTGGGTGGATCACAGCCTGGGAAGCAGGGCCTCAGGGGAGTCTGCCAACAGACTGCCCTCCAGTATAGCCAGCTGAGAAAAGGTGGCAAGGCTGATGGAACCCGCTTACAACGAAATGTTTCTCTTCAGCAGAGGAGGTTTTGCTGCCACACGTCAGCAGCTCCTCTCCCTCAGAGTGCTGTTCCTGGGTAGACTAGGAAAAGCCACCACGTTCCCCAGCTTAGGAGAGGCACTTTTCCTAGTTGGTTTCATCCGTGAGAGAGCCAGAAGGGCTGTTCTCCACCAGTCGGTCTACACAGCCTGAGTCCCTGGGGTGGGGCAGTCCTGAGCCAATGTGCCACCTAAGGAATGCAAGCCAAGTTTCCTTGCCACAGGAAAGCACACCGAGGCCTCGTGTTTTCTCTATGAAATTGACGTGGGCTTGAAGGGTGAGGCCTTTACTACATTGTGGAAAAGCTCGGGGTTACGGCTCTCTTTCTCCCTCTCTCGGTCCCATAACCTGGGCTCAGCCTTGAGCGAATGCTGAGTGGCAGAGACTGCCTCTCTGCCGGACTCAGAAGGCTTCTTCCCTTTAGGGCAATGCCGTTTGTGTCTTACTTCGTGGAGGAGGAATGAGGGCGCCTAGAGATATTCTGACATGAAATACCTAACGACAGAGGATCTGGAGGAGCTGGTTTCTCGGTGGAAGGAGCCCAAAAGCCTGCATTGCTAAGGTCTCTTTGAGAGCTGCCAGACACTCTGCCGTCCTAGGCCTAAGAATTGGACATTGTGACGGCATGGCAACACTTGGAATCCTAGGACACAGTGGAAGCGCACCTCGCAAACTGGATGGAAGAAGCTTCCAAGCACAGTGTTCTTTCCTGTCCCAAAGAGAACGCTAGTGTCTGAGGCTGGTAGCCTTGTTGCTAGAGAGAACTGGCATCCCCGTGGGCCTGTTGGCTACTTTCCTCTTTCCGACCCTCTCAGGAAACTCCTCCAGAAAGCCTTTAGGACCCGCTTAGAGAGAACAGCTGCGAAGTGGATGCACAGAACATTAACCTAGCTCCCAGCCCAGGGTCCCAAGCATCCATCTTTCTCTGGAGGGTACGTACCCCACCCAGGGATTCAAGCACGGAGTTTGCCTTGTACAACTTACACAGGAAATTGGGAGGAGATGTAGGGCCACTCTACTTGCGATCACACTACGTGGCCCGGACAAGTTATCACGCAGCAGAATTCAACCCCCTTCCTCTGCACGTGTGTACCCCAAAGAAGCGCTGGGCAGTGGGTGTTCTCAGGCCAAGAGCAGTCCTTGTTCTGGGCTGCACCTGCTCTGTGGTTCAAAGTTTCTCTGACTCTGCTCCTTCGGAAGCATTTCAGAGCTGACGCTATCCCTGGGCTGCCAAAGCAAAGAGGCCTAGAGGCCTTTCACACTGAAGGCATGGGTTTGTTTCCCCTGAAGAAAGTGTACCTCGCCCCTCCCAGGCCGGAGGCGTGTAAGATGACACCATTTGCTCTGCCCATGGAAAATGCAAGTAGGTGTACTCCATTTGGGCTGCCTGGTGAAACAACCTGCGCTCACCAGCACCCTGAGTACCTTTCCTGAACTTTGATTCCTAGCTAGGTCAACTCGGCCTTCGGAGGCTAGATGGGACCAAACGTGTTCAGCTTGTGGGGAAAGCCTTTGACCAATGGCCAATATGCTTGTGCTTGTGCGAGGGTTAGGCAGGCACTTGCCAACACAGGGTCTTTACCTTACCATAAGCTGTCCCTTTGGGCTGAAGCAGGTGGCGTGGGTGGATCACAGCCTGGGAAGCAGGGCCTCAGGGGAGTCTGCCAACAGACTGCCCTCCAGTAGAGCCAGCTGAGAAAAGGTGGCAAGGCTGATGGAACCCGCTTACAACGAAATGTTTCTCTTCAGCAGAGGAGGTTTTGCTGCCACACGTCAGCAGCTCCTCTCCCTCAGAGTGCTGTTCCTGGGTAGACTAGGAAAAGCCACCACGTTCCCCAGCTTAGGAGAGGCACTTTTCCTAGTTGGTTTCATCCGTGAGAGAGCCAGAAGGGCTGTTCTCCACCAGTCGGTCTACACAGCCTGAGTCCCTGGGGTGGGGCAGTCCTGAGCCAATGTGCCACCTAAGGAATGCAAGCCAAGTTTCCTTGCCACAGGAAAGCACACCGAGGCCTGGTGTTTTCTCTATGAAATTGACGTGGGCTTGAAGGGTGAGGCCTTTACTACATTGTGGAAAAGCTCGGGGTTACGGCTCTCTTTCTCCCTCTCTCGGTCCCATAACCTGGGCTCAGCCTTGAGCGAATGCTGAGTGGCAGAGACTGCCTCTCTGCCGGACTCAGAAGGCTTCTTCCCTTTAGGGCAATGCCGTTTGTGTCTTACTTCGTGGAGGAGGAATGAGGGCGCCTAGAGATATTCTGACATGAAATACCTAACGACAGAGGATCTGGAGGAGCTGGTTTCTCGGTGGAAGGAGCCCAAAAGCCTGCATTGCTAAGGTCTCTTTGAGAGCTGCCAGACACTCTGCCGTCCTAGGCCTAAGAATTGGACATTGTGACGGCATGGCAACACTTGGCATCCTAGGACACAGTGGAAGCGCACCTCGCAAACTGGATGGAAGAAGCTTCCAAGCACAGTGTTCTTTCATGTCCCAAAGACAACGCTAGTGTCTGAGGCTGGTAGCCTTGTTGCTAGAGAGAACTGGCATCCCCGTGGGCCTGTTGGCTACTTTCCTCTTTCCGACCCTCTCAGGAAACTCCTCCAGAAAGCCTTTAGGACCCGCTTAGAGAGAACAGCTGCGAAGTGGATGCACAGAACATTAACCTAGCTCCCAGCCCAGGGTCCCAAGCATCCATCTTTCTCTGGAGGGTACGTACCCCACCCAGGGATTCAAGCACGGAGTTTGCCTTGTACAACTTACACAGGAAATTGGGAGGAGATGTAGGGCCACTCTACTTGCGATCACACTACGTGGCCCAGAGAAATTATCACGCAGCAGAATTCAACCCCCTTCCTCTACACGTGTGTACCCCAAAGAAGCGCTGGACATTGGGTGTTCTCAGGCCAAGAGCAGTCCTTGTTCTGGGCTGCACCTGCTCTGTGGTTCAAAGTTTCTCTGACTCTGCTCCTTCGGAAGCATTTCAGAGCTGATGCTATCCCTGGGCTGCCAAAGCAAAGAGGCCTAGAGGCCTTTCACAGTGAAGGCATGGGTTTGTTTCCCCTGAAGAAAGTGTACCTCGCCCCTCCCAGGCTGGAGGCGTGTAAGATGACACCATTTGCTCTGCCCATGGAAAATGCAAGTAGGTGTACTCCATTTGGGCTGCCAGGTGAAACAACCTGCGCTCACCAGCACCCTGAGTACCTTTCCTGAACTTTGATTCCTAGCTAGGTCAACTCGGCCTTCGGAGGCTAGATGGGACCAAACGTGTTCAGCTTGTGGGGAAAGCCTTTGACCAATGGCCAATATGCTTGTGCTTGTGCGAGGGTTAGGCAGGCACTTGCCAACACAGGGTCTTTACCTTACCATAAGCTGTCCATTTGGGCTGAAGCAGGTGGCGTGGGTGGATCACAGCCTGGGAAGCAGGGCCTCAGGGGAGTCTGCCAACAGACTGCCCTCCAGTATACCCAGCTGAGAAAAGGTGGCAAGGCTGATGGAACCCGCTTACAACGAAATGTTTCTCTTCAGCAGAGGAGGTTTTGCTGCCACACGTCAGCAGCTCCTCTCCCTCAGAGTGCTGTTCCTGGGTAGACTAGGAAAAGCCACCACGTTCCCCAGCTTAGGAGAGGCACTTTTCCTAGTTGGTTTCATCCGTGAGAGAGCCAGAAGGGCTGTTCTCCACCAGTCGGTCTACACAGCCTGAGTCCCTGGGGTGGGGCAGTCCTGAGCCAATGTGCCACCTAAGGAATGCAAGCCAAGTTTCCTTGCCACAGGAAAGCACACCGAGGCCTCGTGTTTTCTCTATGAAATTGACGTGGGCTTGAAGGGTGAGGCCTTTACTACATTGTGGAAAAGCTCGGGGTTACGGCTCTCTTTCTCCCTCTCTCGGTCCCATAACCTGGGCTCAGCCTTGAGCGAATGCTGAGTGGCAGAGACTGCCTCTCTGCCGGACTCAGAAGGCTTCTTCCCTTTAGGGCAATGCCGTTTGTGTCTTACTTCGTGGAGGAGGAATGAGGGCGCCTAGAGATATTCTGACATGAAATACCTAACGACAGAGGATCTGGAGGAGCTGGTTTCTCGGTGGAAGGAGCCCAAAAGCCTGCATTGCTAAGGTCTCTTTGAGAGCTGCCAGACACTCTGCCGTCCTAGGCCTAAGAATTGGACATTGTGACGGCATGGCAACACTTGGAATCCTAGGACACAGTGGAAGCGCACCTCGCAAACTGGATGGAAGAAACTTCCAAGCACAGTGTTCTTTCCTGTCCCAAAGAGAACGCTAGTGTCTGAGGCTGGTAGCCTTGTTGCTAGAGAGAACTGGCATCCCCCTGGGCCTGTTGGCTACTTTCCTCTTTCCGACCCTCTCAGGAAACTCCTCCAGAAAGCCTTTAGGACCCGCTTAGAGAGAACAGCTGCGAAGTGGATGCACAGAACATTAACCTAGCTCCCAGCCCAGGGTCCCAAGCATCCATCTTTCTCTGGAGGGTACGTACCCCACCCAGGGATTCAAGCACGGAGTTTGCCTTGTACAACTTACACAGGAAATTGGGAGGAGATGTAGGGCCACTCTACTTGCGATCACACTACGTGGCCCGGACAAGTTATCACGCAGCAGAATTCAACCCCCTTCCTCTGCACGTGTGTACCCCAAAGAAGCGCTGGGCAGTGGGTGTTCTCAGGCCAAGAGCAGTCCTTGTTCTGGGCTGCACCTGCTCTGTGGTTCAAAGTTTCTCTGACTCTGCTCCTTCGGAAGCATTTCAGAGCTGACGCTATCCCTGGGCTGCCAAAGCAAAGAGGCCTAGAGGCCTTTCACACTGAAGGCATGGGTTTGTTTGCCCTGAAGAAAGTGTACCTCGCCCCTCCCAGGCAGGAGGCGTGTAAGATGACACCATTTGCTCTGCCCATGGAAAATGCAAGTAGGTGTACTCCATTTGGGCTGCCTGGTGAAACAACCTGCGCTCACCAGCACCCTGAGTACCTTTCCTGAACTTTGATTCCTAGCTAGGTCAACTCGGCCTTCGGAGGCTAGATGGGACCAAACGTGTTCAGCTTGTGGGGAAAGCCTTTGACCAATGGCCAATATGCTTGTGCTTGTGCGAGGGTTAGGCAGGCACTTGCCAACACAGGGTCTTTACCTTACCATAAGCTGTCCATTTGGGCTGAAGCAGGTGGCGTGGGTGGATCACAGCCTGGGAAGCAGGGCCTCAGGGGAGTCTGCCAACAGACTGCCCTCCAGTATAGCCAGCTGAGAAAAGGTGGCAAGGCTGATGGAACCCGCTTACAACGAAATGTTTCTCTTCAGCAGAGGAGGTTTTGCTGCCACACGTCAGCAGCTCCTCTCCCTCAGAGTGCTGTTCCTGGGTAGACTAGGAAAAGCCACCACGTTCCCCAGCTTAGGAGAGGCACTTTTCCTAGTTGGTTTCATCCGTGAGAGAGCCAGAAGGGCTGTTCTCCACCAGTCGGTCTACACAGCCTGAGTCCCTGGGGTGGGGCAGTCCTGAGCCAATGTGCCACCTAAGGAATGCAAGCCAAGTTTCCTTGCCACAGGAAAGCACACCGAGGCCTGGTGTTTTCTCTATGAAATTGACGTGGGCTTGAAGGGTGAGGCCTTTACTACATTGTGGAAAAGCTCGGGGTTACGGCTCTCTTTCTCCCTCTCTCGGTCCCATAACCTGGGCTCAGCCTTGAGGGAATGCTGAGTGGCAGAGACTGCCTCTCTGCCGGACTCAGAAGGCTTCTTCCCTTTAGGGCAATGCCGTTTGTGTCTTACTTCGTGGAGGAGGAATGAGGGCGCCTAGAGATATTCTGACATGAAATACCTAACGACAGAGGATCTGGAGGAGCTGGTTTCTCGGTGGAAGGAGCCCAAAAGCCTGCATTGCTAAGGTCTCTTTGAGAGCTGCCAGACACTCTGCCGTCCTAGGCCTAAGAATTGGACATTGTGACGGCATGGCAACACTTGGAATCCTAGGACACAGTGGAAGCGCACCTCGCAAACTGGATGGAAGAAGCTTCCAAGCACAGTGTTCTTTCCTGTCCCAAAGAGAACGCTAGTGTCTGAGGCTGGTAGCCTTGTTGCTAGAGAGAACTGGCATCCCCCTGGGCCTGTTGGCTACTTTCCTCTTTCCGACCCTCTCAGGAAACTCCTCCAGAAAGCCTTTAGGACCCGCTTAGAGAGAACAGCTGCGAAGTGGATGCACAGAACATTAACCTAGCTCCCAGCCCAGGGTCCCAAGCATCCATCTTTCTCTGGAGGGTACGTACCCCACCCAGGGATTCAAGCACGGAGTTTGCCTTGTACAACTTACACAGGAAATTGGGAGGAGATGTAGGGCCACTCTACTTGCGATCACACTACGTGGCCCGGACAAGTTATCACGCAGCAGAATTCAACCCCCTTCCTCTGCACGTGTGTACCCCAAAGAAGCGCTGGGCAGTGGGTGTTCTCAGGCCAAGAGCAGTCCTTGTTCTGGGCTGCACCTGCTCTGTGGTTCAAAGTTTCTCTGACTCTGCTCCTTCGGAAGCATTTCAGAGCTGACGCTATCCCTGGGCTGCCAAAGCAAAGAGGCCTAGAGGCCTTTCACACTGAAGGCATGGGTTTGTTTCCCCTGAAGAAAGTGTACCTCGCCCCTCCCAGGCCGGAGGCGTGTAAGATGACACCATTTGCTCTGCCCATGGAAAATGCAAGTAGGTGTACTCCATTTGGGCTGCCTGGTGAAACAACCTGCGCTCACCAGCACCCTGAGTACCTTTCCTGAACTTTGATTCCTAGCTAGGTCAACTCGGCCTTCGGAGGCTAGATGGGACCAAACGTGTTCAGCTTGTGGGGAAAGCCTTTGACCAATGGCCAATATGCTTGTGCTTGTGCGAGGGTTAGGCAGGCACTTGCCAACACAGGGTCTTTACCTTACCATAAGCTGTCCCTTTGGGCTGAAGCAGGTGGCGTGGGTGGATCACAGCCTGGGAAGCAGGGCCTCAGGGGAGTCTGCCAACAGACTGCCCTCCAGTATAGCCAGCTGAGAAAAGGTGGCAAGGCTGATGGAACCCGCTTACAACGAAATGTTTCTCTTCAGCAGAGGAGGTTTTGCTGCCACACGTCAGCAGCTCCTCTCCCTCAGAGTGCTGTTCCTGGGTAGACTAGGAAAAGCCACCACGTTCCCCAGCTTAGGAGAGGCACTTTTCCTAGTTGGTTTCATCCGTGAGAGAGCCAGAAGGGCTGTTCTCCACCAGTCGGTCTACACAGCCTGAGTCCCTGGGGTGGGGCAGTCCTGAGCCAATGTGCCACCTAAGGAATGCAAGCCAAGTTTCCTTGCCACAGGAAAGCACACCGAGGCCTGGTGTTTTCTCTATGAAATTGACGTGGGCTTGAAGGGTGAGGCCTTTACTACATTGTGTACGGAGATACTCGATTTGGGCTGCCTGGTGAAACAACCTGCGCTCACCAGCACCCTGAGTACCTTTCCTGAACTTTGATTCCTAGCTAGGTCAACTCGGCCTTCGGAGGCTAGATGGGACCAAACGTGTTCAGCTTGTGGGGAAAGCCTTTGACCAATGGCCAATATGCTTGTGCTTGTGCGAGGGTTAGGCAGGCACTTGACAACACAGGGTCTTTAGCTTACCATAAGCTGTCCCTTTGGGCTGAAGCAGGCGGCGTGTGTGGATCACAGCCTGGGAAGCAGGGCCTCAGGGGAGTCTGCCAACAGACTGCCCTCCAGTATAGCCAGCTGAGAAAAGGTGGCAAGGCTGATGGAACCCGCTTACAACGAAATGTTTCTCTTCAGCAGAGGAGGTTTTACTGCCACACGTCAGCAGCTCCTCTCCCTCAGAGTGCTGTTCCTGGGTAGACTAGGACAAGCCACCAAGTTCCCCAGCTTAGTAGAGGCACTTTTCCTAGTTGGTTTCATCCGTGAGAGAGCCAGAAGGGCTGATCTCAACCAGTCGGGCTGCACAGCCTGAGTCCTTGGGGCAGGGCAGTCCTGAGCCATAGTGCCACCTAAGGAATGCAAGCCAAGTTTCCTTGCCACAGGAAAGCACACCGAGGCCTCGTGTTTTCTCTATGAAATTGACGTGGGCTTGAAGGGTGAGGCCTTTACTACATTGTGGAAAAGCTCGGGGTTACGGCTCTCTTTCTCCCTCTCTCGGTCCCATAACCTGGGCTCAGCCTTGAGGGAATGCTGAGTGGCAGAGACTGCCTCTCTGCCGGACTCAGAAGGCTTCTTCCCTTTAGGGCAATGCCGTTTGTGTCTTACTTCGTGGAGGAGGAATGAGGGCGCCTAGAGATATTCTGACATGAAATACCTAACGACAGAGGATCTGGAGGAGCTGGTTTCTCGGTGGAAGGAGCCCAAAAGCCTGCATTGCTAAGGTCTCTTTGAGAGCTGCCAGACACTCTGCCGTCCTAGGCCTAAGAATTGGACATTGTGACGGCATGGCAACACTTGGCATCCTAGGACACAGTGGAAGCGCACCTCGCAAACTGGATGGAAGAAGCTTCCAAGCACAGTGTTCTTTCATGTCCCAAAGACAACGCTAGTGTCTGAGGCTGGTAGCCTTGTTGCTAGAGAGAACTGGCATCCCCGTGGGCCTGTTGGCTACTTTCCTCTTTCCGACCCTCTCAGGAAACTCCTCCAGAAAGCCTTTAGGACCCGCTTAGAGAGAACAGCTGCCAAGTGGATGCACAGAACATTAACCTAGCTCCCAGCCCAGGGTCCCAAGCATCCATCTTTCTCTGGAGGGTACGTACCCCACCCAGGGATTCAAGCACGGAGTTTGCCTTGTACAACTTACACAGGAAATTGGGAGGAGATGTAGGGCCACTCTACTTGCGATCACACTACGTGGCCCGGACAAGTTATCACGCAGCAGAATTCAACCCCCTTCCTCTGCACGTGTGTACCCCAAAGAAGCGCTGGGCAGTGGGTGTTCTCAGGCCAAGAGCAGTCCTTGTTCTGGGCTGCACCTGCTCTGTGGTTCAAAGTTTCTCTGACTCTGCTCCTTCGGAAGCATTTCAGAGCTGACGCTATCCCTGGGCTGCCAAAGCAAAGAGGCCTAGAGGCCTTTCACACTGAAGGCATGGGTTTGTTTCCCCTGAAGAAAGTGTACCTCGCCCCTCCCAGGCCGGAGGCGTGTAAGATGACACCATTTGCTCTGCCCATGGAAAATGCAAGTAGGTGTACTCCATTTGGGCTGCCTGGTGAAACAACCTGCGCTCACCAGCACCCTGAGTACCTTTCCTGAACTTTGATTCCTAGCTAGGTCAACTCGGCCTTCGGAGGCTAGATGGGACCAAACGTGTTCAGCTTGTGGGGAAAGCCTTTGACCAATGGCCAATATGCTTGTGCTTGTGCGAGGGTTAGGCAGGCACTTGCCAACACAGGGTCTTTACCTTACCATAAGCTGTCCCTTTGGGCTGAAGCAGGTGGCGTGGGTGGATCACAGCCTGGGAAGCAGGGCCTCAGGGGAGTCTGCCAACAGACTGCCCTCCAGTATAGCCAGCTGAGAAAAGGTGGCAAGGCTGATGGAACCCGCTTACAACGAAATGTTTCTCTTCAGCAGAGGAGGTTTTGCTGCCACACGTCAGCAGCTCCTCTCCCTCAGAGTGCTGTTCCTGGGTAGACTAGGAAAAGCCACCACGTTCCCCAGCTTAGGAGAGGCACTTTTCCTAGTTGGTTTCATCCGTGAGAGAGCCAGAAGGGCTGATCTCAACCAGTCGGGCTGCACAGCCTGAGTCCTTGGGGCAGGGCAGTCCTGAGCCATAGTGCCACCTAAGGAATGCAAGCCAAGTTTCCTTGCCACAGGAAAGCACACCGAGGCCTGGTGTTTTCTCTATGAAATTGACGTGGGCTTGAAGGGTGAGGCCTTTACTACATTGTGTACGGAGATACTCGATTTGGGCTGCCTGGTGAAACAACCTGCGCTCACCAGCACCCTGAGTACCTTTCCTGAACTTTGATTCCTAGCTAGGTCAACTCGGCCTTCGGAGGCTAGATGGGACCAAACGTGTTCAGCTTGTGGGGAAAGCCTTTGACCAATGGCCAATATGCTTGTGCTTGTGCGAGGGTTAGGCAGGCACTTGACAACACAGGGTCTTTAGCTTACCATAAGCTGTCCCTTTGGGCTGAAGCAGGCGGCGTGTGTGGATCACAGCCTGGGAAGCAGGGCCTCAGGGGAGTCTGCCAACAGACTGCCCTCCAGTATAGCCAGCTGAGAAAAGGTGGCAAGGCTGATGGAACCCGCTTACAACGAAATGTTTCTCTTCAGCAGAGGAGGTTTTACTGCCACACGTCAGCAGCTCCTCTCCCTCAGAGTGCTGTTCCTGGGTAGACTAGGACAAGCCACCAAGTTCCCCAGCTTAGTAGAGGCACTTTTCCTAGTTGGTTTCATCCGTGAGAGAGCCAGAAGGGCTGATCTCAACCAGTCGGGCTGCACAGCCTGAGTCCTTGGGGCAGGGCAGTCCTGAGCCATAGTGCCACCTAAGGAATGCAAGCCAAGTTTCCTTGCCACAGGAAAGCACACCGAGGCCTCGTGTTTTCTCTATGAAATTGACGTGGGCTTGAAGGGTGAGGCCTTTACTACATTGTGGAAAAGCTCGGGGTTACGGCTCTCTTTCTCCCTCTCTCGGTCCCATAACCTGGGCTCAGCCTTGAGGGAATGCTGAGTGGCAGAGACTGCCTCTCTGCCGGACTCAGAAGGCTTCTTCCCTTTAGGGCAATGCCGTTTGTGTCTTACTTCGTGGAGGAGGAATGAGGGCGCCTAGAGATATTCTGACATGAAATACCTAACGACAGAGGATCTGGAGGAGCTGGTTTCTCGGTGGAAGGAGCCCAAAAGCCTGCATTGCTAAGGTCTCTTTGAGAGCTGCCAGACACTCTGCCGTCCTAGGCCTAAGAATTGGACATTGTGACGGCATGGCAACACTTGGCATCCTAGGACACAGTGGAAGCGCACCTCGCAAACTGGATGGAAGAAGCTTCCAAGCACAGTGTTCTTTCATGTCCCAAAGACAACGCTAGTGTCTGAGGCTGGTAGCCTTGTTGCTAGAGAGAACTGGCATCCCCGTGGGCCTGTTGGCTACTTTCCTCTTTCCGACCCTCTCAGGAAACTCCTCCAGAAAGCCTTTAGGACCCGCTTAGAGAGAACAGCTGCGAAGTGGATGCACAGAACATTAACCTAGCTCCCAGCCCAGGGTCCCAAGCATCCATCTTTCTCTGGAGGGTACGTACCCCACCCAGGGATTCAAGCACGGAGTTTGCCTTGTACAACTTACACAGGAAATTGGGAGGAGATGTAGGGCCACTCTACTTGCGATCACACTACGTGGCCCAGAGAAATTATCACGCAGCAGAATTCAACCCCCTTCCTCTACACGTGTGTACCCCAAAGAAGCGCTGGACATTGGGTGTTCTCAGGCCAAGAGCAGTCCTTGTTCTGGGCTGCACCTGCTCTGTGGTTCAAAGTTTCTCTGACTCTGCTCCTTCGGAAGCATTTCAGAGCTGACGCTATCCCTGGGCTGCCAAAGCAAAGAGGCCTAGAGGCCTTTCACACTGAAGGCATGGGTTTGTTTCCCCTGAAGAAAGTGTACCTCGCCCCTCCCAGGCCTGAGGCGTGTAAGATGACACCATTTGCTCTGCCCATGGAAAATGCAAGTAGGTGTACTCCATTTGGGCTGCCTGGTGAAACAACCTGCGCTCACCAGCACCCTGAGTACCTTTCCTGAACTTTGATTCCTAGCTAGGTCAACTCGGCCTTCGGAGGCTAGATGGGACCAAACGTGTTCAGCTTGTGGGGAAAGCCTTTGACCAATGGCCAATATGCTTGTGCTTGTGCGAGGGTTAGGCAGGCACTTGCTAACACAGGGTCTTTACCTTACCATAAGCTGTCCATTTGGGCTGAAGCAGGTGGCGTGGGTGGATCACAGCCTGGGAAGCAGGGCCTCAGGGGAGTCTGCCAACAGACTGCCCTCCAGTATAGCCAGCTGAGAAAAGGTGGCAAGGCTGATGGAACCCGCTTACAACGAAATGTTTCTCTTCAGCAGAGGAGGTTTTGCTGCCACACGTCAGCAGCTCCTCTCCCTCAGAGTGCTGTTCCTGGGTAGACTAGGAAAAGCCACCACGTTCCCCAGCTTAGGAGAGGCACTTTTCCTAGTTGGTTTCATCCGTGAGAGAGCCAGAAGGGCTGTTCTCCACCAGTCGGTCTACACAGCCTGAGTCCCTGGGGTGGGGCAGTCCTGAGCCAATGTGCCACCTAAGGAATGCAAGCCAAGTTTCCTTGCCACAGGAAAGCACACCGAGGCCTGGTGTTTTCTCTATGAAATTGACGTGGGCTTGAAGGGTGAGGCCTTTACTACATTGTGGAAAAGCTCGGGGTTACGGCTCTCTTTCTCCCTCTCTCGGTCCCATAACCTGGGCTCAGCCTTGAGCGAATGCTGAGTGGCAGAGACTGCCTCTCTGCCGGACTCAGAAGGCTTCTTCCCTTTAGGGCAATGCCGTTTGTGTCTTACTTCGTGGAGGAGGAATGAGGGCGCCTAGAGATATTCTGACATGAAATACCTAACGACAGAGGATCTGGAGGAGCTGGTTTCTCGGTGGAAGGAGCCCAAAAGCCTGCATTGCTAAGGTCTCTTTGAGAGCTGCCAGACACTCTGCCGTCCTAGGCCTAAGAATTGGACATTGTGACGGCATGGCAACACTTGGAATCCTAGGACACAGTGGAAGCGCACCTCGCAAACTGGATGGAAGAAGCTTCCAAGCACAGTGTTCTTTCCTGTCCCAAAGAGAACGCTAGTGTCTGAGGCTGGTAGCCTTGTTGCTAGAGAGAACTGGCATCCCCCTGGGCCTGTTGGCTACTTTCCTCTTTCCGACCCTCTCAGGAAACTCCTCCAGAAAGCCTTTAGGACCCGCTTAGAGAGAACAGCTGCGAAGTGGATGCACAGAACATTAACCTAGCTCCCAGCCCAGGGTCCCAAGCATCCATCTTTCTCTGGAGGGTACGTACCCCACCCAGGGATTCAAGCACGGAGTTTGCCTTGTACAACTTACACAGGAAATTGGGAGGAGATGTAGGGCCACTCTACTTGCGATCACACTACGTGGCCCGGACAAGTTATCACGCAGCAGAATTCAACCCCCTTCCTCTGCACGTGTGTACCCCAAAGAAGCGCTGGGCAGTGGGTGTTCTCAGGCCAAGAGCAGTCCTTGTTCTGGGCTGCACCTGCTCTGTGGTTCAAAGTTTCTCTGACTCTGCTCCTTCGGAAGCATTTCAGAGCTGACGCTATCCCTGGGCTGCCAAAGCAAAGAGGCCTAGAGGCCTTTCACACTGAAGGCATGGGTTTGTTTCCCTTGAAGAAAGTGTACCTCGCCCCTCCCAGGCCTGAGGCGTGTAAGATGACACCATTTGCTCTGCCCATGGAAAATGCAAGTAGGTGTACTCCATTTGGGCTGCCTGGTGAAACAACCTGCGCTCACCAGCACCCTGAGTACCTTTCCTGAACTTTGATTCCTAGCTAGGTCAACTCGGCCTTCGGAGGCTAGATGGGACCAAACGTGTTCAGCTTGTGGGGAAAGCCTTTGACCAATGGCCAATATGCTTGTGCTTGTGCGAGGGTTAGGCAGGCACTTGCCAACACAGGGTCTTTACCTTACCATAAGCTGTCCCTTTGGGCTGAAGCAGGTGGCGTGGGTGGATCACAGCCTGGGAAGCAGGGCCTCAGGGGAGTCTGCCAACAGACTGCCCTCCAGTATAGCCAGCTGAGAAAAGGTGGCAAGGCTGATGGAACCCGCTTACAACGAAATGTTTCTCTTCAGCAGAGGAGGTTTTGCTGCCACACGTCAGCAGCTCCTCTCCCTCAGAGTGCTGTTCCTGGGTAGACTAGGAAAAGCCACCACGTTCCCCAGCTTAGGAGAGGCACTTTTCCTAGTTGGTTTCATCCGTGAGAGAGCCAGAAGGGCTGTTCTTCACCAGTCGGTCTACACAGCCTGAGTCCCTGGGGTGGGGCAGTCCTGAGCCAATGTGCCACCTAAGGAATGCAAGCCAAGTTTCCTTGCCACAGGAAAGCACACCGAGGCCTGGTGTTTTCTCTATGAAATTGACGTGGGCTTGAAGGGTGAGGCCTTTACTACATTGTGGAAAAGCTCGGGGTTACGGCTCTCTTTCTCCCTCTCTCGGTCCCATAACCTGGGCTCAGCCTTGAGCGAATGCTGAGTGGCAGAGACTGCCTCTCTGCCGGACTCAGAAGGCTTCTTCCCTTTAGGGCAATGCCGTTTGTGTCTTACTTCGTGGAGGAGGAATGAGGGCGCCTAGAGATATTCTGACATGAAATACCTCACGACAGAGGATCTGGAGGAGCTGGTTTCTCGGGGGAAGGAGCCCAAAAGCCTGCATTGCTAAGGTCTCTTTGAGAGCTGCCAGACACTCTGCCGTCCTAGGCCTAAGAATTGGACATTGTGACGGCATGGCAACACTTGGAATCCTAGGACACAGTGGAAGCGCACCTCGCAAACTGGATGGAAGAAGCTTCCAAGCACAGTGTTCTTTCATGTCCCAAAGAGAACGCTAGTGTCTGAGGCTGGTAGCCTTGTTGCTAGAGAGAACTGGCATCCCCGTGGGCCTGTTGGCTACTTTCCTCTTTCCGACCCTCTCAGGAAACTCCTCCAGAAAGCCTTTAGGACCCGCTTAGAGAGAACAGCTGCGAAGTGGATGCACAGAACATTAACCTAGCTCCCAGCCCAGGGTCCCAAGCATCCATCTTTCTCTGGAGGGTACGTACCCCACCCAGGGATTCAAGCACGGAGTTTGCCTTGTACAACTTACACAGGAAATTGGGAGGAGATGTAGGGCCACTCTACTTGCGATCACACTACCTGGCCCGGACTAGTTATCATGCAGCAGAATTCAACCCCCTTCCTCTACACGTGTGTACCCCAAAGAAGCGCTGGACAGTGGGTGTTCTCAGGCCAAGAGCAGTCCTTGTTCTGGGCTGCACCTGCTCTGTGGTTCAAAGTTTCTCTGACTCTGCTCCTTCGGAAGCATTTCAGAGCTGACGCTATCCCTGGGCTGCCAAAGCAAAGAGGCCTAGAGGCCTTTCACACTGAAGGCATGGGTTTGTTTCCCCTGAAGAAAGTGTACCTGGCCCCTCCCAGGCCGGAGGCGTGTAAGATGACACCATTTGCTCTGCCCATGGAAAATGCAAGTAGGTGTACTCCATTTGGGCTGCCTGGTGAAACAACCTGCGCTCACCAGCACCCTGAGTACCTTTCCTGAACTTTGATTCCTAGCTAGGTCAACTCGGCCTTCGGAGGCTAGATGGGACCAAACGTGTTCAGCTTGTGGGGAAAGCCTTTGACCAATGGCCAATATGCTTGTGCTTGTGCGAGGGTTAGGCAGGCACTTGCCAACACAGGGTCTTTACCTTACCATAAGCTGTCCCTTTGGGCTGAAGCAGGTGGCGTGGGTGGATCACAGCCTGGGAAGCAGGGCCTCAGGGGAGTCTGCCAACAGACTGCCCTCCAGTAGAGCCAGCTGAGAAAAGGTGGCAAGGCTGATGGAACCCGCTTACAACGAAATGTTTCTCTTCAGCAGAGGAGGTTTTGCTGCCACACGTCAGCAGCTCCTCTCCCTCAGAGTGCTGTTCCTGGGTAGACTAGGAAAAGCCACCACGTTCCCCAGCTTAGGAGAGGCACTTTTCCTAGTTGGTTTCATCCGTGAGAGAGCCAGAAGGGCTGATCTCAACCAGTCGGGCTGCACAGCCTGAGTCCTTGGGGCAGGGCAGTCCTGAGCCATAGTGCCACCTAAGGAATGCAAGCCAAGTTTCCTTGCCACAGGAAAGCACACCGAGGCCTGGTGTTTTCTCTATGAAATTGACGTGGGCTTGAAGGGTGAGGCCTTTACTACATTGTGTACGGAGGTACTCGATTTGGGCTGCCTGGTGAAACAACCTGCGCTCACCAGCACCCTGAGTACCTTTCCTGAACTTTGATTCCTAGCTAGGTCAACTCGGCCTTCGGAGGCTAGATGGGACCAAACGTGTTCAGCTTGTGGGGAAAGCCTTTGACCAATGGCCAATATGCTTGTGCTTGTGCGAGGGTTAGGCAGGCACTTGACAACACAGGGTCTTTAGCTAACCATAAGCTGTCCCTTTGTGCTGAAGCAGGCGGCGTGTGTGGATCACAGCCTGGGAAGCAGGGCCTCAGGGGAGTCTGCCAACAGACTGCCCTCCAGTATAGCCAGCTGAGAAAAGGTGGCAAGGCTGATGGAACCCGCTTACAACGAAATGTTTCTCTTCAGCAGAGGAGGTTTTACTGCCACACGTCAGCAGCTCCTCTCCCTCAGAGTGCTGTTCCTGGGTAGACTAGGACAAGCCACCAAGTTCCCCAGCTTAGTAGAGGCACTTTTCCTAGTTGGTTTCATCCGTGAGAGAGCCAGAAGGGCTGATCTCAACCAGTCGGGCTGCACAGCCTGAGTCCTTGGGGCAGGGCAGTCCTGAGCCATAGTGCCACCTAAGGAATGCAAGCCAAGTTTCCTTGCCACAGGAAAGCACACCGAGGCCTCGTGTTTTCTCTATGAAATTGACGTGGGCTTGAAGGGTGAGGCCTTTACTACATTGTGGAAAAGCTCGGGGTTACGGCTCTCTTTCTCCCTCTCTCGGTCCCATAACCTGGGCTCAGCCTTGAGGGAATGCTGAGTGGCAGAGACTGCCTCTCTGCCGGACTCAGAAGGCTTCTTCCCTTTAGGGCAATGCCGTTTGTGTCTTACTTCGTGGAGGAGGAATGAGGGCGCCTAGCGATATTCTGACATGAAATACCTAACGACAGAGGATCTGGAGGAGCTGGTTTCTCGGTGGAAGGAGCCCAAAAGCCTGCATTGCTAAGGTCTCTTTGAGAGCTGCCAGACACTCTGCCGTCCTAGGCCTAAGAATTGGACATTGTGACGGCATGGCAACACTTGGAATCCTAGGACACAGTGGAAGCGCACCTCGCAAACTGGATGGAAGAAGCTTCCAAGCACAGTGTTCTTTCATGTCCCAAAGACAACGCTAGTGTCTGAGGCTGGTAGCCTTGTTGCTAGAGAGAACTGGCATCCCCGTGGGCCTGTTGGCTACTTTCCTCTTTCCGACCCTCTCAGGAAACTCCTCCAGAAAGCCTTTAGGACCCGCTTAGAGAGAACAGCTGCGAAGTGGATGCACAGAACATTAACCTAGCTCCCAGCCCAGGGTCCCAAGCATCCATCTTTCTCTGGAGGGTACGTACCCCACCCAGGGATTCAAGCACGGAGTTTGCCTTGTACAACTTACACAGGAAATTGGGAGGAGATGTAGGGCCACTCTACTTGCGATCACACTACGTGGCCCAGAGAAATTATCACGCAGCAGAATTCAACCCCCTTCCTCTACACGTGTGTACCCCAAAGAAGCGCTGGACATTGGGTGTTCTCAGGCCAAGAGCAGTCCTTGTTCTGGGCTGCACCTGCTCTGTGGTTCAAAGTTTCTCTGACTCTGCTCCTTCGGAAGCATTTCAGAGCTGACGCTATCCCTGGGCTGCCAAAGCAAAGAGGCCTAGAGGCCTTTCACACTGAAGGCATGGGTTTGTTTCCCCTGAAGAAAGTGTACCTCGCCCCTCCCAGGCCGGAGGCGTGTAAGATGACACCATTTGCTCTGCCCATGGAAAATGCAAGTAGGTGTACTCCATTTGGGCTGCCTGGTGAAACAACCTGCGCTCACCAGCACCCTGAGTACCTTTCCTGAACTTTGATTCCTAGCTAGGTCAACTCGGCCTTCGGAGGCTAGATGGGACCAAACGTGTTCAGCTTGTGGGGAAAGCCTTTGACCAATGGCCAATATGCTTGTGCTTGTGCGAGGGTTAGGCAGGCACTTGCCAACACAGGGTCTTTACCTTACCATAAGCTGTCCCTTTGGGCTGAAGCAGGTGGCGTGGGTGGATCACAGCCTGGGAAGCAGGGCCTCAGGGGAGTCTGCCAACAGACTGCCCTCCAGTAGAGCCAGCTGAGAAAAGGTGGCAAGGCTGATGGAACCCGCTTACAACGAAATGTTTCTCTTCAGCAGAGGAGGTTTTGCTGCCACACGTCAGCAGCTCCTCTCCCTCAGAGTGCTGTTCCTGGGTAGACTAGGAAAAGCCACCACGTTCCCCAGCTTAGTAGAGGCACTTTTCCTAGTTGGTTTCATCCGTGAGAGAGCCAGAAGGGCTGATCTCAACCAGTCGGGCTGCACAGCCTGAGTCCTTGGGGCAGGGCAGTCCTGAGCCATAGTGCCACCTAAGGAATGCAAGCCAAGTTTCCTTGCCACAGGAAAGCACACCGAGGCCTGGTGTTTTCTCTATGAAATTGACGTGGGCTTGAAGGGTGAGGCCTTTACTACATTGTGTACGGAGATACTCGATTTGGGCTGCCTGGTGAAACAACCTGCGCTCACCAGCACCCTGAGTACCTTTCCTGAACTTTGATTCCTAGCTAGGTCAACTCGGCCTTCGGAGGCTAGATGGGACCAAACGTGTTCAGCTTGTGAGGAAAGCCTTTGACCAATGGCCAATATGCTTGTGCTTGTGCGAGGGTTAGGCAGGCACTTGCCAACACAGGGTCTTTAGCTTACCATAAGCTGTCCCTTTGGGCTGAAGCAGGCGGCGTGTGTGGATCACAGCCTGGGAAGCAGGGCCTCAGGGGAGTCTGCCAACAGACTGCCCTCCAGTATAGCCAGCTGAGAAAAGGTGGCAAGGCTGATGGAACCCGCTTACAACGAAATGTTTCTCTTCAGCAGAGGAGGTTTTACTGCCACACGTCAGCAGCTCCTCTCCCTCAGAGTGCTGTTCCTGGGTAGACTAGGACAAGCCACCAAGTTCCCCAGCTTAGTAGAGGCACTTTTCCTAGTTGGTTTCATCCGTGAGAGAGCCAGAAGGGCTGATCTCAACCAGTCGGGCTGCACAGCCTGAGTCCTTGGGGCAGGGCAGTCCTGAGCCATAGTGCCACCTAAGGAATGCAAGCCAAGTTTCCTTGCCACAGGAAAGCACACCGAGGCCTCGTGTTTTCTCTATGAAATTGACGTGGGCTTGAAGGGTGAGGCCTTTACTACATTGTGGAAAAGCTCGGGGTTACGGCTCTCTTTCTCCCTCTCTCGGTCCCATAACCTGGGCTCAGCCTTGAGGGAATGCTGAGTGGCAGAGACTGCCTCTCTGCCGGACTCAGAAGGCTTCTTCCCTTTAGGGCAATGCCGTTTGTGTCTTACTTCGTGGAGGAGGAATGAGGGCACCTAGAGATATTCTGACATGAAATACCTAACGACAGAGGATCTGGAGGAGCTGGTTTCTCGGTGGAAGGAGCCCAAAAGCCTGCATTGCTAAGGTCTCTTTGAGAGCTGCCAGACACTCTGCCGTCCTAGGCCTAAGAATTGGACATTGTGACGGCATGGCAACACTTGGAATCCTAGGACACAGTGGAAGCGCACCTCGCAAACTGGATGGAAGAAGCTTCCAAGCACAGTGTTCTTTCATGTCCCAAAGAGAACGCTAGTGTCTGAGGCTGGTAGCCTTGTTGCTAGAGAGAACTGGCATCCCCGTGGGCCTGTTGGCTACTTTCCTCTTTCCGACCCTCTCAGGAAACTCCTCCAGAAAGCCTTTAGGACCCGCTTAGAGAGAACAGCTGCGAAGTGGATGCACAGAACATTAACCTAGCTCCCAGCCCAGGGTCCCAAGCATCCATCTTTCTCTGGAGGGTACGTACCCCACCCAGGGATTCAAGCACGGAGTTTGCCTTGTACAACTTACACAGGAAATTGGGAGGAGATGTAGGGCCACTCTACTTGCGATCACACTACGTGGCCCGGACAAGTTATCACGCAGCAGAATTCAACCCCCTTCCTCTACACGTGTGTACCCCAAAGAAGCGCTGGACAGTGGGTGTTCTCAGGCCAAGAGCAGTCCTTGTTCTGGGCTGCACCTGCTCTGTGGTTCAAAGTTTCTCTGACTCTGCTCCTTCGGAAGCATTTCAGAGCTGACGCTATCCCTGGGCTGCCAAAGCAAAGAGGACTAGAGGCCTTTCACACTGAAGGCATGGGTTTGTTTCCCCTGAAGAAAGTGTACCTCGCCCCTCCCAGGCCTGAGGCGTGTAAGATGACACCATTTGCTCTGCCCATGGAAAATGCAAGTAGGTGTACTCCATTTGGGCTGCCTGGTGAAACAACCTGCGCTCACCAGCACCCTGAGTACCTTTCCTGAACTTTGATTCCTAGCTAGGTCAACTCGGCCTTCGGAGGCTAGATGGGACCAAACGTGTTCAGCTTGTGGGGAAAGCCTTTGACCAATGGCCAATATGCTTGTGCTTGTGCGAGGGTTAGGCAGGCACTTGCCAACACAGGGTCTTTACCTTACCATAAGCTGTCCCTTTGGGCTGAAGCAGGTGGCGTGGGTGGATCACAGCCTGGGAAGCAGGGCCTCAGGGGAGTATGCCAACAGACTGCCCTCCAGTATAGCCAGCTGAGAAAAGGTGGCAAGGCTGATGGAACCCGCTTACAACGAAATGTTTCTCTTCAGCAGAGGAGGTTTTGCTGCCACACGTCAGCAGCTCCTCTCCCTCAGAGTGCTGTTCCTGGGTAGACTAGGAAAAGCCACCACGTTCCCCAGCTTAGGAGAGGCACTTTTCCTAGTTGGTTTCATCCGTGAGAGAGCCAGAAGGGCTGTTCTCCACCAGTCGGTCTACACAGCCTGAGTCCCTGGGGTGGGGCAGTCCTGAGCCAATGTGCCACCTAAGGAATGCAAGCCAAGTTTCCTTGCCACAGGAAAGCACACCGAGGCCTGGTGTTTTCTCTATGAAATTGACGTGGGCTTGAAGGGTGAGGCCTTTACTACATTGTGGAAAACCTCGGGGTTACGGCTCTCTTTCTCCCTCTCTCGGTCCCATAACCTGGGCTCAGCCTTGAGGGAATGCTGAGTGGCAGAGACTGCCTCTCTGCCGGACTCAGAAGGCTTCTTCCCTTTAGGGCAATGCCATTTGTGTCTTACTTCGTGGAGGAGGAATGAGGGCGCCTAGAGATATTCTGACATGAAATACCTAACGACAGAGGATCTGGAGGAGCTGGTTTCTCGGTGGAAGGAGCCCAAAAGCCTGCATTGCTAAGGTCTCTTTGAGAGCTGCCAGATACTCTGCCGTCCTAGGCCTAAGAATTGGACATTGTGACGGCATGGCAACACTCGGAATCCTAGGACCCAGTGGAAGCGCACCTCGCAAACTGGATGGAAGAAGCTTCCAAGCACAGTGTTCTTTCCTGTCCCAAAGAGAACGCTAGTGTCTGAGGCTGGTAGCCTTGTTGCTAGAGAGAACTGGCATCCCCGTGGGCCTGTTGGCTACTTTCCTCTTTCCGACCCTCTCAGGAAACTCCTCCAGAAAGCCTTTAGGACCCGCTTAGAGAGAACAGCTGCGAAGTGGATGCACAGAACATTAACCTAGCTCCCAGCCCAGGGTCCCAAGCATCCATCTTTCTCTGGAGGGTACGTACCCCACCCAGGGATTCAAGCACGGAGTTTGCCTTGTACAACTTACACAGGAAATTGGGAGGAGATGTAGGGCCACTCTACTTGCGATCACACTACGTGGCCCGGACAAGTTATCACGCAGCAGAATTCAACCCCCTTCCTCTGCACGTGTGTACCCCAAAGAAGCGCTGGGCAGTGGGTGTTCTCAGGCCAAGAGCAGTCCTTGTTCTGGGCTGCACCTGCTCTGTGGTTCAAAGTTTCTCTGACTCTGCTCCTTCGGAAGCATTTCAGAGCTGACGCTATCCCTGGGCTGCCAAAGCAAAGAGGCCTAGAGGCCTTTCACACTGAAGGCATGGGTTTGTTTCCCCTGAAGAAAGTGTACCTCGCCCCTCCCAGGCCGGAGGCGTGTAAGATGACACCATTTGCTCTGCCCATGGAAAATGCAAGTAGGTGTACTCCATTTGGGCTGCCTGGTGAAACAACCTGCGCTCACCAGCACCCTGAGTACCTTTCCTGAACTTTGATTCCTAGCTAGGTCAACTCGGCCTTCGGAGGCTAGATGGGACCAAACGTGTTCAGCTTGTGGGGAAAGCCTTTGACCAATGGCCAATATGCTTGTGCTTGTGCGAGGGTTAGGCAGGCACTTGACAACACAGGGTCTTTAGCTTACCATAAGCTGTCCCTTTGGGCTGAAGCAGGCGGCGTGTGTGGATCACAGCCTGGGAAGCAGGGCCTCAGGGGAGTCTGCCAACAGACTGCCCTCCAGTGTAGCCAGCTGAGAAAAGGTGGCAAGGCTGATGGAACCCGCTTACAACGAAATGTTTCTCTTCAGCAGAGGAGGTTTTACTGCCACACGTCAGCAGCTCCTCTCCCTCAGAGTGCTGTTCCTGGGTAGACTAGGACAAGCCACCAAGTTCCCCAGCTTAGTAGAGGCACTTTTCCTAGTTGGTTTCATCCGTGAGAGAGCCAGAAGGGCTGATCTCAACCAGTCGGGCTGCACAGCCTGAGTCCTTGGGGCAGGGCAGTCCTGAGCCATAGTGCCACCTAAGGAATGCAAGCCAAGTTTCCTTGCCACAGGAAAGCACACCGAGGCCTCGTGTTTTCTCTATGAAATTGACGTGGGCTTGAAGGGTGAGGCCTTTACTACATTGTGGAAAAGCTCGGGGTTACGGCTCTCTTTCTCCCTCTCTCGGTCCCATAACCTGGGCTCAGCCTTGAGGGAATGCTGAGTGGCAGAGACTGCCTCTCTGCCGGACTCAGAAGGCTTCTTCCCTTTAGGGCAATGCCGTTTGTGTCTTACTTCGTGGAGGAGGAATGAGGGCGCCTAGAGATATTCTGACATGAAATACCTAACGACAGAGGATCTGGAGGAGCTGGTTTCTCGGTGGAAGGAGCCCAAAAGCCTGCATTGCTAAGGTCTCTTTGAGAGCTGCCAGACACTCTGCCGTCCTAGGCCTAAGAATTGGACATTGTGACGGCATGGCAACACTTGGAATCCTAGGACACAGTGGAAGCGCACCTCGCAAACTGGATGGAAGAAGCTTCCAAGCACAGTGTTCTTTCATGTCCCAAAGAGAACGCTAGTGTCTGAGGCTGGTAGCCTTGTTGCTAGAGAGAACTGGCATCCCCGTGGGCCTGTTGGCTACTTTCCTCTTTCCGACCCTCTCAGGAAACTCCTCCAGAAAGCCTTTAGGACCCGCTTAGAGAGAACAGCTGCGAAGTGGATGCACAGAACATTAACCTAGCTCCCAGCCCAGGGTCCCAAGCATCCATCTTTCTCTGGAGGGTACGTACCCCACCCAGGGATTCAAGCACGGAGTTTGCCTTGTACAACTTACACAGGAAATTGGGAGGAGATGTAGGGCCACTCTACTTGCGATCACACTACCTGGCCCGGACTAGTTATCATGCAGCAGAATTCAACCCCCTTCCTCTACACGTGGGTACCCCAAAGAAGCGCTGGACAGTGGGTGTTCTCAGGCCAAGAGCAGTCCTTGTTCTGGGCTGCACCTGCTCTGTGGTTCAAAGTTTCTCTGACTCTGCTCCTTCGGAAGCATTTCAGAGCTGACGCTATCCCTGGGCTGCCAAAGCAAAGAGGCCTAGAGGCCTTTCACACTGAAGGCATGGGTTTGTTTCCCCTGAAGAAAGTGTACCTCGCCCCTCCCAGGCCGGAGGCGTGTAAGATGACACCATTTGCTCTGCCCATGGAAAATGCAAGTAGGTGTACTCCATTTGGGCTGCCTGGTGAAACAACCTGCGCTCACCAGCACCCTGAGTACCTTTCCTGAACTTTGATTCCTAGCTAGGTCAACTCGGCCTTCGGAGGCTAGATGGGACCAAACGTGTTCAGCTTGTGGGGAAAGCCTTTGACCAATGGCCAATATGCTTGTGCTTGTGCGAGGGTTAGGCAGGCACTTGCCAACACAGGGTCTTTACCTTACCATAAGCTGTCCCTTTGGGCTGAAGCAGGTGGCGTGGGTGGATCACAGCCTGGGAAGCAGGGCCTCAGGGGAGTCTGCCAACAGACTGCCCTCCAGTATAGCCAGCTGAGAAAAGGTGGCAAGGCTGATGGAACCCGCTTACAACGAAATGTTTCTTTTCAGCAGAGGAGGTTTTGCTGCCACACGTCAGCAGCTCCTCTCCCTCAGAGTGCTGTTCCTGGGTAGACTAGGAAAAGCACCACGTTCCCCAGCTTAGGAGAGGCACTTTTCCTAGTTGGTTTCATCCGTGAGAGAGCCAGAAGGGCTGTTCTCCACCAGTCGGTCTACACAGCCTGAGTCCCTGGGGTGGGGCAGTCCTGAGCCAATGTGCCACCTAAGGAATGCAAGCCAAGTTTCCTTGCCACAGGAAAGCACACCGAGGCCTGGTGTTTTCTCTATGAAATTGACGTGGGCTTGAAGGGTGAGGCCTTTACTACATTGTGGAAAAGCTCGGGGTTACGGCTCTCTTTCTCCCTCTCTCGGTCCCATAACCTGGGCTCAGCCTTGAGCGAATGCTGAGTGGCAGAGACTGCCTCTCTGCCGGACTCAGAAGGCTTCTTCCCTTTAGGGCAATGCCGTTTGTGTCTTACTTCGTGGAGGAGGAATGAGGGCGCCTAGAGATATTCTGACATGAAATACCTAACGACAGAGGATCTGGAGGAGCTGGTTTCTCGGTGGAAGGAGCCCAAAAGCCTGCATTGCTAAGGTCTCTTTGAGAGCTGCCAGACACTCTGCCGTCCTAGGCCTAAGAATTGGACATTGTGACGGCATGGCAACACTTGGAATCCTAGGACACAGTGGAAGCGCACCTCGCAAACTGGATGGAAGAAGCTTCCAAGCACAGTGTTCTTTCCTGTCCCAAAGAGAACGCTAGTGTCTGAGGCTGGTAGCCTTGTTGCTAGAGAGAACTGGCATCCCCGTGGGCCTGTTGGCTACTTTCCTCTTTCCGACCCTCTCAGGAAACTCCTCCAGAAAGCCTTTAGGACCCGCTTAGAGAGAACAGCTGCCAAGTGGATGCACAGAACATTAACCTAGCTCCCAGCCCAGGGTCCCAAGCATCCATCTTTCTCTGGAGGGTACGTACCCCACCCAGGGATTCAAGCACGGAGTTTGCCTTGTACAACTTACACAGGAAATTGGGAGGAGATGTAGGGCCACTCTACTTGCGATCACACTACGTGGCCCGGACAAGTTATCACGCAGCAGAATTCAACCCCCTTCCTCTACACGTGTGTACCCCAAAGAAGCGCTGGGCAGTGGGTATTCTCAGGCCAAGAGCAGTCCTTGTTCTGGGCTGCACCTGCTCTGTGGTTCAAAGTTTCTCTGACTCTGCTCCTTCGGAAGCATTTCAGAGCTGACGCTATCCCTGGGCTGCCAAAGCAAAGAGGCCTAGAGGCCTTTCACACTGAAGGCATGGGTTTGTTTCCCCTGAAAAAAGTGTACCTCGCCCCTCCCAGGCCAGAGGCGTGTAAGATGACACCATTTGCTCTGCCCATGGAAAATGCAAGTAGGTGTACTCCATTTGGGCTGCCTGGTGAAACAACCTGCGCTCACCAGCACCCTGAGTACCTTTCCTGAACTTTGATTCCTAGCTAGGTCAACTCGGCCTTCGGAGGCTAGATGGGCCCAAACGTGTTCAGCTTGTGGGGAAAGCCTTTGACCAATGGCCAATATGCTTGTGCTTGTGCGAGGGTTAGGCAGGCACTTGCCAACACAGGGTCTTTACCTTACCATAAGCTGTCCCTTTGGGCTGAAGCAGGTGGCGTGGGTGGATCACAGCCTGGGAAGCAGGGCCTCAGGGGAGTCTGCCAACAGACTGCCCTCCAGTAGAGCCAGCTGAGAAAAGGTGGCAAGGCTGATGGAACCCGCTTACAACGAAATGTTTCTCTTCAGCAGAGGAGGTTTTGCTGCCACACGTCAGCAGCTCCTCTCCCTCAGAGTGCTGTTCCTGGGTAGACTAGGAAAAGCCACCACGTTCCCCAGCTTAGGAGAGGCACTTTTCCTAGTTGGTTTCATCCGTGAGAGAGCCAGAAGGGCTGATCTCAACCAGTCGGGCTGCACAGCCTGAGTCCTTGGGGCAGGGCAGTCCTGAGCCATAGTGCCACCTAAGGAATGCAAGCCAAGTTTCCTTGCCACAGGAAAGCACACCGAGGCCTGGTGTTTTCTCTACGAAATTGACGTGGGCTTGAAGGGTGAGGCCTTTACTACATTGTGTACGGAGATACTCGATTTGGGCTGCCTGGTGAAACAACCTGCGCTCACCAGCACCCTGAGTACCTTTCCTGAACTTTGATTCCTAGCTAGGTCAACTCGGCCTTCGGAGGCTAGATGGGACCAAACGTGTTCAGCTTGTGGGGAAAGCCTTTGACCAATGGCCAATATGCTTGTGCTTGTGCGAGGGTTAGGCAGGCACTTGACAACACAGGGTCTTTAGCTTACCATAAGCTGTCCCTTTGGGCTGAAGCAGGCGGCGTGTGTGGATCACAGCCTGGGAAGCAGGGCCTCAGGGGAGTCTGCCAACAGACTGCCCTCCAGTAGAGCCAGCTGAGAAAAGGTGGCAAGGCTGATGGAACCCGCTTACAACGAAATGTTTCTCTTCAGCAGAGGAGGTTTTACTGCCACACGTCAGCAGCTCCTCTCCCTCAGAGTGCTGTTCCTGGGTAGACTAGGACAAGCCACCAAGTTCCCCAGCTTAGTAGAGGCACTTTTCCTAGTTGGTTTCATCCGTGAGAGAGCCAGAAGGGCTGATCTCAACCAGTCGGGCTGCACAGCCTGAGTCCTTGGGGCAGGGCAGTCCTGAGCCATAGTGCCACCTAAGGAATGCAAGCCAAGTTTCCTTGCCACAGGAAAGCACACCGAGGCCTCGTGTTTTCTCTATGAAATTGACGTGGGCTTGAAGGGTGAGGCCTTTACTACATTGTGGAAAAGCTCGGGGTTACGGCTCTCTTTCTCCCTCTCTCGGTCCCATAACCTGGGCTCAGCCTTGAGGGAATGCTGAGTGGCAGAGACTGCCTCTCTGCCGGACTCAGAAGGCTTCTTCCCTTTAGGGCAATGCCGTTTGTGTCTTACTTCGTGGAGGAGGAATGAGGGCGCCTAGAGATATTCTGACATGAAATACCTAACGACAGAGGATCTGGAGGAGCTGGTTTCTCGGTGGAAGGAGCCCAAAAGCCTGCATTGCTAAGGTCTCTTTGAGAGCTGCCAGACACTCTGCCGTCCTAGGCCTAAGAATTGGACATTGTGACGGCATGGCAACACTTGGAATCCTAGGACACAGTGGAAGCGCACCTCGCAAACTGGATGGAAGAAGCTTCCAAGCACAGTGTTCTTTCATGTCCCAAAGAGAACGCTAGTGTCTGAGGCTGGTAGCCTTGTTGCTAGAGAGAACTGGCATCCCCGTGGGCCTGTTGGCTACTTTCCTCTTTCCGACCCTCTCAGGAAACTCCTCCAGAAAGCCTTTAGGACCCGCTTAGAGAGAACAGCTGCGAAGTGGATGCACAGAACATTAACCTAGCTCCCAGCCCAGGGTCCCAAGCATCCATCTTTCTCTGGAGGGTACGTACCCCACCCAGGGATTCAAGCACGGAGTTTGCCTTGTACAACTTACACAGGAAATTGGGAGGAGATGTAGGGCCACTCTACTTGCGATCACACTACGTGGCCCAGAGAAATTATCACGCAGCAGAATTCAACCCCCTTCCTCTACACGTGTGTACCCCAAAGAAGCGCTGGACAGTGGGTGTTCTCAGGCCAAGAGCAGTCCTTGTTCTGGGCTGCACCTGCTCTGTGGTTCAAAGTTTCTCTGACTCTGCTCCTTCGGAAGCATTTCAGAGCTGACGCTATCCCTGGGCTGCCAAAGCAAAGAGGCCTAGAGGCCTTTCACACTGAAGGCATGGGTTTGTTTCCCCTGAAGAAAGTGTACCTCGCCCCTCCCAGGCCGGAGGCGTGTAAGATGACACCATTTGCTCTGCCCATGGAAAATGCAAGTAGGTGTACTCCATTTGGGCTGCCTGGTGAAACAACCTGCGCTCACCAGCACCCTGAGTACCTTTCCTGAACTTTGATTCCTAGCTAGGTCAACTCGGCCTTCGGAGGCTAGATGGGACCAAACGTGTTCAGCTTGTGGGGAAAGCCTTTGACCAATGGCCAATATGCTTGTGCTTGTGCGAGGGTTAGGCAGGCACTTGCCAACACAGGGTCTTTACCTTACCATAAGCTGTCCCTTTGGGCTGAAGCAGGTGGCGTGGGTGGATCACAGCCTGGGAAGCAGGGCCTCAGGGGAGTCTGCCAACAGACTGCCCTCCAGTAGAGCCAGCTGAGAAAAGGTGGCAAGGCTGATGGAACCCGCTTACAACGAAATGTTTCTCTTCAGCAGAGGAGGTTTTGCTGCCACACGTCAGCAGCTCCTCTCCCTCAGAGTGCTGTTCCTGGGTAGACTAGGAAAAGCCACCACGTTCCCCAGCTTAGGAGAGGCACTTTTCCTAGTTGGTTTCATCCGTGAGAGAGCCAGAAGGGCTGATCTCAACCAGTCGGGCTGCACAGCCTGAGTCCTTGGGGCAGGGCAGTCCTGAGCCATAGTGCCACCTAAGGAATGCAAGCCAAGTTTCCTTGCCACAGGAAAGCACACCGAGGCCTGGTGTTTTCTCTATGAAATTGACGTGGGCTTGAAGGGTGAGGCCTTTACTACATTGTGTACGGAGATACTCGATTTGGGCTGCCTGGTGAAACAACCTGCGCTCACCAGCACCCTGAGTACCTTTCCTGAACTTTGATTCCTAGCTAGGTCAACTCGGCCTTCGGAGGCTAGATGGGACCAAACGTGTTCAGCTTGTGAGGAAAGCCTTTGACCAATGGCCAATATGCTTGTGCTTGTGCGAGGGTTAGGCAGGCACTTGCCAACACAGGGTCTTTAGCTTACCATAAGCTGTCCCTTTGGGCTGAAGCAGGCGGCGTGTGTGGATCACAGCCTGGGAAGCAGGGCCTCAGGGGAGTCTGCCAACAGACTGCCCTCCAGTATAGCCAGCTGAGAAAAGGTGGCAAGGCTGATGGAACCCGCTTACAACGAAATGTTTCTCTTCAGCAGAGGAGGTTTTACTGCCACACGTCAGCAGCTCCTCTCCCTCAGAGTGCTGTTCCTGGGTAGACTAGGACAAGCCACCAAGTTCCCCAGCTTAGTAGAGGCACTTTTCCTAGTTGGTTTCATCCGTGAGAGAGCCAGAAGGGCTGATCTCAACCAGTCGGGCTGCACAGCCTGAGTCCTTGGGGCAGGGCAGTCCTGAGCCATAGTGCCACCTAAGGAATGCAAGCCAAGTTTCCTTGCCACAGGAAAGCACACCGAGGCCTCGTGTTTTCTCTATGAAATTGACGTGGGCTTGAAGGGTGAGGCCTTTACTACATTGTGGAAAAGCTCGGGGTTACGGCTCTCTTTCTCCCTCTCTCGGTCCCATAACCTGGGCTCAGCCTTGAGGGAATGCTGAGTGGCAGAGACTGCCTCTCTGCCGGACTCAGAAGGCTTCTTCCCTTTAGGGCAATGCCGTTTGTGTCTTACTTCGTGGAGGAGGAATGAGGGCACCTAGAGATATTCTGACATGAAATACCTAACGACAGAGGATCTGGAGGAGCTGGTTTCTCGGTGGAAGGAGCCCAAAAGCCTGCATTGCTAAGGTCTCTTTGAGAGCTGCCAGACACTCTGCCGTCCTAGGCCTAAGAATTGGACATTGTGACGGCATGGCAACACTTGGAATCCTAGGACACAGTGGAAGCGCACCTCGCAAACTGGATGGAAGAAGCTTCCAAGCACAGTGTTCTTTCATGTCCCAAAGAGAACGCTAGTGTCTGAGGCTGGTAGCCTTGTTGCTAGAGAGAACTGGCATCCCCGTGGGCCTGTTGGCTACTTTCCTCTTTCCGACCCTCTCAGGAAACTCCTCCAGAAAGCCTTTAGGACCCGCTTAGAGAGAACAGCTGCGAAGTGGATGCACAGAACATTAACCTAGCTCCCAGCCCAGGGTCCCAAGCATCCATTTTTCTCTGGAGGGTACGTACCCCACCCAGGGATTCAAGCACGGAGTTTGCCTTGTACAACTTACACAGGAAATTGGGAGGAGATGTAGGGCCACTCTACTTGCGATCACACTACGTGGCCCGGACAAGTTATCACGCAGCAGAATTCAACCCCCTTCCTCTACACGTGTGTACCCCAAAGAAGCGCTGGACAGTGGGTGTTCTCAGGCCAAGAGCAGTCCTTGTTCTGGGCTGCACCTGCTCTGTGGTTCAAAGTTTCTCTGACTCTGCTCCTTCGGAAGCATTTCAGAGCTGACGCTATCCCTGGGCTGCCAAAGCAAAGAGGACTAGAGGCCTTTCACACTGAAGGCATGGGTTTGTTTCCCCTGAAGAAAGTGTACCTCGCCCCTCCCAGGCCTGAGGCGTGTAAGATGACACCATTTGCTCTGCCCATGGAAAATGCAAGTAGGTGTACTCCATTTGGGCTGCCTGGTGAAACAACCTGCGCTCACCAGCACCCTGAGTACCTTTCCTGAACTTTGATTCCTAGCTAGGTCAACTCGGCCTTCGGAGGCTAGATGGGACCAAACGTGTTCAGCTTGTGGGGAAAGCCTTTGACCAATGGCCAATATGCTTGTGCTTGTGCGAGGGTTAGGCAGGCACTTGCCAACACAGGGTCTTTACCTTACCATAAGCTGTCCCTTTGGGCTGAAGCAGGTGGCGTGGGTGGATCACAGCCTGGGAAGCAGGGCCTCAGGGGAGTCTGCCAACAGACTGCCCTCCAGTATAGCCAGCTGAGAAAAGGTGGCAAGGCTGATGGAACCCGCTTACAACGAAATGTTTCTCTTCAGCAGAGGAGGTTTTGCTGCCACACGTCAGCAGCTCCTCTCCCTCAGAGTGCTGTTCCTGGGTAGACTAGGAAAAGCCACCACGTTCCCCAGCTTAGGAGAGGCACTTTTCCTAGTTGGTTTCATCCGTGAGAGAGCCAGAAGGGCTGTTCTCCACCAGTCGGTCTACACAGCCTGAGTCCCTGGGGTGGGGCAGTCCTGAGCCAATGTGCCACCTAAGGAATGCAAGCCAAGTTTCCTTGCCACAGGAAAGCACACCGAGGCCTGGTGTTTTCTCTATGAAATTGACGTGGGCTTGAAGGGTGAGGCCTTTACTACATTGTGGAAAACCTCGGGGTTACGGCTCTCTTTCTCCCTCTCTCGGTCCCATAACCTGGGCTCAGCCTTGAGGGAATGCTGAGTGGCAGAGACTGCCTCTCTGCCGGACTCAGAAGGCTTCTTCCCTTTAGGGCAATGCCATTTGTGTCTTACTTCGTGGAGGAGGAATGAGGGCGCCTAGAGATATTCTGACATGAAATACCTAACGACAGAGGATCTGGAGGAGCTGGTTTCTCGGTGGAAGGAGCCCAAAAGCCTGCATTGCTAAGGTCTCTTTGAGAGCTGCCAGATACTCTGCCGTCCTAGGCCTAAGAATTGGACATTGTGACGGCATGGCAACACTCGGAATCCTAGGACCCAGTGGAAGCGCACCTCGCAAACTGGATGGAAGAAGCTTCCAAGCACAGTGTTCTTTCCTGTCCCAAAGAGAACGCTAGTGTCTGAGGCTGGTAGCCTTGTTGCTAGAGAGAACTGGCATCCCCGTGGGCCTGTTGGCTACTTTCCTCTTTCCGACCCTCTCAGGAAACTCCTCCAGAAAGCCTTTAGGACCCGCTTAGAGAGAACAGCTGCGAAGTGGATGCACAGAACATTAACCTAGCTCCCAGCCCAGGGTCCCAAGCATCCATCTTTCTCTGGAGGGTACGTACCCCACCCAGGGATTCAAGCACGGAGTTTGCCTTGTACAACTTACACAGGAAATTGGGAGGAGATGTAGGTCCACTCTACTTGCGATCACACTACGTGGCCCGGACAAGTTATCACGCAGCAGAATTCAACCCCCTTCCTCTGCACGTGTGTACCCCAAAGAAGCGCTGGGCAGTGGGTGTTCTCAGGCCAAGAGCAGTCCTTGTTCTGGGCTGCACCTGCTCTGTGGTTCAAAGTTTCTCTGACTCTGCTCCTTCGGAAGCATTTCAGAGCTGACGCTATCCCTGGGCTGCCAAAGCAAAGAGGCCTAGAGGCCTTTCACACTGAAGGCATGGGTTTGTTTCCCCTGAAGAAAGTGTACCTCGCCCCTCCCAGGCCGGAGGCGTGTAAGATGACACCATTTGCTCTGCCCATGGAAAATGCAAGTAGGTGTACTCCATTTGGGCTGCCTGGTGAAACAACCTGCGCTCACCAGCACCCTGAGTACCTTTCCTGAACTTTGATTCCTAGCTAGGTCAACTCGGCCTTCGGAGGCTAGATGGGACCAAACGTGTTCAGCTTGTGGGGAAAGCCTTTGACCAATGGCCAATATGCTTGTGCTTGTGCGAGGGTTAGGCAGGCACTTGACAACACAGGGTCTTTAGCTTACCATAAGCTGTCCCTTTGGGCTGAAGCAGGCGGCGTGTGTGGATCACAGCCTGGGAAGCAGGGCCTCAGGGGAGTCTGCCAACAGACTGCCCTCCAGTAGAGCCAGCTGAGAAAAGGTGGCAAGGCTGATGGAACCCGCTTACAACGAAATGTTTCTCTTCAGCAGAGGAGGTTTTACTGCCACACGTCAGCAGCTCCTCTCCCTCAGAGTGCTGTTCCTGGGTAGACTAGGACAAGCCACCAAGTTCCCCAGCTTAGTAGAGGCACTTTTCCTAGTTGGTTTCATCCGTGAGAGAGCCAGAAGGGCTGATCTCCACCAGTCGGGCTGCACAGCCTGAGTCCCTGGGGCAGGGCAGTCCTGAGCCATAGTGCCACCTAAGGAATGCAAGCCAAGTTTCCTTGCCACAGGAAAGCACACCGAGGCCTCGTGTTTTCTCTATGAAATTGACGTGGGCTTGAAGGGTGAGGCCTTTACTACATTGTGGAAAAGCTCGGGGTTACGGCTCTCTTTCTCCCTCTCTCGGTCCCATAACCTGGGCTCAGCCTTGAGGGAATGCTGAGTGGCAGAGACTGCCTCTCTGCCGGACTCAGAAGGCTTCTTCCCTTTAGGGCAATGCCATTTGTGTCTTACTTCGTGGAGGAGGAATGAGGGCGCCTAGAGATATTCTGACATGAAATACCTAACGACAGAGGATCTGGAGGAGCTGGTTTCTCGGTGGAAGGAGCCCAAAAGCCTGCATTGCTAAGGTCTCTTTGAGAGCTGCCAGATACTCTGCCGTCCTAGGCCTAAGAATTGGACATTGTGACGGCATGGCAACACTCGGAATCCTAGGACCCAGTGGAAGCGCACCTCGCAAACTGGATGGAAGAAGCTTCCAAGCACAGTGTTCTTTCCTGTCCCAAAGAGAACGCTAGTGTCTGAGGCTGGTAGCCTTGTTGCTAGAGAGAACTGGCATCCCCGTGGGCCTGTTGGCTACTTTCCTCTTTCCGACCCTCTCAGGAAACTCCTCCAGAAAGCCTTTAGGACCCGCTTAGAGAGAACAGCTGCGAAGTGGATGCACAGAACATTAACCTAGCTCCCAGCCCAGGGTCCCAAGCATCCATCTTTCTCTGGAGGGTACGTACCCCACCCAGGGATTCAAGCACGGAGTTTGCCTTGTACAACTTACACAGGAAATTGGGAGGAGATGTAGGTCCACTCTACTTGCGATCACACTACGTGGCCCGGACAAGTTATCACGCAGCAGAATTCAACCCCCTTCCTCTGCACGTGTGTACCCCAAAGAAGCGCTGGGCAGTGGGTGTTCTCAGGCCAAGAGCAGTCCTTGTTCTGGGCTGCACCTGCTCTGTGGTTCAAAGTTTCTCTGACTCTGCTCCTTCGGAAGCATTTCAGAGCTGACGCTATCCCTGGGCTGCCAAAGCAAAGAGGCCTAGAGGCCTTTCACACTGAAGGCATGGGTTTGTTTCCCCTGAAGAAAGTGTACCTCGCCCCTCCCAGGCCGGAGGCGTGTAAGATGACACCATTTGCTCTGCCCATGGAAAATGCAAGTAGGTGTACTCCATTTGGGCTGCCTGGTGAAACAACCTGCGCTCACCAGCACCCTGAGTACCTTTCCTGAACTTTGATTCCTAGCTAGGTCAACTCGGCCTTCGGAGGCTAGATGGGACCAAACGTGTTCAGCTTGTGGGGAAAGCCTTTGACCAATGGCCAATATGCTTGTGCTTGTGCGAGGGTTAGGCAGGCACTTGACAACACAGGGTCTTTAGCTTACCATAAGCTGTCCCTTTGGGCTGAAGCAGGCGGCGTGTGTGGATCACAGCCTGGGAAGCAGGGCCTCAGGGGAGTCTGCCAACAGACTGCCCTCCAGTAGAGCCAGCTGAGAAAAGGTGGCAAGGCTGATGGAACCCGCTTACAACGAAATGTTTCTCTTCAGCAGAGGAGGTTTTACTGCCACACGTCAGCAGCTCCTCTCCCTCAGAGTGCTGTTCCTGGGTAGACTAGGACAAGCCACCAAGTTCCCCAGCTTAGTAGAGGCACTTTTCCTAGTTGGTTTCATCCGTGAGAGAGCCAGAAGGGCTGATCTCAACCAGTCGGGCTGCACAGCCTGAGTCCTTGGGGCAGGGCAGTCCTGAGCCATAGTGCCACCTAAGGAATGCAAGCCAAGTTTCCTTGCCACAGGAAAGCACACCGAGGCCTCGTGTTTTCTCTATGAAATTGACGTGGGCTTGAAGGGTGAGGCCTTTACTACATTGTGGAAAAGCTCGGGGTTACGGCTCTCTTTCTCCCTCTCTCGGTCCCATAACCTGGGCTCAGCCTTGAGGGAATGCTGAGTGGCAGAGACTGCCTCTCTGCCGGACTCAGAAGGCTTCTTCCCTTTAGGGCAATGCCGTTTGTGTCTTACTTCGTGGAGGAGGAATGAGGGCGCCTAGAGATATTCTGACATGAAATACCTAACGACAGAGGATCTGGAGGAGCTGGTTTCTCGGTGGAAGGAGCCCAAAAGCCTGCATTGCTAAGGTCTCTTTGAGAGCTGCCAGACACTCTGCCGTCCTAGGCCTAAGAATTGGACATTGTGACGGCATGGCAACACTTGGAATCCTAGGACACAGTGGAAGCGCACCTCGCAAACTGGATGGAAGAAGCTTCCAAGCACAGTGTTCTTTCATGTCCCAAAGAGAACGCTAGTGTCTGAGGCTGGTAGCCTTGTTGCTAGAGAGAACTGGCATCCCCCTGGGCCTGTTGGCTACTTTCCTCTTTCCGACCCTCTCAGGAAACTCCTCCAGAAAGCCTTTAGGACCCGCTTAGAGAGAACAGCTGCGAAGTGGATGCACAGAACATTAACCTAGCTCCCAGCCCAGGGTCCCAAGCATCCATCTTTCTCTGGAGGGTACGTACCCCACCCAGGGATTCAAGCACGGAGTTTGCCTTGTACAACTTACACAGGAAATTGGGAGGAGATGTAGGGCCACTCTACTTGCGATCACACTACCTGGCCCGGACTAGTTATCATGCAGCAGAATTCAACCCCCTTCCTCTACACGTGTGTACCCCAAAGAAGCGCTGGACAGTGGGTGTTCTCAGGCCAAGAGCAGTCCTTGTTCTGGGCTGCACCTGCTCTGTGGTTCAAAGTTTCTCTGACTCTGCTCCTTCGGAAGCATTTCAGAGCTGACGCTATCCCTGGGCTGCCAAAGCAAAGAGGCCTAGAGGCCTTTCACACTGAAGGCATGGGTTTGTTTCCCCTGAAAAAAGTGTACCTCGCCCCTCCCAGGCCAGAGGCGTGTAAGATGACACCATTTGCTCTGCCCATGGAAAATGCAAGTAGGTGTACTCCATTTGGGCTGCCTGGTGAAACAACCTGCGCTCACCAGCACCCTGAGTACCTTTCCTGAACTTTGATTCCTAGCTAGGTCAACTCGGCCTTCGGAGGCTAGATGGGCCCAAACGTGTTCAGCTTGTGGGGAAAGCCTTTGACCAATGGCCAATATGCTTGTGCTTGTGCGAGGGTTAGGCAGGCACTTGCCAACACAGGGTCTTTACCTTACCATAAGCTGTCCCTTTGGGCTGAAGCAGGTGGCGTGGGTGGATCACAGCCTGGGAAGCAGGGACTCAGGGGAGTCTGCCAACAGACTGCCCTCCAGTAGAGCCAGCTGAGAAAAGGTGGCAAGGCTGATGGAACCCGCTTACAACGAAATGTTTCTCTTCAGCAGAGGAGGTTTTGCTGCCACACGTCAGCAGCTCCTCTCCCTCAGAGTGCTGTTCCTGGGTAGACTAGGAAAAGCCACCACGTTCCCCAGCTTAGGAGAGGCACTTTTCCTAGTTGGTTTCATCCGTGAGAGAGCCAGAAGGGCTGATCTCAACCAGTCGGGCTGCACAGCCTGAGTCCTTGGGGCAGGGCAGTCCTGAGCCATAGTGCCACCTAAGGAATGCAAGCCAAGTTTCCTTGCCACAGGAAAGCACACCGAGGCCTGGTGTTTTCTCTACGAAATTGACGTGGGCTTGAAGGGTGAGGCCTTTACTACATTGTGTACGGAGATACTCGATTTGGGCTGCCTGGTGAAACAACCTGCGCTCACCAGCACCCTGAGTACCTTTCCTGAACTTTGATTCCTAGCTAGGTCAACTCGGCCTTCGGAGGCTAGATGGGACCAAACGTGTTCAGCTTGTGGGGAAAGCCTTTGACCAATGGCCAATATGCTTGTGCTTGTGCGAGGGTTAGGCAGGCACTTGACAACACAGGGTCTTTAGCTTACCATAAGCTGTCCCTTTGGGCTGAAGCAGGCGGCGTGTGTGGATCACAGCCTGGGAAGCAGGGCCTCAGGGGAGTCTGCCAACAGACTGCCCTCCAGTAGAGCCAGCTGAGAAAAGGTGGCAAGGCTGATGGAACCCGCTTACAACGAAATGTTTCTCTTCAGCAGAGGAGGTTTTACTGCCACACGTCAGCAGCTCCTCTCCCTCAGAGTGCTGTTCCTGGGTAGACTAGGACAAGCCACCAAGTTCCCCAGCTTAGTAGAGGCACTTTTCCTAGTTGGTTTCATCCGTGAGAGAGCCAGAAGGGCTGATCTCAACCAGTCGGGCTGCACAGCCTGAGTCCTTGGGGCAGGGCAGTCCTGAGCCATAGTGCCACCTAAGGAATGCAAGCCAAGTTTCCTTGCCACAGGAAAGCACACCGAGGCCTCGTGTTTTCTCTATGAAATTGACGTGGGCTTGAAGGGTGAGGCCTTTACTACATTGTGGAAAAGCTCGGGGTTACGGCTCTCTTTCTCCCTCTCTCGGTCCCATAACCTGGGCTCAGCCTTGAGGGAATGCTGAGTGGCAGAGACTGCCTCTCTGCCGGACTCAGAAGGCTTCTTCCCTTTAGGGCAATGCCGTTTGTGTCTTACTTCGTGGAGGAGGAATGAGGGCGCCTAGAGATATTCTGACATGAAATACCTAACGACAGAGGATCTGGAGGAGCTGGTTTCTCGGTGGAAGGAGCCCAAAAGCCTGCATTGCTAAGGTCTCTTTGAGAGCTGCCAGACACTCTGCCGTCCTAGGCCTAAGAATTGGACATTGTGACGGCATGGCAACACTTGGAATCCTAGGACACAGTGGAAGCGCACCTCGCAAACTGGATGGAAGAAGCTTCCAAGCACAGTGTTCTTTCATGTCCCAAAGAGAACGCTAGTGTCTGAGGCTGGTAGCCTTGTTGCTAGAGAGAACTGGCATCCCCGTGGGCCTGTTGGCTACTTTCCTCTTTCCGACCCTCTCAGGAAACTCCTCCAGAAAGCCTTTAGGACCCGCTTAGAGAGAACAGCTGCGAAGTGGATGCACAGAACATTAACCTAGCTCCCAGCCCAGGGTCCCAAGCATCCATCTTTCTCTGGAGGGTACGTACCCCACCCAGGGATTCAAGCACGGAGTTTGCCTTGTACAACTTACACAGGAAATTGGGAGGAGATGTAGGGCCACTCTACTTGCGATCACACTACCTGGCCCGGACTAGTTATCATGCAGCAGAATTCAACCCCCTTCCTCTACACGTGTGTACCCCAAAGAAGCGCTGGACAGTGGGTGTTCTCAGGCCAAGAGCAGTCCTTGTTCTGGGCTGCACCTGCTCTGTGGTTCAAAGTTTCTCTGACTCTGCTCCTTCGGAAGCATTTCAGAGCTGACGCTATCCCTGGGCTGCCAAAGCAAAGAGGCCTAGAGGCCTTTCACACTGAAGGCATGGGTTTGTTTCCCCTGAAGAAAGTGTACCTCGCCCCTCCCAGGCCGGAGGCGTGTAAGATGACACCATTTGCTCTGCCCATGGAAAATGCAAGTAGGTGTACTCCATTTGGGCTGCCTGGTGAAACAACCTGCGCTCACCAGCACCCTGAGTACCTTTCCTGAACTTTGATTCCTAGCTAGGTCAACTCGGCCTTCGGAGGCTAGATGGGACCAAACGTGTTCAGCTTGTGGGGAAAGCCTTTGACCAATGGCCAATATGCTTGTGCTTGTGCGAGGGTTAGGCAGGCACTTGCCAACACAGGGTCTTTACCTTACCATAAGCTGTCCCTTTGGGCTGAAGCAGGTGGCGTGGGTGGATCACAGCCTGGGAAGCAGGGCCTCAGGGGAGTCTGCCAACAGACTGCCCTCCAGTATAGCCAGCTGAGAAAAGGTGGCAAGGCTGATGGAACCCGCTTACAACGAAATGTTTCTCTTCAGCAGAGGAGGTTTTGCTGCCACACGTCAGCAGCTCCTCTCCCTCAGAGTGCTGTTCCTGGGTAGACTAGGAAAAGCCACCACGTTCCCCAGCTTAGGAGAGGCACTTTTCCTAGTTGGTTTCATCCGTGAGAGAGCCAGAAGGGCTGTTCTCCACCAGTCGGTCTACACAGCCTGAGTCCCTGGGGTGGGGCAGTCCTGAGCCAATGTGCCACCTAAGGAATGCAAGCCAAGTTTCCTTGCCACAGGAAAGCACACCGAGGCCTGGTGTTTTCTCTATGAAATTGACGTGGGCTTGAAGGGTGAGGCCTTTACTACATTGTGGAAAAGCTCGGGGTTACGGCTCTCTTTCTCCCTCTCTCGGTCCCATAACCTGGGCTCAGCCTTGAGGGAATGCTGAGTGGCAGAGACTGCCTCTCTGCCGGACTCAGAAGGCTTCTTCCCTTTAGGGCAATGCCATTTGTGTCTTACTTCGTGGAGGAGGAATGAGGGCGCCTAGAGATATTCTGACATGAAATACCTAACGACAGAGGATCTGGAGGAGCTGGTTTCTCGGTGGAAGGAGCCCAAAAGCCTGCATTGCTAAGGTCTCTTTGAGAGCTGCCAGATACTCTGCCGTCCTAGGCCTAAGAATTGGACATTGTGACGGCATGGCAACACTCGGAATCCTAGGACCCAGTGGAAGCGCACCTCGCAAACTGGATGGAAGAAGCTTCCAAGCACAGTGTTCTTTCCTGTCCCAAAGAGAACGCTAGTGTCTGAGGCTGGTAGCCTTGTTGCTAGAGAGAACTGGCATCCCCGTGGGCCTGTTGGCTACTTTCCTCTTTCCGACCCTCTCAGGAAACTCCTCCAGAAAGCCTTTAGGACCCGCTTAGAGAGAACAGCTGCGAAGTGGATGCACAGAACATTAACCTAGCTCCCAGCCCAGGGTCCCAAGCATCCATCTTTCTCTGGAGGGTACGTACCCCACCCAGGGATTCAAGCACGGAGTTTGCCTTGTACAACTTACACAGGAAATTGGGAGGAGATGTAGGTCCACTCTACTTGCGATCACACTACGTGGCCCGGACAAGTTATCACGCAGCAGAATTCAACCCCCTTCCTCTGCACGTGTGTACCCCAAAGAAGCGCTGGGCAGTGGGTGTTCTCAGGCCAAGAGCAGTCCTTGTTCTGGGCTGCACCTGCTCTGTGGTTCAAAGTTTCTCTGACTCTGCTCCTTCGGAAGCATTTCAGAGCTGACGCTATCCCTGGGCTGCCAAAGCAAAGAGGCCTAGAGGCCTTTCACACTGAAGGCATGGGTTTGTTTCCCCTGAAGAAAGTGTACCTCGCCCCTCCCAGGCCGGAGGCGTGTAAGATGACACCATTTGCTCTGCCCATGGAAAATGCAAGTAGGTGTACTCCATTTGGGCTGCCTGGTGAAACAACCTGCGCTCACCAGCACCCTGAGTACCTTTCCTGAACTTTGATTCCTAGCTAGGTCAACTCGGCCTTCGGAGGCTAGATGGGACCAAACGTGTTCAGCTTGTGGGGAAAGCCTTTGACCAATGGCCAATATGCTTGTGCTTGTGCGAGGGTTAGGCAGGCACTTGACAACACAGGGTCTTTAGCTTACCATAAGCTGTCCCTTTGGGCTGAAGCAGGCGGCGTGTGTGGATCACAGCCTGGGAAGCAGGGCCTCAGGGGAGTCTGCCAACAGACTGCCCTCCAGTAGAGCCAGCTGAGAAAAGGTGGCAAGGCTGATGGAACCCGCTTACAACGAAATGTTTCTCTTCAGCAGAGGAGGTTTTACTGCCACACGTCAGCAGCTCCTCTCCCTCAGAGTGCTGTTCCTGGGTAGACTAGGACAAGCCACCAAGTTCCCCAGCTTAGTAGAGGCACTTTTCCTAGTTGGTTTCATCCGTGAGAGAGCCAGAAGGGCTGATCTCAACCAGTCGGGCTGCACAGCCTGAGTCCTTGGGGCAGGGCAGTCCTGAGCCATAGTGCCACCTAAGGAATGCAAGCCAAGTTTCCTTGCCACAGGAAAGCACACCGAGGCCTCGTGTTTTCTCTATGAAATTGACGTGGGCTTGAAGGGTGAGGCCTTTACTACATTGTGGAAAAGCTCGGGGTTACGGCTCTCTTTCTCCCTCTCTCGGTCCCATAACCTGGGCTCAGCCTTGAGGGAATGCTGAGTGGCAGAGACTGCCTCTCTGCCGGACTCAGAAGGCTTCTTCCCTTTAGGGCAATGCCGTTTGTGTCTTACTTCGTGGAGGAGGAATGAGGGCGCCTAGAGATATTCTGACATGAAATACCTAACGACAGAGGATCTGGAGGAGCTGGTTTCTCGGTGGAAGGAGCCCAAAAGCCTGCATTGCTAAGGTCTCTTTGAGAGCTGCCAGACACTCTGCCGTCCTAGGCCTAAGAATTGGACATTGTGACGGCATGGCAACACTTGGAATCCTAGGACACAGTGGAAGCGCACCTCGCAAACTGGATGGAAGAAGCTTCCAAGCACAGTGTTCTTTCATGTCCCAAAGAGAACGCTAGTGTCTGAGGCTGGTAGCCTTGTTGCTAGAGAGAACTGGCATCCCCCTGGGCCTGTTGGCTACTTTCCTCTTTCCGACCCTCTCAGGAAACTCCTCCAGAAAGCCTTTAGGACCCGCTTAGAGAGAACAGCTGCGAAGTGGATGCACAGAACATTAACCTAGCTCCCAGCCCAGGGTCCCAAGCATCCATCTTTCTCTGGAGGGTACGTACCCCACCCAGGGATTCAAGCACGGAGTTTGCCTTGTACAACTTACACAGGAAATTGGGAGGAGATGTAGGGCCACTCTACTTGCGATCACACTACCTGGCCCGGACTAGTTATCATGCAGCAGAATTCAACCCCCTTCCTCTACACGTGTGTACCCCAAAGAAGCGCTGGACAGTGGGTGTTCTCAGGCCAAGAGCAGTCCTTGTTCTGGGCTGCACCTGCTCTGTGGTTCAAAGTTTCTCTGACTCTGCTCCTTCGGAAGCATTTCAGAGCTGACGCTATCCCTGGGCTGCCAAAGCAAAGAGGCCTAGAGGCCTTTCACACTGAAGGCATGGGTTTGTTTCCCCTGAAGAAAGTGTACCTCGCCCCTCCCAGGCCGGAGGCGTGTAAGATGACACCATTTGCTCTGCCCATGGAAAATGCAAGTAGGTGTACTCCATTTGGGCTGCCTGGTGAAACAACCTGCGCTCACCAGCACCCTGAGTACCTTTCCTGAACTTTGATTCCTAGCTAGGTCAACTCGGCCTTCGGAGGCTAGATGGGACCAAACGTGTTCAGCTTGTGGGGAAAGCCTTTGACCAATGGCCAATATGCTTGTGCTTGTGCGAGGGTTAGGCAGGCACTTGACAACACAGGGTCTTTAGCTTACCATAAGCTGTCCTTTGGGCTGAAGCAGGCGGCGTGTGTGGATCACAGCCTGGGAAGCAGGGCCTCAGGGGAGTCTGCCAACAGACTGCCCTCCAGTATAGCCAGCTGAGAAAAGGTGGCAAGGCTGATGGAACCCGCTTACAACGAAATGTTTCTCTTCAGCAGAGGAGGTTTTACTGCCACACGTCAGCAGCTCCTCTCCCTCAGAGTGCTGTTCCTGGGTAGACTAGGACAAGCCACCAAGTTCCCCAGCTTAGTAGAGGCACTTTTCCTAGTTGGTTTCATCCGTGAGAGAGCCAGAAGGGCTGATCTCAACCAGTCGGGCTGCACAGCCTGAGTCCTTGGGGCAGGGCAGTCCTGAGCCATAGTGCCACCTAAGGAATGCAAGCCAAGTTTCCTTGCCACAGGAAAGCACACCGAGGCCTCGTGTTTTCTCTATGAAATTGACGTGGGCTTGAAGGGTGGGGCCTTTACTACATTGTGGAAAAGCTCGGGGTTACGGCTCTCTTTCTCCCTCTCTCGGTCCCATAACCTGGGCTCAGCCTTGAGGGAATGCTGAGTGGCAGAGACTGCCTCTCTGCCGGACTCAGAAGGCTTCTTCCCTTTAGGGCAATGCCGTTTGTGTCTTACTTCGTGGAGGAGGAATGAGGGCGCCTAGAGATATTCTGACATGAAATACCTAACGACAGAGGATCTGGAGGAGCTGGTTTCTCGGTGGAAGGAGCCCAAAAGCCTGCATTGCTAAGGTCTCTTTGAGAGCTGCCAGACACTCTGCCGTCCTAGGCCTAAGAATTGGACATTGTGACGGCATGGCAACACTTGGAATCCTAGGACACAGTGGAAGCGCACCTCGCAAACTGGATGGAAGAAGCTTCCAAGCACAGTGTTCTTTCATGTCCCAAAGAGAACGCTAGTGTCTGAGGCTGGTAGCCTTGTTGCTAGAGAGAACTGGCATCCCCGTGGGCCTGTTGGCTACTTTCCTCTTTCCGACCCTCTCAGGAAACTCCTCCAGAAAGCCTTTAGGACCCGCTTAGAGAGAACAGCTGCGAAGTGGATGCACAGAACATTAACCTAGCTCCCAGCCCAGGGTCCCAAGCATCCATCTTTCTCTGGAGGGTACGTACCCCACCCAGGGATTCAAGCACGGAGTTTGCCTTGTACAACTTACACAGGAAATTGGGAGGAGATGTAGGGCCACTCTACTTGCGATCACAGTACCTGGCCCGGACTAGTTATCATGCAGCAGAATTCAACCCCCTTCCTCTACACGTGGGTACCCCAAAGAAGCGCTGGACAGTGGGTGTTCTCAGGCCAAGAGCAGTCCTTGTTCTGGGCTGCACCTGCTCTGTGGTTCAAAGTTTCTCTGACTCTGCTCCTTCGGAAGCATTTCAGAGCTGACGCTATCCCTGGGCTGCCAAAGCAAAGAGGCCTAGAGGCCTTTCACACTGAAGGCATGGGTTTGTTTCCCCTGAAGAAAGTGTACCTCGCCCCTCCCAGGCCGGAGGCGTGTAAGATGACACCATTTGCTCTGCCCATGGAAAATGCAAGTAGGTGTACTCCATTTGGGCTGCCTGGTGAAACAACCTGCGCTCACCAGCACCCTGAGTACCTTTCCTGAACTTTGATTCCTAGCTAGGTCAACTCGGCCTTCGGAGGCTAGATGGGACCAAACGTGTTCAGCTTGTGGGGAAAGCCTTTGACCAATGGCCAATATGCTTGTGCTTGTGCGAGGGTTAGGCAGGCACTTGCCAACACAGGGTCTTTACCTTACCATAAGCTGTCCCTTTGGGCTGAAGCAGGTGGCGTGGGTGGATCACAGCCTGGGAAGCAGGGCCTCAGGGGAGTCTGCCAACAGACTGCCCTCCAGTGTAGCCAGCTGAGAAAAGGTGGCAAGGCTGATGGAACCCGCTTACAACGAAATGTTTCTTTTCAGCAGAGGAGGTTTTGCTGCCACACGTCAGCAGCTCCTCTCCCTCAGAGTGCTGTTCCTGGGTAGACTAGGAAAAGCCACCACGTTCCCCAGCTTAGGAGAGGCACTTTTCCTAGTTGGTTTCATCCGTGAGAGAGCCAGAAGGGCTGTTCTCCACCAGTCGGTCTACACAGCCTGAGTCCCTGGGGTGGGGCAGTCCTGAGCCAATGTGCCACCTAAGGAATGCAAGCCAAGTTTCCTTGCCACAGGAAAGCACACCGAGGCCTGGTGTTTTCTCTATGAAATTGACGTGGGCTTGAAGGGTGAGGCCTTTACTACATTGTGGAAAAGCTCGGGGTTACGGCTCTCTTTCTCCCTCTCTCGGTCCCATAACCTGGGCTCAGCCTTGAGCGAATGCTGAGTGGCAGAGACTGCCTCTCTGCCGGACTCAGAAGGCTTCTTCCCTTTAGGGCAATGCCGTTTGTGTCTTACTTCGTGGAGGAGGAATGAGGGCGCCTAGAGATATTCTGACATGAAATACCTAACGACAGAGGATCTGGAGGAGCTGGTTTCTCGGTGGAAGGAGCCCAAAAGCCTGCATTGCTAAGGTCTCTTTGAGAGCTGCCAGACACTCTGCCGTCCTAGGCCTAAGAATTGGACATTGTGACGGCATGGCAACACTTGGAATCCTAGGACACAGTGGAAGCGCACCTCGCAAACTGGATGGAAGAAGCTTCCAAGCACAGTGTTCTTTCCTGTCCCAAAGAGAACGCTAGTGTCTGAGGCTGGTAGCCTTGTTGCTAGAGAGAACTGGCATCCCCGTGGGCCTGTTGGCTACTTTCCTCTTTCCGACCCTCTCAGGAAACTCCTCCAGAAAGCCTTTAGGACCCGCTTAGAGAGAACAGCTGCCAAGTGGATGCACAGAACATTAACCTAGCTCCCAGCCCAGGGTCCCAAGCATCCATCTTTCTCTGGAGGGTACGTACCCCACCCAGGGATTCAAGCACGGAGTTTGCCTTGTACAACTTACACAGGAAATTGGGAGGAGATGTAGGGCCACTCTACTTGCGATCACACTACGTGGCCCGGACAAGTTATCACGCAGCAGAATTCAACCCCCTTCCTCTACACGTGTGTACCCCAAAGAAGCGCTGGGCAGTGGGTATTCTCAGGCCAAGAGCAGTCCTTGTTCTGGGCTGCACCTGCTCTGTGGTTCAAAGTTTCTCTGACTCTGCTCCTTCGGAAGCATTTCAGAGCTGACGCTATCCCTGGGCTGCCAAAGCAAAGAGGCCTAGAGGCCTTTCACACTGAAGGCATGGGTTTGTTTCCCCTGAAAAAAGTGTACCTCGCCCCTCCCAGGCCAGAGGCGTGTAAGATGACACCATTTGCTCTGCCCATGGAAAATGCAAGTAGGTGTACTCCATTTGGGCTGCCTGGTGAAACAACCTGCGCTCACCAGCACCCTGAGTACCTTTCCTGAACTTTGATTCCTAGCTAGGTCAACTCGGCCTTCGGAGGCTAGATGGGCCCAAACGTGTTCAGCTTGTGGGGAAAGCCTTTGACCAATGGCCAATATGCTTGTGCTTGTGCGAGGGTTAGGCAGGCACTTGCCAACACAGGGTCTTTACCTTACCATAAGCTGTCCCTTTGGGCTGAAGCAGGTGGCGTGGGTGGATCACAGCCTGGGAAGCAGGGCCTCAGGGGAGTCTGCCAACAGACTGCCCTCCAGTAGAGCCAGCTGAGAAAAGGTGGCAAGGCTGATGGAACCCGCTTACAACGAAATGTTTCTCTTCAGCAGAGGAGGTTTTGCTGCCACACGTCAGCAGCTCCTCTCCCTCAGAGTGCTGTTCCTGGGTAGACTAGGAAAAGCCACCACGTTCCCCAGCTTAGGAGAGGCACTTTTCCTAGTTGGTTTCATCCGTGAGAGAGCCAGAAGGGCTGATCTCAACCAGTCGGGCTGCACAGCCTGAGTCCTTGGGGCAGGGCAGTCCTGAGCCATAGTGCCACCTAAGGAATGCAAGCCAAGTTTCCTTGCCACAGGAAAGCACACCGAGGCCTGGTGTTTTCTCTATGAAATTGACGTGGGCTTGAAGGGTGAGGCCTTTACTACATTGTGTACGGAGATACTCGATTTGGGCTGCCTGGTGAAACAACCTGCGCTCACCAGCACCCTGAGTACCTTTCCTGAACTTTGATTCCTAGCTAGGTCAACTCGGCCTTCGGAGGCTAGATGGGACCAAACGTGTTCAGCTTGTGGGGAAAGCCTTTGACCAATGGCCAATATGCTTGTGCTTGTGCGAGGGTTAGGCAGGCACTTGACAACACAGGGTCTTTAGCTTACCATAAGCTGTCCCTTTGGGCTGAAGCAGGCGGCGTGTGTGGATCACAGCCTGGGAAGCAGGGCCTCAGGGGAGTCTGCCAACAGACTGCCCTCCAGTAGAGCCAGCTGAGAAAAGGTGGCAAGGCTGATGGAACCCGCTTACAACGAAATGTTTCTCTTCAGCAGAGGAGGTTTTACTGCCACACGTCAGCAGCTCCTCTCCCTCAGAGTGCTGTTCCTGGGTAGACTAGGACAAGCCACCAAGTTCCCCAGCTTAGTAGAGGCACTTTTCCTAGTTGGTTTCATCCGTGAGAGAGCCAGAAGGGCTGATCTCAACCAGTCGGGCTGCACAGCCTGAGTCCTTGGGGCAGGGCAGTCCTGAGCCATAGTGCCACCTAAGGAATGCAAGCCAAGTTTCCTTGCCACAGGAAAGCACACCGAGGCCTCGTGTTTTCTCTATGAAATTGACGTGGGCTTGAAGGGTGAGGCCTTTACTACATTGTGGAAAAGCTCGGGGTTACGGCTCTCTTTCTCCCTCTCTCGGTCCCATAACCTGGGCTCAGCCTTGAGGGAATGCTGAGTGGCAGAGACTGCCTCTCTGCCGGACTCAGAAGGCTTCTTCCCTTTAGGGCAATGCCGTTTGTGTCTTACTTCGTGGAGGAGGAATGAGGGCGCCTAGAGATATTCTGACATGAAATACCTAACGACAGAGGATCTGGAGGAGCTGGTTTCTCGGTGGAAGGAGCCCAAAAGCCTGCATTGCTAAGGTCTCTTTGAGAGCTGCCAGACACTCTGCCGTCCTAGGCCTAAGAATTGGACATTGTGACGGCATGGCAACACTTGGAATCCTAGGACACAGTGGAAGCGCACCTCGCAAACTGGATGGAAGAAGCTTCCAAGCACAGTGTTCTTTCCTGTCCCAAAGAGAACGCTAGTGTCTGAGGCTGGTAGCCTTGTTGCTAGAGAGAACTGGCATCCCCGTGGGCCTGTTGGCTACTTTCCTCTTTCCGACCCTCTCAGGAAACTCCTCCAGAAAGCCTTTAGGACCCGCTTAGAGAGAACAGCTGCCAAGTGGATGCACAGAACATTAACCTAGCTCCCAGCCCAGGGTCCCAAGCATCCATCTTTCTCTGGAGGGTACGTACCCCACCCAGGATTTCAAGCACGGAGTTTGCCTTGTACAACTTACACAGGAAATTGGGAGGAGATGTAGGGCCACTCTACTTGCGATCACACTACGTGGCCCGGAGAAGTTATCACGCAGCAGAACTCAACCCCCTTCCTCTACACGTGTGTACCCCAAAGAAGCGCTGGACAGTGGGTGTTCTCAGGCCAAGAGCAGTCCTTGTTCTGGGCTGCACCTGCTCTGTGGTTCAAAGTTTCTCTGACTCTGCTCCTTCGGAAGCATTTCAGAGCTGACGCTATCCCTGGGCTGCCAAAGCAAAGAGGCCTAGAGGCCTTTCACACTGAAGGCATGGGTTTGTTTCCCCTGAAAAAAGTGTACCTCGCCCCTCCCAGGCCGGAGGCGTGTAAGATGACACCATTTGCTCTGCCCATGGAAAATGCAAGTAGGTGTACTGGATTTGGGCTGCCTGGTGAAACAACCTGCAGTCACCAGCACCCTGAGTACCTTTCCTGAACTTTGATTCCTAGCTAGGTCAACTCGGCCTTCGGAGGCTAGATGGGACCAAACGTGTTCAGCTTGTGGGGAAAGCCTTTGACCAATGGCCAATATGCTTGTGCTTGTGCGAGGGTTAGGCAGGCACTTGCCAACACAGGGTCTTTACCTTACCATAAGCTGTCCCTTTGGGCTGAAGCAGGCGGCGTGTGTGGATCACAGCCTGGGAAGCAGGGCCTCAGGGGAGTCTGCCAACAGACTGCCCTCCAGTAAAGCCAGCTGAGAAAAGGTGGCAAGGCTGATGGAACCCGCTTACAACGAAATGTTTCTCTTCAGCAGAGGAGGTTTTGCTGCCACACGTCAGCAGCTCCTCTCCCTCAGAGTGCTGTTCCTGGGTAGACTAGGAAAAGCCACCACGTTCCCCAGCTTAGGAGAGGCACTTTTCCTAGTTGGTTTCATCCGTGAGAGAGCCAGAAGGGCTGTTCTCCACCAGTCGGTCTACACAGCCTGAGTCCCTGGGGTGGGGCAGTCCTGAGCCAATGTGCCACCTAAGGAATGCAAGCCAAGTTTCCTTGCCACAGGAAAGCACACCGAGGCCTGGTGTTTTCTCTATGAAATTGACATGGGCTTGAAGGGTGAGGCCTTTACTACATTGTGGAAAAGCTCGGGGTTACGGCTCTCTTTCTCCCTCTCTCGGTCCCATAACCTGGGCTCAGCCTTGAGGGAATGCTGAGTGGCAGAGACTGCCTCTCTGCCGGACTCAGAAGGCTTCTTCCCTTTAGGGCAATGCCATTTGTGTCTTACTTCGTGGAGGAGGAATGAGGGCGCCTAGAGATATTCTGACATGAAATACCTAACGACAGAGGATCTGGAGGAGCTGGTTTCTCGGTGGAAGGAGCCCAAAAGCCTGCATTGCTAAGGTCTCTTTGAGAGCTGCCAGACACTCTGCCGTCCTAGGCCTAAGAATTGGACATTGTGACGGCATGGCAACACTCGGAATCCTAGGACCCAGTGGAAGCGCACCTCGCAAACTGGATGGAAGAAGCTTCCAAGCACAGTGTTCTTTCATGTCCCAAAGAGAACGCTAGTGTCTGAGGCTGGTAGCCTTGTTGCTAGTGAGAACTGGCATCCCCGTGGGCCTGTTGGCTACTTTCCTCTTTCCGACCCTCTCAGGAAACTCCTCCAGAAAGCATTTAGGACCCGCTTAGAGAGAACAGCTGCCAAGTGGATGCACAGAACATTAACCTAGCTCCCAGCCCAGGGTCCCAAGCATCCATCTTTCTCTGGAGGGTACGTACCCCACCCAGGGATTCAAGCACGGAGTTTGCCTTGTACAACTTACACAGGAAATTGGGAGGAGATGTAGGGCCACTCTACTTGCGATCACACTACCTGGCCCGGACTAGTTATCACGCAGCAGAATTCAACCCCCTTTCTCTACACGTGTGTACCCCAAAGAAGCGCTGGACAGTGGGTGTTCTCAGGCCAAGAGCAGTCCTTGTTCTGGGCTGCACCTGCTCTGTGGTTCAAAGTTTCTCTGACTCTGCTCCTTCGGAAGCATTTCAGAGCTGACGCTATCCCTGGGCTGCCAAAGCAAAGAGGCCTAGAGGCCTTTCACACTGAAGGCATGGGTTTGTTTCCCCTGAAGAAAGTGTACCTCGCCCCTCCCAGGCCGGAGGCATGTAAGATGACACCATTTGCTCTGCCCATGGAAAATGCAAGTAGGTGTACTCCATTAGGGCTGCCTGGTGAAATAACCTGCAGTCACCAGCACCCTGAGTACCTTTCCTGAACTTTGATTCCTAGCTAGGTCAACTCGACCTTCGGAGGCTAGATGGGACCAAACGTGTTCAGCTTGTGGGGAAAGCCTTTGACCAATGGCCAATATGCTTGTGCTTGTGCGAGGGTTAGGCAGGCACTTGCCAACACAGGGTCTTTACCTTACCATAAGCTGTCCCTTTGGGCTGAAGCAGGCGGCATGTGTGGATCACAGCCTGGGAAGCAGGGCCTCAGGGGAGTCTGCCAACAGACTGCCCTCCAGTGTAGCCAGCTGAGAAAAGGTGGCAAGGCTGATGGAACCTGCTTACAACGAAATGTTTCTCTTCAGCAGACGAGGTTTTGCTGCCAGAAGTCAGCAGCTCCTCTCCCTCAGAGTGCTGTTCCTGGGTAGACTAGGAAAAGCCACCACGTTCCCCAGCTTAGGAGAGGCACTTTTCCTAGTTGGTTTCATCCGTGAGAGAGCAAGAAGGGCTGTTCTCCACCAGTCGGGCTACACAGCCTGAGTCCTTGGGGTGGGGCAGTCCTGAGCCAATGTGCCACCTAAGGAATGCAAGCCAAGTTTCCTTGCCACAGGAAAGCACACCGAGGCCTGGTGTTTTCTCTATGAAATTGACGTGGGCTTGAAGGGTGAGGCCTTTACTACATTGTGTACGGAGATACTCGATTTGGGCTGCCTGGTGAAACAACCTGCGCTCACCAGCACCCTGAGTACCATTCCTGAACTTTGATTCCTAGCTAGGTCAACTCGGCCTTCGGAGGCTAGATGGGACCAAACGTGTTCAGCTTGTGGGGAAAGCCTTTGACCAATGGCCAATATGCTTGTGCTTGTGCGAGGGTTAGGCAGGCACTTGACAACACAGGGTCTTTAGCTTCCCATAAGCTGTCCCTTTCGGCTGAAGCAGGCGGCGTGTGTGGATCACAGCCTGGGAAGCAGGGCCTCAGGGGAGTCTGCCAACAGACTGCCCTCCAGTATAGCCAGCTGAGAAAAGGTGGCAAGGCTGATGGAACCCGCTTACAACGAAATGTTTCTCTTCAGCAGAGGAGATTTTGCTACCACACGTCAGCAGCTCCTCTCCGTCAGAGTGCTGTTCCTGTGTAGACTAGGAAAAGCCACCACGTTCCCCAGCTTAGAAGAGGCTCTTTTCCTAGTTGGTTTCATCCGTGAGAGAGCCAGAAGGGCTGATCTCAACCAGTCGGGCTGCACAGCCTGAGTCCTTGGGGCACGGCAGTCCTGAGCCATAGTGCCACCTAAGGAATGCAAGCCAAGTTTCCTTGCCACAGGAAAGCACACCGAGGCCTGGTGTTTTCTCTATGAAATTGACGTGGGCTTGAAGGGTGAGGCCTTTACTACATTGTGGAATATCTCGGGGTTACGGCTCTCTTTCTCCCTCTCTCGGTCCCATAAACTGGGCTCAGCCTTGAGGGAATGCTGAGTGGCAGAGACTGCCTCTCTGCCGGACTCAGAAGGCTTCTTCCCTTTAGGGCAATGCCGTTTGTGTCTTAGTTCGTGGAGGAGGAATGAGGGCGCCTAGAGATATTCTGACATGAAATACCTAACGACAGAGGATCTGCAGGAGGTGGTTTCTCGGTGGAAGGAGCCCAAAAGCCTGCATTGCTAAGGTCTCTTTGAGAGCTGCCAGACACTCTGCCGTCCTAGGCCTAAGAATTGGACATTGTGACGGCATGGCAACACTTGGAATCCTAGGACACAGTGGAAGCGCACCTCGCAAACTGGATGGAAGAAGCTTCCAAGCACAGTGTTCTTTCCTGTCCCAAAGAGAACGCTAGTGTCTGAGGCTGGTAGCCTTGTTGCTAGAGAGAACTGGCATCCCCGTGGGCCTGTTGGCTACTTTCCTCTTTCCGACCCTCTCAGGAAACTCCTCCAGAAAGCCTTTAGGACCCGCTTAGAGAGAACAGCTGCCAAGTGGATGCACAGAACATTAACCTAGCTCCCAGCCCAGGGTCCCAAGCATCCATCTTTCTCTGGAGGGTACGTACCCCACCCAGGATTTCAAGCACGGAGTTTGCCTTGTACAACTTACACAGGAAATTGGGAGGAGATGTAGGGCCACTCTACTTGCGATCACACTACGTGGCCCGGAGAAGTTATCACGCAGCAGAACTCAACCCCCTTCCTCTACACGTGTGTACCCCAAAGAAGCGCTGGGCAGTGGGTGTTCTCAGGCCAAGAGCAGTCCTTGTTCTGGGCTGCACCTGCTCTGTGGTTCAAAGTTTCTCTGACTCTGCTCCTTCGGAAGCATTTCAGAGCTGACGCTATCCCTGGGCTGCCAAAGCAAAGAGGCCTAGAGGCCTTTCACACTGAAGGCATGGGTTTGTTTCCCCTGAAAAAAGTGTACCTCGCCCCTCCCAGGCCGGAGGCGTGTAAGATGACACCATTTGCTCTGCCCATGGAAAATGCAAGTAGGTGTACTGGATTTGGGCTGCCTGGTGAAACAACCTGCAGTCACCAGCACCCTGAGTACCTTTCCTGAACTTTGATTCCTAGCTAGGTCAACTCGGCCTTCGGAGGCTAGATGGGACCAAACGTGTTCAGCTTGTGGGGAAAGCCTTTGACCAATGGCCAATATGCTTGTGCTTGTGCGAGGGTTAGGCAGGCACTTGCCAACACAGGGTCTTTACCTTACCATAAGCTGTCCCTTTGGGCTGAAGCAGGCGGCGTGTGTGGATCACAGCCTGGGAAGCAGGGCCTCAGGGGAGTCTGCCAACAGACTGCCCTCCAGTAAAGCCAGCTGAGAAAAGGTGGCAAGGCTGATGGAACCCGCTTACAACGAAATGTTTCTCTTCAGCAGAGGAGGTTTTGCTGCCACACGTCAGCAGCTCCTCTCGCCCAGAGTGCTGTTCCTGGGTAGACTAGGAAAAGCCACCACGTTCCCCAGCTTAGAAGAGGCACTTTTCCTAGTTGGTTTCATCCGTGAGAGAGCCAGAAGGGCTGATCTCAACCAGTCGGGCTGCACAGCCTGAGTCCTTGGGGCAGGGCAGTCCTGAGCCATAGTGCCACCTAAGGAATGCAAGCCAAGTTTCCTTGCCACAGGAAAGCACACCGAGGCCTGGTGTTTTCTCTATGAAATTGACGTGGGCTTGAAGGGTGAGGCCTTTACTACATTGTGTACGGAGATACTCGATTTGGGCTGCCTGGTGAAACAACCTGCGCTCACCAGCACCCTGAGTACCTTTCCTGAACTTTGATTCCTAGCTAGGTCAACTCGGCCTTCGGAGGCTAGATGGGACCAAACGTGTTCAGCTTGTGGGGAAAGCCTTTGACCAATGGCCAATATGCTTGTGCTTGTGCGAGGGTTAGGCAGGCACTTGACAACACAGGGTCTTTAGCTTACCATAAGCTGTCCCTTTGGGCTGAAGCAGGCCGCGTGTGTGGATCACAGCCTGGGAAGCAGGGCCTCAGGGGAGTCTGCCAACAGACTGCCCTCCAGTATAGCCAGCTGAGAAAAGGTGGCAAGGCTGATGGAACCTGCTTACAACGAAATGTTTCTCTTCAGCAGAGGAGATTTTGCTACCACACGTCAGCAGCTCCTCTCCGTCAGAGTGCTGTTCCTGTGTAGACTAGGAAAAGCCACCACGTTCCCCAGCTTAGAAGAGGCTCTTTTCCTAGTTGGTTTCATCCGTGAGAGAGCCAGAAGGGCTGATCTCAACCAGTCGGGCTGCACAGCCTGAGTCCTTGGGGCAGGGCAGTCCTGAGCCATAGTGCCACCTAAGGAATGCAAGCCAAGTTTCCTTGCCACAGGAAAGCACACCGAGGCCTGGTGTTTTCTCTATGAAATCGACGTGGGCTTGAAGGGTGAGGCCTTTACTACATTGTGGAATAGCTCGGGGTTACGGCTCTCTTTCTCCCTCTCTCGGTCCCATAACCTGGGCTCAGCCTTGAGGGAATGCTGAGTGGCAGAGACTGCCTCTCTGCCGGACTCAGAAGGCTTCTTCCCTTTAGGGCAATGCCGTTTGTGTCTTACTTCGTGGAGGAGGAATGAGGGCGCCCAGAGATATTCTGACATGAAATACCTAACGACAGAGGATCTGGAGGAGCTGGTTTCTCGGTGGAAGGAGCCCAAAAGCCTGCATTGCTAAGGTCTCTTTGAGAGCTGCCAGACACTCTGCCGTCCTAGGCCTAAGAATTGGACATTGTGACGGCATGGCAACACTTGGAATCCTAGGACACAGTGGAAGCGCACCCGCAAACTGGATGGAAGAAGATTCCAAGCACAGTGTTCTTTCATGTCCCAAAGAGAACGCTAGTGTCTGAGGCTGGTAGCCTTGTTGCTAGAGAGAACTGGCATCCCCGTGGGCCTGTTGGCTACTTTCCTCTTTCCGACCCTCTCAGGAAACTCCTCCAGAAAGCCTTTAGGACCCGCTTAGAGAGAACAGCTGCCAAGTGGATGCACAGAACATTAACCTAGCTCCCAGCCCAGGGTCCCAAGCATCCATCTTTCTCTGGAGGGTACGTACCCCACCCAGGGATTCAAGCACGGAGTTTGCCTTGTACAACTTACACAGGAAATTGGGAGGAGATGTAGGGCCACTCTACTTGCGATCACACTACGTGGCCCGGACAAGTTATCACGCAGCAGAATTCAACCCCCTTTCTCTACACGTGTGTACCCCAAAGAAGCGCTGGACAGTGGGTGTTCTCAGGCCAAGAGCAGTCCTTGTTCTGGGCTGCACCTGCTCTGTGGTTCAAAGTTTCTCTGACTCTGCTCCTTCGGAAGCATTTCAGAGCTGACGCTATCCCTGGGCTGCCAAAGCAAAGAGGCCTAGAGGCCTTTCACACTGAAGGCATGGGTTTGTTTCCCCTGAAGAAAGTGTACCTCGCCCCTCCCAGGCCGGAGGCGTGTAAGATGACACCATTTGCTCTGCCCATGGAAAATGCAAGTAGGTGTACTCCATTTGGGCTGCCTGGTGAAACAACCTGCGCTCACCAGCACCCTGAGTACCTTTCCTGAACTTTGATTCCTTGCTAGGTCAACTCGACCTTCGGAGGCTAGATGGGACCAAACGTGTACAGCTTGTGGGGAAAGCCTTTGACCAATGGCCAATATGCTTGTGCTTGTGCGAGGGTTAGGCAGGCACTTGCCAACACAGGGTCTTTACCTTACCATAAGCTGTCCCTTTGGGCTGAAGCAGGCGGCGTGTGTGGATCACAGCCTGGGAAGCAGGGCCTCAGGGGAGTCTGCCAACAGACTGCCCTCCAGTATAGCCAGCTGAGAAAAGGTGGCAAGGCTGATGGAACCTGCTTACAACGAAATGTTTCTCTTCAGCAGAGGAGGTTTTGCTGCCAGAAGTCAGCAGCTCCTCTCCCTCAGAGTGCTGTTCCTGGGTAGACTAGGAAAAGCCACCACGTTCCCCAGCTTAGGAGAGGCACTTTTCCTAGTTGGTTTCATCCGTGAGAGAGCCAGAAGGGCTATTCTCCACCAGTCGGGCTACACAGCCTGAGTCCTTGGGGTGGGGCAGTCCTGAGCCAATGTGCCACCTAAGGAATGCAAGCCAAGTTTCCTTGCCACAGGAAAGCACACCGAGGCCTGGTGTTTTCTCTATGAAATTGACGTGGGCTTGAAGGGTGAGGCCTTTACTACATTGTGTACGGAGGTACTCGATTTGGGCTGCCTGGTGAAACAACCTTCGCTCACCAGCACCCTGAGTACCTTTCCTGAAGTTGGATTCCTAGCTAGGTCAACTCGGCTTTCGGAGGCTAGATGGGACCAAACGTGTTCAGCTTGTGGGGAAAGCCTTTGACCAATGGCCAATATGCTTGTGCTTGTGCGAGGGTTAGGCAGGCACTTGACAACACAGGGTCTTTAGCTTACCATAAGCTGTCCCTTTGGGCTGAAGCAGGCCGCGTGTGTGGATCACAGCCTGGGAAGCAGGGCCTCAGGTGAGTCTGCCAACAGACTGCCCTCCAGTATAGCCAGCTGAGAAAAGGTGGCAAGGCTGATGGAACCTGCTTACAACGAAATGTTTCTCTTCAGCAGAGGAGATTTTGCTACCACACGTCAGCAGCTCCTCTCCCTCAGAGTGCTGTTCCTGGGTAGACTAGGACAAGCCACCAAGTTCCCCAGCTTAGTAGAGGCACTTTTCCTAGTTGGTTTCATCCGTGAGAGAGCCAGAAGGGCTGATCTCAACCAGTCGGGCTGCATAGCCTGAGTCCTTGGGGCAGGGCAGTCCTGAGCCATAGTGCCACCTAAGGAATGCAAGCCAAGTTTCCTTGCCACAGGAAAGCACACCGAGGCCTCGTGTTTTCTCTATGAAATTGACGTGGGCTTGAAGGGTGAGGCCTTTACTACATTGTGGAAAAGCTCGGGGTTACGGCTCTCTTTCTCCCTCTCTCGGTCCCATAACCTGGGCTCAGCCTTGAGGGAATGCTGAGTGGCAGAGACTGCCTCTCTGCCGGACTCAGAAGGCTTCTTCCCTTTAGGGCAATGCCGTTTGTGTCTTACTTCGTGGAGGAGGAATGAGGGCGCCTAGAGATATTCTGACATGAAATACCTAACGACAGAGGATCTGGAGGAGCTGGTTTCTCGGTGGAAGGAGCCCAAAAGCCTGCATTGCTAAGGTCTCTTTGAGAGCTGCCAGACACTCTGCCGTCCTAGGCCTAAGAATTGGACATTGTGACGGCATGGCAACACTTGGAATCCTAGGACACAGTGGAAGCGCACCTCGCAAACTGGATGGAAGAAGCTTCCAAGCACAGTGTTCTTTCATGTCCCAAAGACAACGCTAGTGTCTGAGGCTGGTAGCCTTGTTGCTAGAGAGAACTGGCATCCCCGTGGGCCTGTTGGCTACTTTCCTCTTTCCGACCCTCTCAGGAAACTCCTCCAGAAAGCCTTTAGGACCCGCTTAGAGAGAACAGCTGCCAAGTGGATGCACAGAACATTAACCTAGCTCCCAGCCCAGGGTCCCAAGCATCCATCTTTCTCTGGAGGGTACGAACCCCACCCAGGGATTCAAGCACGGAGTTTGCCTTGTACAACTTACACAGGAAATTGGGAGGAGATGTAGGGCCACTCTACTTGCGATCACACTACGTGGCCCGGAGAAGTTATCACGCAGCAGAATTCAACCCCCTTCCTCTACACGTGTGTACCCCAAAGAAGCGCTGGACAGTGGGTGTTCTCAGGCCAAGAGCAGTCCTTGTTCTGGGCTGCACCTGCTCTGTGGTTCAAAGTTTCTCTGACTCTGCTCCTTCGGAAGCATTTCAGAGCTGACGCTATCCCTGGGCTGCCAAAGCAAAGAGGCCTAGAGGCCTTTCACACTGAAGGCATGGGTTTGTTTCCCCTGAAGAAAGTGTACCTCGCCCCTCCCAGGCCGGAGGCGTGTAAGATGACAGCATTAGCTCTGCCCATGGAAAATGCAAGTAGGTGTACTCCATTTGGGCTGCCTGGTGAAACAACTTGCGCTCACCAGCACCCTGAGTACCTTTCCTGCACTTTGATTCCTAGCTAGGTGAACTCGGCCTTCGGAGGCTAGATGGGACCAAACGTGTTCAGCTTGTGGGGAAAGCCTTTGACCAATGGCCAATATGCTTGTGCTTGTGCGAGGGTTAGGCAGGCACTTGCCAACACAGGGTCTTTACCTTACCATAAGCTGTCCCTTTGGGCTGAAGCAGGCGGCGTGTGTGGATCACAGCCTGGGAAGCTGGGCCTCAGGGGAGTCTGCCAACAGACTGCCCTCCAGTGTAGCCAGCTGAGAAAAGGTGGCAAGGCTGATGGAACCTGCTTACAACGAAATGTTTCTCTTCAGCAGACGAGGTTTTGCTGCCAGAAGTCAGCAGCTCCTCTCCCTCAGAGTCCTGTTCCTGGGTAGACTAGGAAAAGCCACCACGTTCCCCAGCTTAGGAGAGGCACTTTTCCTAGTTGGTTTCATCCGTGAGAGAGCCAGAAGGGCTGTTCTCCACCAGTCGGGCTACACAGCCTGAGTCCTTGGGGTGGGGCAGTCCTGAGCCAAAGTGCCACCTAAGGAATGCAAGCCAAGTTTCCTTGCCACAGGAAAGCACACCGAGGCCTGGTGTTTTCTCTATGAAATTGACGTGGGCTTGAAGGGTGAGGCCTTTACTACATTGTGTACGGAGATACTCGATTTGGGCTGCCTGGTGAAACAACCTGCGCTCACCAGCACCCTGAGTACCTTTCCTGAACTTTGATTCCTAGCTAGGTCAACTCGGCCTTCGGAGGCTAGATGGGACCAAACGTGTTCAGCTTGTGGGGAAGCCTTTGACCAATGGCCAATATGCTTGTGCTTGTTCGAGGGTTAGGCAGGCACTTGCCAACACAGGGTCTTTAGCTTACCATAAGCTGTCCCTTTGGGCTGAAGCAGGCGGCGTGTGTGGATCACAGCCTGGGAAGCAGGGCCTCAGGGGAGTCTGCCAACAGACTGCCCTCCAGTATAGCCAGCTGAGAAAAGGTGGCAAGGCTGATGGAACCTGCTTACAACGAAATGTTTCTCTTCAGCAGAGGAGATTTTGCTACCACACGTCAGCAGCTCCTCTCCGTCAGATTGCTGTTCCTGTGTAGACTAGGAAAAGCCACCACGTTCCCCAGCTTAGAAGAGGCTCTTTTCCTAGTTGGTTTCATCCGTGAGAGAGCCAGAAGGGCTGATCTCAACCAGTCGGGCTGCACAGCCTGAGTCCTTGGGGCAGGGCAGTCCTGAGCCATAGTGCCACCTAAGGAATGCAAGCCAAGTTTCCTTGCCACAGGAAAGCACACCGAGGCCTGGTGTTTTCTCTATGAAATTGACGTGGGCTTGAAGGGTGAGGCCTTACTACATTGTGGAATAGCTCGGGGTTACGGCTCTCTTTCTCCCTCTCTCGGTCCCATAACCTGGGCTCAGCCTTGAGGGAATGCTGAGTGGCAGAGACTGCCTCTCTGCCGGACTCAGAAGGCTTCTTCCCTTTAGGGCAATGCCGTTTGTGTCTTACTTCGTGGAGGAGGAATGAGGGTGCCCAGAGATATTCTGACATGAAATACCTAACGACAGAGGATCTGGAGGAGCTGGTTTCTCGGTGGAAGGAGCCCAAAAGCCTGCATTGCTAAGGTCTCTTTGAGAGCTGCCAGACACTCTGCCGTCCTAGGCCTAAGAATTGGACATTGTGACAGCATGGCAACACTTGGAATCCTAGGACACAGTGGAAGCGCACCCGCAAACTGGATGGAAGAAGCTTCCAAGCACAGTGTTCTTTCATGTCCCAAAGTGAACGCTAGTGTCTGAGGCTGGTAGCCTTGTTGCTAGAGAGAACTGGCATCCCCGTGGGCCTGTTGGCTACTTTCCTCTTTCCGACCCTCTCAGGAAACTCCTCCAGAAAGCCTTTAGGACCCGCTTAGAGAGAACAGCTGCCAAGTGGATGCACAGAACATTAACCTAGCTCCCAGCCCAGGGTCCCAAGCATCCATCTTTCTCTGGAGGGTACGTACCCCACCCAGGGATTCAAGCACGGAGTTTGCCTTGTACAACTTACACAGGAAATTGGGAGGAGATGTAGGGCCACTCTACTTGCGATCACACTACGTGGCCCGGACAAGTTATCACGCAGCAGAATTCAACCCCCTTCCTCTGCACGTGTGTACCCCAAAGAAGCGCTGGGCAGTGGGTATTCTCAGGCCAAGAGCAGTCCTTGTTCTGGGCTGCACCTGCTCTGTGGTTCAAAGTTTCTCTGACTCTGCTCCTTCGGAAGCATTTCAGAGCTGACGCTATCCCTGGGCTGCCAAAGCAAAGAGGCCTAGAGGCCTTTCACACTGAAGGCATGGGTTTGTTTCCCCTGAAGAAAGTGTACCTCGCCCCTCCCAGGCCGGAGGCGTGTAAGATGACAGCATTAGCTCTGCCCATGGAAAATGCAAGTAGGTGTACTCCATTAGGGCTGCCTGGTGAAACAACCTGCAGTCACCAGCACCCTGACTACCTTTCCTGAACTTTGATTCCTAGCTAGGTCAACTCGACCTTCGGAGGCTAGATGGGACCAAACGTGTTCAGCTTGTGGGGAAAGCCTTTGACCAATGGCCAATATGCTTGTGCTTGTGCGAGGGTTAGGCAGGCACTTGCCAACACAGGGTCTTTACCTTACCATAAGCTGTCCCATTGGGCTGAAGCAGGCGGCGTGTGTGGATCACAGCCTGGGAAGCAGGGCCTCAGGGGAGTCTGCCAACAGACTGCCCTCCAGTGTAGCCAGCTGAGAAAAGGTGGCAAGGCTGATGGAACCTGCTTACAACGAAATGTTTCTCTTCAGCAGACGAAGTTTTGCTGCCAGAAGTCAGCAGCTCCTCTCCCTCAGAGTGCTGTTCCTGGGTAGACTAGGAAAAGCCACCACGTTCCCCAGCTTAGGAGAGGCACTTTTCCTAGTTGGTTTCATCCGTGAGAGAGCCAGAAGGGCTGTTCTCCACCAGTCGGGCTACACAGCCTGAGTCCTTGGGGTGGGGCAGTCCTGAGCCAATGTGCCACCTAAGGAATGCAAGCCAAGTTTCCTTGCCACAGGAAAGCACACCGAGGCCTGGTGTTTTCTCTATGAAATTGACGTGGGCTTGAAGGGTGAGGCCTTTACTACATTGTGTACGGAGATACTCGATTTGGGCTGCCTGGTGAAACAACCTGCGCTCACCAGCACCCTGAGTACCTTTCCTGAACTTTGATTCCTAGCTAGGTCAACTCGGCCTTCGGAGGCTAGATTGGACCAAACGTGTTCAGCTTGTGGGGAAGCCTTTGACCAATGGCCAATATGCTTGTGCTTGTTCGAGGGTTAGGCAGGCACTTGACAACACAGGGTCTTTAGCTTACCATAAGCTGTCCCTTTGGGCTGAAGCAGGCGGCGTGTGTGGATCACAGCCTGGGAAGCAGGGCCTCAGGGGAGTCTGCCAACAGACTGCCCTCCAGTATAGCCAGCTGAGAAAAGGTGGCAAGGCTGATGGAACCCGCTTACAACGAAATGTTTCTCTTCAGCAGAGGAGATTTTGCTACCACACGTCAGCAGCTCCTCTCCGTCAGATTGCTGTTCCTGTGTAGACTAGGAAAAGCCACCACGTTCCCCAGCTTAGAAGAGGCTCTTTTCCTAGTTGGTTTCATCCGTGAGAGAGCCAGAAGGGCTGATCTCAACCAGTCGGGCTGCACAGCCTGAGTCCTTGGGGCAGGGCAATCCTGAGCCATAGTGCCACCTAAGGAATGCAAGCCAAGTTTCCTTGCCACAGGAAAGCACACCGAGGCCTCGTGTTTTCTCTATGAAATTGACGTGGGCTTGAAGGGTGAGGCCTTTACTACATTGTGGAATAGCTCGGGGTTACGGCTCTCTTTCTCCCTCTCTCGGTCCCATAACCTGGGGTCAGCCTTGAGGGAATGCTGAGTGGCAGAGACTGCCTCTCTGCCGGACTCAGAAGGCTTCTTCCCTTTAGGGCAATGCCGTTTGTGTCTTACTTCGTGGAGGAGGAATGAGGGCGCCCAGAGATATTCTGACATGAAATACCTAACGACAGAGGATCTGGAGGAGCTGGTTTCTCGGTGGAAGGAGCCCAAAAGCCTGCATTGCTAAGGTCTCTTTGAGAGCTGCCAGACACTCTGCCATCCTAGGCCTAAGAATTGGACATTGTGACGGCATGGCAACACTTGGAATCCTAGGACACATTGGAAGCGCACCCGCAAACTGGATGGAAGAAGCTTCCAAGCACAGTGTTCTTTCCTGTCCCAAAGAGAACGCTAGTGTCTGAGGCTGGTAGCCTTGTTGCTAGAGAGAACTGGCATCCCCGTGGGCCTGTTGGCTACTTTCCTCTTTCCGACCCTCTCAGGAAACTCCTCCAGAAAGCCTTTAGGACCCGCTTAGAGAGAACAGCTGCCAAGTGGATGCACAGAACATTAACCTAGCTCCCAGCCCAGGGTCCCAAGCATCCATCTTTCTCTGGAGGGTACGTACCCCACCCAGGGATTCAAGCACGGAGTTTGCCTTGTACAACTTACACAGGAAATTGGGAGGAGATGTAGGGCCACTCTACTTGCGATCACACTACGTGGCCCGGACAAGTTATCACGCAGCAGAATTCAACCCCCTTCCTCTGCACGTGTGTACCCCAAAGAAGCGCTGGGCAGTGGGTGTTCTCAGGCCAAGAGCAGTCCTTGTTCTGGGCTGCACCTGCTCTGTGGTTCAAAGTTTCTCTGACTCTGCTCCTTCGGAAGCATTTCAGAGCTGATGCTATCCCTGGGCTGCCAAAGCAAAGAGGCCTAGAGGCCTTTCACACTGAAGGCATGGGTTTGTTTCCCCTGAAGAAAGTGTACCTCGCCCCTCCCAGGCCTGAGGCGTGTAAGATGACACCATTTGCTCTGCCCATGGAAAATGCAAGTAGGTGTACTCCATTTGGGCTGCCTGGTGAAACAACCTGCGCTCACCAGCACCCTGAGTACCTTTCCTGAACTTGGATTCCTAGCTAGGTCAACTCGGCCTTCGGAGGCTAGATGGGACCAAACGTGTTCAGCTTGTGGGGAAAGCCTTTGACCAATGGCCAATATGCTTGTGCTTGTGCGAGGGTTAGGCAGGCACTTGCCAACACAGGGTCTTTACCTTACCATAAGCTGTCCCTTTGGGCTGAAGCAGGTGGCGTGGGTGGATCACAGCCTGGGAAGCAGGGCCTCAGGGGAGTCTGCCAACAGACTGCCCTCCAGTATAGCCAGCTGAGAAAAGGTGGCAAGGCTGATGGAACCCGCTTACAACGAAATGTTTCTCTTCAGCAGAGGAGGTTTTGCTGCCACACGTCAGCAGCTCCTCTCCCTCAGAGTGCTGTTCCTGGGTAGACTAGGAAAAGCCACCACGTTCCCCAGCTTAGTAGAGGCACTTTTCCTAGTTGGTTTCATCCGTGAGAGAGCCAGAAGGGCTGATCTCAACCAGTCGGGCCTCATAGCCTGAGTCCTTGGGGTGGGGCAGTCCTGAGCCATAGTGCCACCTAAGGAATGCAAGCCAAGTTTCCTTGCCACAGGAAAGCACACCGAGGCCTCGTGTTTTCTCTATGAAATTGACGTGGGCTTGAAGGGTGAGGCCTTTACTACATTGTGGAAAAGCTCGGGGTTACGGCTCTCTTTCTCCCTCTCTCGGTTCCATAACCTGGGCTCAGCCTTGAGGGAATGCTGAGTGGCAGAGACTGCCTCTCTGCCGGACTCAGAAGGCTTCTTCCCTTTAGGGCAATGCCGTTTGTGTCTTATTTCGTGGAGAAGGAATGAGGGCGCCTAGAGATATTCTGACATGAAATACCTAACGACAGAGGATCTGGAGGAGCTGGTTTCTCGGTGGAAGGAGCCCAAAAGCCTGCATTGCTAAGGTCTCTTTGAGAGCTGCCAGACACTCTGCCGTCCTAGGCCTAAGAATTGGACATTGTGACGGCATGGCAACACTTGGAATCCTAGGACACAGTGGAAGCGCACCTCGCAAACTGGATGGAAGAAGCTTCCAAGCACAGTGTTCTTTCATGTCCCAAAGAGAACGCTAGTGTCTGAGGCTGGTAGCCTTGTTGCTAGAGAGAACTGTCATCCCCGTGGGCCTGTTGGCTACTTTCCTCTTTCCGACCCTCTCAGGAAACTCCTCCAGAAAGCCTTTAGGAACCGCTTAGAGAGAACAGCTGCCAAGTGGATGCACAGAACATTAACCTAGCTCCCAGCCCAGGGTCCCAAGCATCCATCTTTCTCTGGAGGGTACGTACCCCACCCAGGGATTCAAGCACGGAGTTTGCCTTGTACAACTTACACAGGAAATTGGGAGGAGATGTAGGGCCACTCTACTTGCGATCACACTACGTGGCCCGGAGAAGTTATCACGCAGCAGAATTCAACCCCCTTCCTCTACACGTGTGTACCCCAAAGAAGCGCTGGACAGTGGGTGTTCTCAGGCCAAGAGCAGTCCTTGTTCTGGGCTGCACCTGCTCTGTGGTTCAAAGTTTCTCTGACTCTGCTCCTTCGGAAGCATTTCAGAGCTGACGCTATCCCTGGGCTGCCAAAGCAAAGAGGCCTAGAGGCCTTTCACACTGAAGGCTTGGGTTTGTTTCCCCTGAAAAAAGTGTACCTCGCCCCTCCCAGGCCGGAGGCGTGTAAGATGACACCATTTGCTCTGCCCATGGAAAATGCAAGTAGGTGTACTGGATTTGGGCTGCCTGGTGAAACAACCTGCAGTCACCAGCACCCTGAGTACCTTTCCTGAACTTTGATTCCTAGCTAGGTCAACTCGAACTTCGGAGGCTAGATGGGACCAAACGTGTTCAGCTTGTGGGGAAAGACTTTAACCAATGGCCAATATGCTTGTGCTTGTGCGAGGGTTAGGCAGGCACTTGCCAACACAGGGTCTTTACCTTACCATAAGCTGTCCCTTTGGGCTGAAGCAGGCGGCGTGTGTGGATCACAGTCTGGGAAGCAGGGCCTCAGGGGAGTCTGCCAACAGACTGCCCTCCAGTGTAGCCAGCTGTGAAAAGGTGGCAAGGCTGATGGAACCTGCTTACAACGAAATGTTTCTCTTCAGCAGACTAGGATTTGCTGCCAGAAGTCAGCAGCTCCTCTCCCTCAGAGTCCTGTTCCTGGGTAGACTAGGAAAAGCCACCACGTTCCCCAGCTTAGGAGAGGCACTTTTCCTAGTTGGTTTCATCCGTGAGAGAGCCAGAAGGGCTGTTCTCCACCAGTCGGGCTGCACAGCCTGAGTCCTTGGGGCAGGGCAGTCCTGAGCCATAGTGCCACCTAAGGAATGCAAGCCAAGTTTCCTTGCCACAGGAAAGCACACCGAGGCCTGGTGTTTTCTCTATGAAATTGACGTGGGCTTGAAGGGTGAGGCCTTTACTACATTGTGTACGGAGATACTCGATTTGGGCTGCCTGGTGAAACAACCTGCGCTCACCAGCACCCTGAGTACCTTTCCTGAACTTTGATTCCTAGCTAGGTCAACTCGGCCTTCGGAGGCTAGATGGGACCAAACGTGTTCAGCTTGTGGGGAAAGCCTTTGACCAATGGCCAATATGCTTGTGCTTGTGCGAGGGTTAGGCAGGCACTTGACAACACAGGGTCTTTAGCTTCCCATAAGCTGTCCCTTTGGGCTGAAGCAGGCGGCGTGTGTGGATCACAGCCTGGGAAGCAGGGCCTCAGGGGAGTCTGCCAACAGACTGCCCTCCAGTATAGCCAGCTGAGAAAAGGTGGCAAGGCTGATGGAACATGCTTACAACGAAATGTTTCTCTTCAACAGAGGAGATTTTGCTACCACACGTCAGCAGCTCCTCTCCGTCAGAGTGCTGTTCCTGTGTAGACTAGGAAAAGCCACCACGTTCCCCAGCTTAGAAGAGGCTCTTTTCCTAGTTGGTTTCATCCGTGAGAGAGCCAGAAGGGCTGATCTCCACCAGTCGGGCTGCACAGCCTGAGTCCTTGGGGCAGGGCAGTCCTGAGCCAATGTGCCACCTAAGGAATGCAAGCCAAGTTTCCTTGCCACAGGAAAGCACACCGAGGCCTGGTGTTTTCTCTATGAAATTGACGTGGGCTTGAAGGGTGAGGCCTTTACTACATTGTGGAAAAGCTCGGGGTTACGGCTCTCTTTCTCCCTCTCTCGGTCCCATAACCTGGGCTCAGCCTTGAGGGAATGCTGAGTGGCAGAGACTGCCTCTCTGCCGGACTCAGAAGGCTTCTTCCCTTTAGGGCAATGCCGTTTGTGTCTTACTTCGTGGAGGAGGAATGAGGGCGCCCAGAGATATTCTGACATGAAATACCTAACGACAGAGGATCTGGAGGAGCTGGTTTCTCGGTGGAAGGAGCCCAAAAGCCTGCATTGCTAAGGTCTCTTTGAGAGCTGCCAGACACTCTGCCGTCCTAGGCCTAAGAATTGGACATTGTGACGGCATGGCAACACTTGGAATCCTAGGACACAGTGGAAGCGCACCCGCAAACTGGATGGAAGAAGCTTCCAAGCACAGTGTTCTTTCCTGTCCCAAAGAGAACGCTAGTGTCTGAGGCTGGTAGCCTTGTTGCTAGAGAGAACTGGCATCCCCGTGGGCCTGTTGGCTACTTTCCTCTTTCCGACCCTCTCAGGAAACTCCTCCAGAAAGCCTTTAGGACCCGCTTAGAGAGAACAGCTGCCAAGTGGATGCACAGAACATTAACCTAGCTCCCAGCCCAGGGTCCCAAGCATCCATCTTTCTCTGGAGGGTACGTACCCCACCCAGGGATTCAAGCACGGAGTTTGCCTTGTACAACTTACACAGGAAATTGGGAGGAGATGTAGGGCCACTCTACTTGCGATCACACTACGTGGCCCGGACAAGTTATCACGCAGCAGAATTCAACCCCCTTCCTCTGCACGTGTGTACCCCAAAGAAGCGCTGGACAGTGGGTGTTCTCAGGCCAAGAGCAGTCCTTGTTCTGGGCTGCACCTGCTCTGTGGTTCAAAGTTTCTCTGACTCTGCTCCTTCGGAAGCATTTCAGAGCTGACGCTATCCCTGGGCTGCCAAAGCAAAGAGGCCTAGAGGCCTTTCACACTGAAGGCATGGGTTTGTTTGCCCTGAAGAAAGTGTACCTCGCCCCTCCCAGGCCAGAGGCGTGTAAGATGACACCATTTGCTCTGCCCATGGAAAATGCAAGTAGGTGTACTCCATTTGGGCTGCCTGGTGAAACAACCTGCCCTCACCAGCACCCTGAGTACCTTTTCTGAACTTTGATTCCTAGCTAGGTCAACTCGACCTTCGGAGGCTAGATGGGACCAAACGTGTTCAGCTTGTGGGGAAAGCCTATGACTAATGGCCAATATGCTTGTGCTTGTGCGAGGGTTAGGCAGGCACTTGCCAACACAGAGTCTTTACCTTACCATAAGCTGTCCCTTTGGGCTGAAGCAGGCGGCGTGTGTGGATCACAGCCTGGGAAGCAGGGCCTCTGGGGAGTCTGCCAACAGACTGCCCTCCAGTATGGCCAGCTGAGAAAAGGTGGCAAGGCTGATGGAACCCGCTTACAACGAAATGTTTCTCTTCAGCAGAGGAGGTTTTGCTGCCACAAGTCAGCAGCTCCTCTCCCTCAGAGTGCTGTTCCTGGGTAGACTAGGACAAGCCACCAAGTTCCCCAGCTTAGTAGAGGCACTTTTCCTAGTTGGTTTCATCCGTGAGAGAGCCAGAAGTGCTGATCTCAACCAGTCGGGCTGCACAGCCTGAGTCCTTGGGGCAGGGCAGTCCTGAGCCATAGTGCCACCTAAGGAATGCAAGCCAAGTTTCCTTGCCACAGGAAAGCACACCGAGGCCTGGTGTTTTCTCTATGAAATTGACGTGGGCTTGAAGGCTGAGGCCTTTACTACATTGTGGAAAAGCTCGGGGTTACGGCTCTCTTTCTCCCTCTCTCGGTCCCATAACCTGGGCTAAGCCTTGAGGGAATGCTGAGTGGCAGAGACTGCCTCTCTGCCGGACTCAGAAGGCTTCTTCCCTTTAGGGCAATGCCGTTTGTGTCTTACTTCGTGGAGAAGGAATGAGGGCGCCTAGAGATATTCTGACATGAAATACCTAACGACAGAGGATCTGGAGGAGCTGGTTTCTCGGTGGAAGGAGCCCAAAAGCCTGCATTGCTAAGGTCTCTTTGAGAGCTGCCAGACACTCTGCCGTCCTAGGCCTAAGAATTGGACATTGTGACGGCATGGCAACACTTGGAATCCTAGGACACAGTGGAAGCGCACCTCGCAAACTGGATGGAAGAAGCTTCCAAGCACAGTGTTCTTTCCTGTCCCAAAGAGAACGCTAGTGTCTGAGGCTGGTAGCCTTGTTGCTAGAGAGAACTGGCATCCCCGTGGGCCTGTTGGCTACTTTCCTCTTTCCGACCCTCTCAGGAAACTCCTCCAGAAAGCCTTTAGGACCCGCTTAGAGAGAACAGCTGCCAAGTGGATGCACAGAACATTAACCTAGCTCCCAGCCCAGGGTCCCAAGCATCCATCTTTCTCTGGAGGGTACGTACCCCACCCAGGGATTCAAGCACGGAGTTTGCCTTGTACAACTTACACAGGAAATTGGGAGGAGATGTAGGGCCACTCTACTTGCGATCACACTACGTGGCCCGGACAAGTTATCACGCAGCAGAATTCAACCCCCTTCCTCTGCACGTGTGTACCCCAAAGAAGCGCTGGGCAGTGGGTGTTCTCAGGCCAAGAGCAGTCCTTGTTCTGGGCTGCACCTGCTCTGTGGTTCAAAGTTTCTCTGACTCTGCTCCTTCGGAAGCATTTCAGAGCTGACGCTATCCCTGGGCTGCCAAAGCAAAGAGGCCTAGAGGCCTTTCACACTGAAGGCATGGGTTTGTTTCCCCTGAAGAAAGTGTACCTCGCCCCTCCCAGGCCGGAGGCGTGTAAGATGACACCATTTGCTCTGCCCATGGAAAATGCAAGTAGGTGTACTCCATTTGGGCTGCCTGGTGAAACAACCTGCGCTCACCAGCACCCTGAGTACCTTTCCTGAACTTTGATTCCTAGCTAGGTCAACTCGGCCTTCGGAGGCTAGATGGGACCAAACGTGTTCAGCTTGTGGGGAAAGCCTTTGACCAATGGCCAATATGCTTGTGCTTGTGCGAGGGTTAGGCAGGCACTTGCCAACACAGGGTCTTTACCTTACCATAAGCTGTCCCTTTGGGCTGAAGCAGGCGGCGTGTGTGGATCACAGCCTGGGAAGCAGGGCCTCAGGGGAGTCTGCCAACAGACTGCCCTCCAGTATAGCCAGCTGAGAAAAGGTGGCAAGGCTGATGGAACCCGCTTACAACGAAATGTTTCTCTTCAGCAGAGGAGGTTTTGCTGCCACACGTCAGCAGCTCCTCTCCCTCAGAGTGCTGTTCCTGGGTAGACTAGGAAAAGCCACCACGTTCCCCAGCTTAGGAGAGGCACTTTTCCTAGTTGGTTTCATCCGTGAGAGAGCCAGAACGGCTGATCTCAACCAGTCGGGCTGCACAGCCTGATTCCTTGGGGCAGGGCAGTCCTGAGCCATAGTGCCACCTAAGGAATGCAAGCCAAGTTTCCTTGCCACAGGAAAGCACACCGAGGCCTGGTGTTTTCTCTATGAAATTGACGTGGGCTTGAAGGGTGAGGCCTTTACTACATTGTGTACGGAGATACTCGATTTGGGCTGCCTGGTGAAACAACCTGCGCTCACCAGCACCCTGAGTACCTTTCCTGAACTTTGATTCCTAGCTAGGTCAACTCGGCTTTCGGAGGCTAGATGGGACCAAACGTGTTCAGCTTGTGGGGAAAGCCTTTGACCAACGGCCAATATGCTTGTGCTTGTGCGAGGGTTAGGCAGGCACTTGACAACACAGGGTGTTTAGCTTACCATAAGCTGTCCCTTTGGGCTGAAGCAGGCGGCGTGTGTGGATCACAGCCTGGGAAGCAGGGCCTCAGGGGAGTCTGCCAACAGACTGCCCTCCAGTATAGCCAGCTGAGAAAAGGTGGCAAGGCTGATGGAACCTGCTTACAACGAAATGTTTCTCTTCAGCAGAGGAGGTTTTACTGCCACACGTCAGCAGCTCCTCTCCCTCAGAGTGCTGTTCCTGGGTAGACTAGGACAAGCCACCAAGTTCCCCAGCTTAGTAGAGGCACTTTTCCTAGTTGGTTTCATCCGTGAGAGAGCCAGAAGGGCTGATCTCAACCAGTCGGGCTGCACAGCCTGAGTCCTTGGGGCAGGGCAGTCCTGAGCCATAGTGCCACCTAAGGAATGCAAGCCAAGTTTCCTTGCCACAGGAAAGCACACCGAGGCCTGGTGTTTTCTCTATGAAATTGACGTGGGCTTGAAGGGTGAGGCCTTTACTACATTGTGGAAAAGCTCGGGGTTACGGCTCTCTTTCTCCCTCTCTCGGTCCCATAACCTGGGCTAAGCCTTGAGGGAATGCTGAGTGGCAGAGACTGCCTCTCTGCCGGACTCAGAAGGCTTCTTCCCTTTAGGGCAATGCCGTTTGTGTCTTACTTCGTGGAGGAGGAATGAGGGCGCCTAGAGATATTCTGACATGAAATACCTAACGACAGAGGATCTGGAGGAGCTGGTTTCTCGGTGGAAGGAGCCCCAAAGCCTGCATTGCTAAGGTCTCTTTGAGAGCTGCCAGACACTCTGCCGTCCTAGGCCTAAGAATTGGACATTGTGACGGCATGGCAACACTTGGAATCCTAGGACACAGTGGAAGCGCACCTCGCAAACTGGATGGAAGAAGCTTCCAAGCACAGTGTTCTTTCCTGTCCCAAAGAGAACGCTAGTGTCTGAGGCTGGTAGCCTTGTTGCTAGAGAGAACTGGCATCCCCGTGGGCCTGTTGGCTACTTTCCTCTTTCCGACCCTCTCAGGAAACTCCTCCAGAAAGCCTTTAGGACCCGCTTAGAGAGAACAGCTGCCAAGTGGATGCACAGAACATTAACCTAGCTCCCAGCCCAGGGTCCCAAGCATCCATCTTTCTCTGGAGGGTACGTACCCCACCCAGGGATTCAAGCACGGAGTTTGCCTTGTACAACTTACACAGGAAATTGGGAGGAGATGTAGGGCCACTCTACTTGCGATCACACTACGTGGCCCGGACAAGTTATCACGCAGCAGAATTCAACCCCCTTCCTCTGCACGTGTGTACCCCAAAGAAGCGCTGGGCAGTGGGTGTTCTCAGGCCAAGAGCAGTCCTTGTTCTGGGCTGCACCTGCTCTGTGGTTCAAAGTTTCTCTGACTCTGCTCCTTCGGAAGCATTTCAGAGCTGACACTATCTCTGGGCTGCCAAAGCAAAGAGGCCTAGAGGCCTTTCACACTGAAGGCATGGGTTTGTTTCCCCTGAAGAAAGTGTACCTCGCCCCTCCCAGGCCGGAGGCATGTAAGATGACACCATTTGCTCTGCCCATGGAAAATGCAAGTAGGTGTACTCCATTTGGGCTGCCTGGTGAAACAACCTGCGCTCACCAGCACCCTGAGTACCTTTCCTGAACTTTGATTCCTAGCTAGGTCAACTCGGCCTTCGGAGGCTAGATGGGACCAAACGTGTTCAGCTTGTGGGGAAAGCCTTTGACCAATGGCCATTATGCTTGTGCTTGTGCGAGGGTTAGGCAGGCACTTGCCAACATAGGGTCTTTACCTTACCATAAGCTGTCCCTTTGGGCTGAAGCAGGCGGCGTGTGTGGATCACAGCCTGGGAAGCAGGGCCTCAGGGGAGTCTGCCAACAGACTGCCCTCCAGTATAGCCAGCTGAGAAAAGGTGGCAAGGCTGATGGAACCCGCTTACAACGAAATGTTTCTCTTCAGCAGAGGAGGTTTTGCTGCCAGAAGTCAGCAGCTCCTCTCCCTCAGAGTGCTGTTCCTGGGTAGACTAGGAAAAGCCACCACGTTCCCCAGCTTAGGAGAGGCACTTTTCCTAGTTGGTTTCATCCGTGAGAGAGCCAGAAGGGCTGTTCTCCACCAGTCGGGCTACACAGCCTGAGTCCTTGGGGTGGGGCAGTCCTGAGCCAAAGTGCCACCTAAGGAATGCAAGCCAAGTTTCCTTGCCACAGGAAAGCACACCGAGGCCTGGTGTTTTCTCTATGAAATTGACGTGGGCTTGAAGGGTGAGGCCTTTACTACATTGTGTACGGAGATACTCGATTTTGGGCTGCCTGGTGAAACAACCTGCGCTCACCAGCACCCTGAGTACCTTTCCTGAACTTTGATTCCTAGCTAGGTCAACTCGGCCTTCGGAGGCTAGATGGGACCAAACGTGTTCAGCTTGTGGGGAAGCCTTTGACCAATGGCCAATATGCTTGTGCTTGTGCGAGGGTTAGGCAGGCACTTGCCAACACAGGGTCTTTACCTTACCATAAGCTGTCCCTTAGGACTGAAGCAGGCGGCGTGTGTGGATCACAGCCTGGGAAGCAGGGCCTCAGGGGAGTCTGCCAACAGACTGCCCTCCAGTATGGCCAGCTGAGAAAAGGTGGCAAGGCTGATGGAACCCGCTTACAACGAAATGTTTCTCTTCAGCAGAGGAGGTTTTGCTGCCACACGTCAGCAGCTCCTCTCCCTCAGAGTGCTGTTCCTGGGTAGACTACGACAAGCCACCAAGTTCCCCAGCTTAGTAGAGGCACTTTTCCTAGTTGGTTTCATCCGTGAGAGAGCCAGAAGGGCTGATCTCAACCAGTCGGGCTGCACAGCCTGAGTCCTTGGGGCAGGGCAGTCCTGAGCCATAGTGCCACCTAAGGAATGCAAGCCAAGTTTCCTTGCCACAGGAAAGCACACCGAGGCCTCGTGTTTTCTCTATGAAATTGACGTGGGCTTGAAGGGTGAGGCCTTTACTACATTGTGGAAAAGCTCGGGGTTACGGCTCTCTTTCTCCCTCTCTCGGTCCCATAACCTGGGCTCAGCCTTGAGGGAATGCTGAGTGGCAGAGACTGCCTCTCTGCCGGACTCAGAAGGCTTCTTCCCTTTAGGGCAATGTCGTTTGTGTCTTACTTCGTGGAGGAGGAATGAGGGCGCCTAGAGATATTCTGACATGAAATACATAACGACAGAGGATCTGGAGGAGCTGGTTTCTCGGTGGAAGGAGCCCCAAAGCCTGCATTGCTAAGGTCTCTTTGAGAGCTGCCAGACACTCTGCCGTCCTAGGCCTAAGAATTGGACATTGTGACGGCATGGCAACACTTGGAATCCTAGGACACAGTGGAAGCGCACCTCGCAAACTGGATGGAAGAAGCTTCCAAGCACAGTGTTCTTTCCTGTCCCAAAGAGAACGCTAGTGTCTGAGGCTGGTAGCCTTGTTGCTAGAGAGAACTGGCATCCCCGTGGGCCTGTTGGCTACTTTCCTCTTTCCGACCCTCTCAGGAAACTCCTCCAGAAAGCCTTTAGGACCCGCTTAGAGAGAACAGCTGCCAAGTGGATGCACAGAACATTAACCTAGCTCCCAGCCCAGGGTCCCAAGCATCCATCTTTCTCTGGAGGGTACGTACCCCACCCAGGGATTCAAGCACGGAGTTTGCCTTGTACAACTTACACAGGAAATTGGGAGGAGATGTAGGGCCACTCTACTTGCGATCACACTACGTGGCCCGGACAAGTTATCACGCAGCAGAATTCAACCCCCTTCCTCTACACGTGTGTACCCCAAAGAAGCGCTGGACAGTGGGTGTTCTCAGGCCAAGAGCAGTCCTTGTTCTGGGCTGCACCTGCTCTGTGGTTCAAAGTTTCTCTGACTCTGCTCCTTCGGAAGCATTTCAGAGCTGATGCTATCCCTGGGCTGCCAAAGCAAAGAGGCCTAGAGGCCTTTCACACTGAAGGCATGGGTTTGTTTCCCCTGAAGAAAGTGTACCTCGCCCCTCCCAGGCCGGAGGCGTGTAAGATGACACCATTTGCTCTGCCCATGGAAAATGCAAGTAGGTGTACTCCATTTGGGCTGCGTGGTGAAACAACTTGCCCTCACCAGCACCCTGAGTACCTTTCCTGCACTTTGATTCCTAGCTAGGTGAACTCGGCCTTCGGAGGCTAGATGGGACCAAACGTGTTCAGCTTGTGGGGAAAGCCTTTGACCAATGGCCAATATGCTTGTGCTTGTGCGAGGGTTAGGCAGGCACTTGCCAACACAGGGTCTTTAACTTACCATAAGCTGTCCCTTTGGGCTGAAGCAGGCGGCGTGTGTGGATCACAGCCTGGGAAGCAGGGCCTCAGGGGAGTCTGCCAACAGACTGCCCTCCAGTGTAGCCAGCTGAGAAAAGGTGGCAAGGCTGATGGAACCTGCTTACAACGAAATGTTTCTCTTCAGCAGACGAGGTTTTGCTGCCAGAAGTCAGCAGCTCCTCTCCCTCAGAGTCCTGTTCCTGGGTAGACTAGGAAAAGCCACCACGTTCCCCAGCTTAGGAGAGGCACTTTTCCTAGTTGGTTTCATCCGTGAGAGAGCCAGAAGGGCTGTTCTCCACCAGTCGGGCTACACAGCCTGAGTCCTTGGGGTGGGGCAGTCCTGAGCCAATGTGCCACCTAAGGAATGCAAGCCAAGTTTCCTTGCCACAGGAAAGCACACCGAGGCCTGGTGTTTTCTCTATGAAATTGACGTGGGCTTGAAGGGTGAGGCCTTTACTACATTGTGTACGGAGATACTCGATTTGGGCTGCCTGGTGAAACAACCTGCGATCACCAGCACCCTGAGTACCTTTCCTGCACTTTGATTCCTAGCTAGGTGAACTCGGCCTTCGGAGGCTAGATGGGACCAAACGTGTTCAGCTTGTGGGGAAGCCTTTGACCAATGGCCAATATGCTTGTGCTTGTTCGAGGGTTAGGCAGGCACTTGACAACACAGGGTCTTTAGCTTACCATAAGCTGTCCCTTTGGGCTGAAGCAGGCGGCGTGTGTGGATCACAGCCTGGGAAGCAGGGCCTCAGGGGAGTCTGCCAACAGACTGCCCTCCAGTATAGCCAGCTGAGAAAAGGTGGCAAGGCTGATGGAACCCGCTTACAACGAAATGTTTCTCTTCAGCAGAGGAGATTTTGCTACCACACGTCAGCAGCTCCTCTCCGTCAGATTGCTGTTCCTGTGTAGACTAGGAAAAGCCACCACGTTCACCAGCTTAGAAGAGGCTCTTTTCCTAGTTGGTTTCATCCGTGAGAGAGCCAGAAGGGCTGATCTCAACCAGTCGGGCTGCACAGCCTGAGTCCTTGGGGCAGGGCAATCCTGAGCCATAGTGCCACCTAAGGAATGCAAGCCAAGTTTCCTTGCCACAGGAAAGCACACCGAGGCCTGGTGTTTTCTCTATGAAATTGACGTGGGCTTGAAGGGTGAGGCCTTTACTACATTGTGGAATAGCTCGGGGTTACGGCTCTCTTTCTCCCTCTCTCGGTCCCATAACCTGGGGTCAGCCTTGAGGGAATGCTGAGTGGCAGAGACTGCCTCTCTGCCGGACTCAGAAGGCTTCTTCCCTTTAGGGCAATGCCGTTTGTGTCTTACTTCGTGGAGGAGGAATGAGGGCGCCCAGAGATATTCTGACATGAAATACCTAACGACAGAGGATCTGGAGGAGCTGGTTTCTCGGTGGAAGGAGCCCAAAAGCCTGCATTGCTAAGGTCTCTTTGAGGGCTGCCAGACACTCTGCCGTCCTAGGCCTAAGAATTGGACATTGTGACGGCATGGCAACACTTGGAATCCTAGGACACATTGGAAGCGCACCCGCAAACTGGATGGAAGAAGCTTCCAAGCACAGTGTTCTTTCCTGTCCCAAAGAGAACGCTAGTGTCTGAGGCTGGTAGCCTTGTTGCTAGAGAGAACTGGCATCCCCGTGGGCCTGTTGGCTACTTTCCTCTTTCCGACCCTCTCAGGAAACTCCTCCAGAAAGCCTTTAGGACCCGCTTAGAGAGAACAGCTGCCAAGTGGATGCACAGAACATTAACCTAGCTCCCAGCCCAGGGTCCCAAGCATCCATCTTTCTCTGGAGGGTACGTACCCCACCCAGGGATTCAAGCACGGAGTTTGCCTTGTACAACTTACACAGGAAATTGGGAGGAGATGTAGGGCCACTCTACTTGCGATCACACTACGTGGCCCGGACAAGTTATCACGCAGCAGAATTCAACCCCCTTCCTCTGCACGTGTGTACCCCAAAGAAGCGCTGGGCAGTGGGTGTTCTCAGGCCAAGAGCAGTCCTTGTTCTGGGCTGCACCTGCTCTGTGGTTCAAAGTTTCTCTGACTCTGCTCCTTCGGAAGCATTTCAGAGCTGACGCTATCCCTGGGCTGCCAAAGCAAAGAGGCCTAGAGGCCTTTCACACTGAAGGCATGGGTTTGTTTCCCCTGAAGAAAGTGTACCTCGCCCCTCCCAGGCCGGAGGCCTGTAAGATGACACCATTTGCTCTGCCCATGGAAAATGCAAGTAGGTGTACTCCATTTGGGCTGCCTGGTGAAACAACCTGCGCTCACCAGCACCCTGAGTACCTTTCCTGAACTTGGATTCCTAGCTAGGTCAACTCGGCCTTCGGAGGCTAGATGGGACCAAACGTGTTCAGCTTGTGGGGAAAGCCTTTGACCAATGGCCAATATGCTTGTGCTTGTGCGAGGGTTAGGCAGGCACTTGCCAACACAGGGTCTTTAGCTTACCATAAGCTGTCCCTTTGGGCTGAAGCAGGTGGCGTGGGTGGATCACAGCCTGGGAAGCAGGGCCTCAGGGGAGTCTGCCAACAGACTGCCCTCCAGTATAGCCAGCTGAGAAAAGGTGGCAAGGCTGATGGAACCCGCTTACAACGAAATGTTTCTCTTCAGCAGAGGAGGTTTTGCTGCCACACGTCAGCAGCTCCTCTCCCTCAGAGTGCTGTTCCTGGGTAGACTAGGAAAAGCCACCACGTTCCCCAGCTTAGGAGAGGCAGTTTTCCTAGTTGGTTTCATCCGTGAGAGAGCCAGAAGGGCTGTTCTCCACCAGTCGGTCTACACAGCCTGAGTCCCTGGGGTGGGGCAGTCCTGAGCCAATGTGCCACCTAAGGAATGCAAGCCAAGTTTCCTTGCCACAGGAAAGCACACCGAGGCCTGGTGTTTTCTCTATGAAATTGACGTGGGCTTGAAGGGTGAGGCCTTTACTACATTGTGGAAAAGCTCGGGGTTACGGCTCTCTTTCTCCCTCTCTCGGTCCCATAACCTGGGTTCAGCCTTGAGGGAATGCTGAGTGGCAGAGACTGCCTCTCTGCCGGACTCAGAAGGCTTCTTCCCTTTAGGGCAATGCCGTTTGTGTCTTACTTCGTGGAGAAGGAATGAGGGCGCCTAGAGATATTCTGACATGAAATACCTAACGACAGAGGATCTGGAGGAGCTGGTTTCTCGGTGGAAGGAGCCCAAAAGCCTGCATTGCTAAGGTCTCTTTGAGAGCTGCCAGACACTCTGCCGTCCTAGGCCTAAGAATTGGACATTGTGACGGCATGGCAACACTTGGAAACCTAGGACACAGTGGAAGCGCACCTCGCAAACTGGATGGAAGAAGCTTCCAAGCACAGTGTTCTTTCATGTCCCAAAGAGAACGCTAGTGTCTGAGGCTGGTAGCCTTGTTGCTAGAGAGAACTGGCATCCCCGTGGGCCTGTTGGCTACTTTCCTCTTTCCGACCCTCTCAGGAAACTCCTCCAGAAAGCCTTTAGGACCCGCTTAGAGAGAACAGCTGCGAAGTGGATGCACAGAACATTAACCTAGCTCCCAGCCCAGGGTCCCAAGCATCCATCTTTCTCTGGAGGGTACGTACCCCACCCAGGGATTCAAGCACGGAGTTTGCCTTGTACAACTTACACAGGAAATTGGGAGGAGATGTAGGGCCACTCTACTTGCGATCACACTACGTGGCCCGGACAAGTTATCACGCAGCAGAATTCAACCCCCTTCCTCTGCACGTGTGTACCCCAAAGAAGCGCTGGGCAGTGGGTGTTCTCAGGCCAAGAGCAGTCCTTGTTCTGGGCTGCACCTGCTCTGTGGTTCAAAGTTTCTCTGACTCTGCTCCTTCGGAAGCATTTCAGAGCTGACGCTATCCCTGGGCTGCCAAAGCAAAGAGGCCTAGAGGCCTTTCACACTGAAGGCATGGGTTTGTTTCCCCTGAAGAAAGTGTACCTCGCCCCTCCCAGGCCTGAGGCGTGTAAGATGACACCATTTGCTCTGCCCATGGAAAATGCAAGTAGGTGTACTCCATTTGGGCTGCCTGGTGAAACAACCTGCGCTCACCAGCACCCTGAGTACCTTTCCTGAACTTTGATTCCTAGCTAGGTCAACTCGGCCTTCGGAGGCTAGATGGGACCAAACGTGTTCAGCTTGTGGGGAAAGCCTTTGACCAATGGCCAATATGCTTGTGCTTGTGCGAGGGTTAGGCAGGCACTTGCCAACACAGGGTCTTTACCTTACCATAAGCTGTCCCTTTGGGCTGAAGCAGGTGGCGTGGGTGGATCACAGCCTGGGAAGCAGGGCCTCAGGGGAGTCTGCCAACAGACTGCCCTCGAGTATAGCCAGCTGAGAAAAGGTGGCAAGGCTGATGGAACCCGCTTACAACGAAATGTTTCTCTTCAGCAGAGGAGGTTTTGCTGCCACACGTCAGCAGCTCCTCTCCCTCAGAGTGCTGTTCCTGGGTAGACTAGGAAAAGCCACCACGTTCCCCAGCTTAGTAGAGGCACTTTTCCTAGTTGGTTTCATCCGTGAGAGAGCCAGAAGGGCTGATCTCAACCAGTCGGGCCTCATAGCCTGAGTCCTTGGGGTGGGGCAGTCCTGAGCCATAGTGCCACCTAAGGAATGCAAGCCAAGTTTCCTTGCCACAGGAAAGCACACCGAGGCCTCGTGTTTTCTCTATGAAATTGACGTGGGCTTGAAGGGTGAGGCCTTTACTACATTGTGGAAAAGCTCGGGGTTACGGCTCTCTTTCTCCCTCTCTCGGTTCCATAACCTGGGCTCAGCCTTGAGGGAATGCTGAGTGGCAGAGACTGCCTCTCTGCCGGACTCAGAAGGCTTCTTCCCTTTAGGGCAATGCCGTTTGTGTCTTATTTCGTGGAGAAGGAATGAGGGCGCCTAGAGATATTCTGACATGAAATACCTAACGACAGAGGATCTGGAGGAGCTGGTTTCTCGGTGGAAGGAGCCCAAAAGCCTGCATTGCTAAGGTCTCTTTGAGAGCTGCCAGACCCTCTGCCGTCCTAGGCCTAAGAATTGGACATTGTGACGGCATGGCAACACTTGGAATCCTAGGACACAGTGGAAGCGCACCTCGCAAACTGGATGGAAGAAGCTTCCAAGCACAGTGTTCTTTCATGTCCCAAAGAGAACGCTAATGTCTGAGGCTGGTAGCCTTGTTGCTAGAGAGAACTGGCATCCCCGTGGGCCTGTTGGCTACTTTCCTCTTTCCGACCCTCTCAGGAAACTCCTCCAGAAAGCCTTTAGGACCCGCTTAGAGAGAACAGCTGCCAAGTGGATGCACAGAACATTAACCTAGCTCCCAGCCCAGGGTCCCAAGCATCCATCTTTCTCTGGAGGGTACGTACCCCACCCAGGGATTCAAGCACGGAGTTTGCCTTGTACAACTTACACAGGAAATTGGGAGGAGATGTAGGGCCACTCTACTTGCGATCACACTACGTGGCCCGGAGAAGTTATCACGCAGCAGAATTCAACCCCCTTCCTCTACACGTGTGTACCCCAAAGAAGCGCTGGACAGTGGGTGTTCTCAGGCCAAGAGCAGTCCTTGTTCTGGGCTGCACCTGCTCTGTGGTTCAAAGTTTCTCTGACTCTGCTCCTTCGGAAGCATTTCAGAGCTGACGCTATCCCTGGGCTGCCAAAGCAAAGAGGCCTAGAGGCCTTTCACACTGAAGGCTTGGGTTTGTTTCCCCTGAAAAAAGTGTACCTCGCCCCTCCCAGGCCGGAGGCGTGTAAGATGACACCATTTGCTCTGCCCATGGAAAATGCAAGTAGGTGTACTGGATTTGGGCTGCCTGGTGAAACAACCTGCAGTCACCAGCACCCTGAGTACCTTTCCTGAACTTTGATTCCTAGCTAGGTCAACTCGAACTTCGGAGGCTAGATGGGACCAAACGTGTTCAGCTTGTGGGGAAAGACTTTGACCAATGGCCAATATGCTTGTGCTTGTGCGAGGGTTAGGCAGGCACTTGCCAACACAGGGTCTTTACCTTACCATAAGCTGTCCCTTTGGGCTGAAGCAGGCGGCGTGTGTGGATCACAGCCTGGGAAGCAGGGCCTCAGGGGAGTCTTCCAACAGACTGCCCTCCAGTGTAGCCAGCTGAGAAAAGGTGGCAAGGCTGATGGAACCTGCTTACAACGAAATGTTTCTCTTCAGCAGACTAGGATTTGCTGCCAGAAGTCAGCAGCTCCTCTCCCTCAGAGTCCTGTTCCTGGGTAGACTAGGAAAAGCCACCACGTTCCCCAGCTTAGGAGAGGCACTTTTCCTAGTTGGTTTCATCCGTGAGAGAGCCAGAAGGGCTGATCTCCACCAGTCGGGCTACACAGCCTGAGTCCTTGGGGTGGGGCTGTCCTGAGCCAATGTGCCACCTAAGGAATGCAAGCCAAGTTTCCTTGACACAGGAAAGCACACCGAGGCCTGGTGTTTTCTCTATGAAATTGACGTGGGCTTGAAGGGTGAGGCCTTTACTACATTGTGTACTGAGATACTCGATTTGGGCTGCCTGGTGAAACAACCTGCGCTCACCAGCACCCTGAGTACCTTTCCTGAACTTTGATTCCTAGCTAGGTCAACTCGGCCTTCGGAGGCTAGATGGGACCAAACGTGTTCAGCTTGTGGGGAAGCCTTTGACCAATGGCCAATATGCTTGTGCTTGTTCGAGGGTTAGGCAGGCACTTGACAACACAGGGTTTTAGCTTACCATAAGCTGTCCCTTTGGGCTGAAGCAGGCGGCGTGTGTGGATCACAGCCTGGGAAGCAGGGCCTCAGAGGAGTCTGCCAACAGACTGCCCTCCAGTATAGCCAGCTGAGAAAAGGTGGCAAGGCTGATGGAACATGCTTACAACGAAATGTTTCTCTTCAGCAGAGGAGATTTTGCTACCACACGTCAGCAGCTCCTCTCCGTCAGATTGCTGTTCCTGTGTAGACTAGGAAAAGCCACCACGTTCCCCAGCTTAGAAGAGGCTCTTTTCCTAGTTGGTTTCATCCGTGAGAGAGCCAGAAGGGCTGATCTCAACCAGTCAGGCTGCACAGCCTGAGTCCTTGGGGCAGGGCAGTCCTGAGCCATAGTGCCACCTAAGGAATGCAAGCCAAGTTTCCTTGCCACAGGAAAGCACACCGAGGCCTGGTGTTTTCTCTATGAAATTGACGTGGGCTTGAAGGGTGAGGCCTTTACTACATTGTGGAAAAGCTCGGGGTTACGGCTCTCTTTCTCCCTCTCTCGGTCCCATAACCTGGGCTAAGCCTTGAGGGAATGCTGAGTGGCAGAGACTGCCTCTCTGCCGGACTCAGAAGGCTTCTTCCCTTTAGGGCAATGCCGTTTGTGTCTTACTTCGTGGAGGAGGAATGAGGGCGCCTAGAGATATTCTGACATGAAATACCTAACGACAGAGGATCTGGAGGAGGTGGTTTCTCGGTGGAAGGAGCCCAAAAGCCTGCATTGCTAAGGTCTCTTTGAGAGCTGCCAGACACTCTGCCGTCCTAGGCCTAAGAATTGGACATTGTGACGGCATGGCAACACTTGGAATCCTAGGACACAGTGGAAGCGCACCTCGCAAACTGGATGGAAGAAGCTTCCAAGCACAGTGTTCTTTCCTGTCCCAAAGAGAACGCTAGTGTCTGAGGCTGGTAGCCTTGTTGCTAGAGAGAACTGGCATCCCCGTGGGCCTGTTGGCTACTTTCCTCTTTCCGACCCTCTCAGGAAACTCCTCCAGAAAGCCTTTAGGACCCGCTTAGAGAGAACAGCTGCCAAGTGGATGCACAGAACATTAACCTAGCTCCCAGCCCAGGGTCCCAAGCATCCATCTTTCTCTGGAGGGTACGTACCCCACCCAGGGATTCAAGCACGGAGTTTGCCTTGTACAACTTACACAGGAAATTGGGAGGAGATGTAGGGCCACTCTACTTGCGATCACACTACGTGGCCCGGACAAGTTATCACGCAGCAGAATTCAACCCCCTTCCTCTGCACGTGTGTACCCCAAAGAAGCGCTGGGCAGTGGGTGTTCTCAGGCCAAGAGCAGTCCTTGTTCTGGGCTGCACCTGCTCTGTGGTTCAAAGTTTCTCTGACTCTGCTCCTTCGGAAGCATTTCAGAGCTGACGCTATCCCTGGGCTGCCAAAGCAAAGAGGCCTAGAGGCCTTTCACACTGAAGGCATGGGTTTGTTTCCCCTGAAGAAAGTGTACCTCGCCCCTCCCAGGCAGGAGGCGTGTAAGATGACACCATTTGCTCTGCCCATGGAAAATGCAAGTAGGTGTACTGGATTTGGGCTGCCTGGTGAAACAACCTGCAGTCACCAGCACCCTGAGTACCTTTCCTGAACTTTGATTCCTAGCTAGGTCAACTCGAACTTCGGAGGCTAGATGGGACCAAACGTGTTCAGCTTGTGGGGAAAGACTTTGACCAATGGCCAATATGCTTGTGCTTGTGCGAGGGTTAGGCAGGCACTTGCCAACACAGGGTCTTTACCTTACCATAAGCTGTCCCTTTGGGCTGAAGCAGGCGGCGTGTGTGGATCACAGCCTGGGAAGCAGGGCCTCAGGGGAGTCTTCCAACAGACTGCCCTCCAGTGTAGCCAGCTGAGAAAAGGTGGCAAGGCTGATGGAACCTGCTTACAACGAAATGTTTCTCTTCAGCAGACTAGGATTTGCTGCCAGAAGTCAGCAGCTCCTCTCCCTCAGAGTCCTGTTCCTGGGTAGACTAGGAAAAGCCACCACGTTCCCCAGCTTAGGAGAGGCACTTTTCCTAGTTGGTTTCATCCGTGAGAGAGCCAGAAGGGCTGATCTCCACCAGTCGGGCTACACAGCCTGAGTCCTTGGGGTGGGGCTGTCCTGAGCCAATGTGCCACCTAAGGAATGCAAGCCAAGTTTCCTTGACACAGGAAAGCACACCGAGGCCTGGTGTTTTCTCTATGAAATTGACGTGGGCTTGAAGGGTGAGGCCTTTACTACATTGTGTACTGAGATACTCGATTTGGGCTGCCTGGTGAAACAACCTGCGCTCACCAGCACCCTGAGTACCTTTCCTGAACTTTGATTCCTAGCTAGGTCAACTCGGCCTTCGGAGGCTAGATGGGACCAAACGTGTTCAGCTTGTGGGGAAGCCTTTGACCAATGGCCAATATGCTTGTGCTTGTTCGAGGGTTAGGCAGGCACTTGACAACACAGGGTTTTAGCTTACCATAAGCTGTCCCTTTGGGCTGAAGCAGGCGGCGTGTGTGGATCACAGCCTGGGAAGCAGGGCCTCAGAGGAGTCTGCCAACAGACTGCCCTCCAGTATAGCCAGCTGAGAAAAGGTGGCAAGGCTGATGGAACATGCTTACAACGAAATGTTTCTCTTCAGCAGAGGAGATTTTGCTACCACACGTCAGCAGCTCCTCTCCGTCAGATTGCTGTTCCTGTGTAGACTAGGAAAAGCCACCACGTTCCCCAGCTTAGAAGAGGCTCTTTTCCTAGTTGGTTTCATCCGTGAGAGAGCCAGAAGGGCTGATCTCAACCAGTCAGGCTGCACAGCCTGAGTCCTTGGGGCAGGGCAGTCCTGAGCCATAGTGCCACCTAAGGAATGCAAGCCAAGTTTCCTTGCCACAGGAAAGCACACCGAGGCCTGGTGTTTTCTCTATGAAATTGACGTGGGCTTGAAGGGTGAGGCCTTTACTACATTGTGGAAAAGCTCGGGGTTACGGCTCTCTTTCTCCCTCTCTCGGTCCCATAACCTGGGCTAAGCCTTGAGGGAATGCTGAGTGGCAGAGACTGCCTCTCTGCCGGACTCAGAAGGCTTCTTCCCTTTAGGGCAATGCCGTTTGTGTCTTACTTCGTGGAGGAGGAATGAGGGCGCCTAGAGATATTCTGACATGAAATACCTAACGACAGAGGATCTGGAGGAGGTGGTTTCTCGGTGGAAGGAGCCCAAAAGCCTGCATTGCTAAGGTCTCTTTGAGAGCTGCCAGACACTCTGCCGTCCTAGGCCTAAGAATTGGACATTGTGACGGCATGGCAACACTTGGAATCCTAGGACACAGTGGAAGCGCACCTCGCAAACTGGATGGAAGAAGCTTCCAAGCACAGTGTTCTTTCCTGTCCCAAAGAGAACGCTAGTGTCTGAGGCTGGTAGCCTTGTTGCTAGAGAGAACTGGCATCCCCGTGGGCCTGTTGGCTACTTTCCTCTTTCCGACCCTCTCAGGAAACTCCTCCAGAAAGCCTTTAGGACCCGCTTAGAGAGAACAGCTGCCAAGTGGATGCACAGAACATTAACCTAGCTCCCAGCCCAGGGTCCCAAGCATCCATCTTTCTCTGGAGGGTACGTACCCCACCCAGGGATTCAAGCACGGAGTTTGCCTTGTACAACTTACACAGGAAATTGGGAGGAGATGTAGGGCCACTCTACTTGCGATCACACTACGTGGCCCGGACAAGTTATCACGCAGCAGAATTCAACCCCCTTCCTCTGCACGTGTGTACCCCAAAGAAGCGCTGGGCAGTGGGTGTTCTCAGGCCAAGAGCAGTCCTTGTTCTGGGCTGCACCTGCTCTGTGGTTCAAAGTTTCTCTGACTCTGCTCCTTCGGAAGCATTTCAGAGCTGACGCTATCCCTGGGCTGCCAAAGCAAAGAGGCCTAGAGGCCTTTCACACTGAAGGCATGGGTTTGTTTCCCCTGAAGAAAGTGTACCTCGCCCCTCCCAGGCAGGAGGCGTGTAAGATGACACCATTTGCTCTGCCCATGGAAAATGCAAGTAGGTGTACTGGATTTGGGCTGCCTGGTGAAACAACCTGCAGTCACCAGCACCCTGAGTACCTTTCCTGAACTTTGATTCCTAGCTAGGTCAACTCGAACTTCGGAGGCTAGATGGGACCAAACGTGTTCAGCTTGTGGGGAAAGACTTTGACCAATGGCCAATATGCTTGTGCTTGTGCGAGGGTTAGGCAGGCACTTGCCAACACAGGGTCTTTACCTTACCATAAGCTGTCCCTTTGGGCTGAAGCAGGCGGCGTGTGTGGATCACAGCCTGGGAAGCAGGGCCTCAGGGGAGTCTTCCAACAGACTGCCCTCCAGTGTAGCCAGCTGAGAAAAGGTGGCAAGGCTGATGGAACCTGCTTACAACGAAATGTTTCTCTTCAGCAGACTAGGATTTGCTGCCAGAAGTCAGCAGCTCCTCTCCCTCAGAGTCCTGTTCCTGGGTAGACTAGGAAAAGCCACCACGTTCCCCAGCTTAGGAGAGGCACTTTTCCTAGTTGGTTTCATCCGTGAGAGAGCCAGAAGGGCTGATCTCCACCAGTCGGGCTACACAGCCTGAGTCCTTGGGGTGGGGCTGTCCTGAGCCAATGTGCCACCTAAGGAATGCAAGCCAAGTTTCCTTGACACAGGAAAGCACACCGAGGCCTGGTGTTTTCTCTATGAAATTGACGTGGGCTTGAAGGGTGAGGCCTTTACTACATTGTGTACTGAGATACTCGATTTGGGCTGCCTGGTGAAACAACCTGCGCTCACCAGCACCCTGAGTACCTTTCCTGAACTTTGATTCCTAGCTAGGTCAACTCGGCCTTCGGAGGCTAGATGGGACCAAACGTGTTCAGCTTGTGGGGAAGCCTTTGACCAATGGCCAATATGCTTGTGCTTGTTCGAGGGTTAGGCAGGCACTTGACAACACAGGGTTTTAGCTTACCATAAGCTGTCCCTTTGGGCTGAAGCAGGCGGCGTGTGTGGATCACAGCCTGGGAAGCAGGGCCTCAGAGGAGTCTGCCAACAGACTGCCCTCCAGTATAGCCAGCTGAGAAAAGGTGGCAAGGCTGATGGAACATGCTTACAACGAAATGTTTCTCTTCAGCAGAGGAGATTTTGCTACCACACGTCAGCAGCTCCTCTCCGTCAGATTGCTGTTCCTGTGTAGACTAGGAAAAGCCACCACGTTCCCCAGCTTAGAAGAGGCTCTTTTCCTAGTTGGTTTCATCCGTGAGAGAGCCAGAAGGGCTGATCTCAACCAGTCAGGCTGCACAGCCTGAGTCCTTGGGGCAGGGCAGTCCTGAGCCATAGTGCCACCTAAGGAATGCAAGCCAAGTTTCCTTGCCACAGGAAAGCACACCGAGGCCTGGTGTTTTCTCTATGAAATTGACGTGGGCTTGAAGGGTGAGGCCTTTACTACATTGTGGAAAAGCTCGGGGTTACGGCTCTCTTTCTCCCTCTCTCGGTCCCATAACCTGGGCTAAGCCTTGAGGGAATGCTGAGTGGCAGAGACTGCCTCTCTGCCGGACTCAGAAGGCTTCTTCCCTTTAGGGCAATGCCGTTTGTGTCTTACTTCGTGGAGGAGGAATGAGGGCGCCTAGAGATATTCTGACATGAAATACCTAACGACAGAGGATCTGGAGGAGGTGGTTTCTCGGTGGAAGGAGCCCAAAAGCCTGCATTGCTAAGGTCTCTTTGAGAGCTGCCAGACACTCTGCCGTCCTAGGCCTAAGAATTGGACATTGTGACGGCATGGCAACACTTGGAATCCTAGGACACAGTGGAAGCGCACCTCGCAAACTGGATGGAAGAAGCTTCCAAGCACAGTGTTCTTTCCTGTCCCAAAGAGAACGCTAGTGTCTGAGGCTGGTAGCCTTGTTGCTAGAGAGAACTGGCATCCCCGTGGGCCTGTTGGCTACTTTCCTCTTTCCGACCCTCTCAGGAAACTCCTCCAGAAAGCCTTTAGGACCCGCTTAGAGAGAACAGCTGCCAAGTGGATGCACAGAACATTAACCTAGCTCCCAGCCCAGGGTCCCAAGCATCCATCTTTCTCTGGAGGGTACGTACCCCACCCAGGGATTCAAGCACGGAGTTTGCCTTGTACAACTTACACAGGAAATTGGGAGGAGATGTAGGGCCACTCTACTTGCGATCACACTACGTGGCCCGGACAAGTTATCACGCAGCAGAATTCAACCCCCTTCCTCTGCACGTGTGTACCCCAAAGAAGCGCTGGGCAGTGGGTGTTCTCAGGCCAAGAGCAGTCCTTGTTCTGGGCTGCACCTGCTCTGTGGTTCAAAGTTTCTCTGACTCTGCTCCTTCGGAAGCATTTCAGAGCTGACGCTATCCCTGGGCTGCCAAAGCAAAGAGGCCTAGAGGCCTTTCACACTGAAGGCATGGGTTTGTTTCCCCTGAAGAAAGTGTACCTCGCCCCTCCCAGGCCGGAGGCGTGTAAGATGACACCATTTGCTCTGCCCATGGAAAATGCAAGTAGGTGTACTCCATTTGGGCTGCCTGGTGAAACAACCTGCGCTCACCAGCACCCTGAGTACCTTTCCTGAACTTTGATTCCTAGCTAGGTCAACTCGGCCTTCGGAGGCTAGATGGGACCAAACGTGTTCAGCTTGTGGGGAAAGCCTTTGACCAATGGCCAATATGCTTGTGCTTGTGCGAGGGTTAGGCAGGCACTTGCCAACACAGGGTCTTTACCTTACCATAAGCTGTCCCTTTGGGCTGAAGCAGGCGGCGTGTGTGGATCACAGCCTGGGAAGCAGGGCCTCAGGGGAGTCTGCCAACAGACTGCTCTCCAGTATAGCCAGCTGAGAAAAGGTGGCAAGGCTGATGGAACCCGCTTACAACGAAATGTTTCTCTTCAGCAGAGGAGGTTTTGCTGCCACACGTCAGCAGCTCCTCTCCCTCAGAGTGCTGTTCCTGGGTAGACTAGGAAAAGCCACCACGTTCCCCAGCTTAGGAGAGGCACTTTTCCTAGTTGGTTTCATCCGTGAGAGAGCCAGAAGGGCTGATCTCAACCAGTCGGGCTGCACAGCCTGATTCCTTGGGGCAGGGCAGTCCTGAGCCATAGTGCCACCTAAGGAATGCAAGCCAAGTTTCCTTGCCACAGGAAAGCACACCGAGGCCTGGTGTTTTCTCTATGAAATTGACGTGGGCTTGAAGGGTGAGGCCTTTACTACATTGTGTACGGAGATACTCGATTTTGGGCTGCCTGGTGAAACAACCTGCGCTCACCAGCACCCTGAGTACCTTTCCTGAACTTTGATTCCTAGCTAGGTCAACTCGGCCTTCGGAGGCTAGATGGGACCAAACGTGTTCAGCTTGTGGGGAAGCCTTTGACCAATGGCCAATATGCTTGTGCTTGTTCGAGGGTTAGGCAGGCACTTGCCAACACAGGGTCTTTACCTTACCATAAGCTGTCCCTTTGGGCTGAAGCAGGCGGCGTGTGTGGATCACAGCCTGGGAAGCAGGGCCTCAGGGGAGTCTGCCAACAGACTGCCCTCCAGTATGGCCAGCTGAGAAAAGGTGGCAAGGCTGATGGAACCCGCTTACAACGAAATGTTTCTCTTCAGCAGAGGAGGTTTTGCTGCCACACGTCAGCAGCTCCTCTCCCTCAGAGTGCTGTTCCTGGGTAGACTAGGACAAGCCACCAAGTTCCCCAGCTTAGTAGAGGCACTTTTCCTAGTTGGTTTCATCCGTGAGAGAGCCAGAAGGGCTGATCTCAACCAGTCGGGCTGCACAGCCTGAGTCCTTGGGGCAGGGCAGTCCTGAGCCATAGTGCCACCTAAGGAATGCAAGCCAAGTTTCCTTGCCACAGGAAAGCACACCGAGGCCTCGTGTTTTCTCTATGAAATTGACGTGGGCTTGAAGGGTGAGGCCTTTACTACATTGTGGAAAAGCTCGGGGTTACGGCTCTCTTTCTCCCTCTCTCGGTCCCATAACCTGGGCTCAGCCTTGAGGGAATGCTGAGTGGCAGAGACTGCCTCTCTGCCGGACTCAGAAGGCTTCTTCCCTTTAGGGCAATGCCGTTTGTGTCTTACTTCGTGGAGGAGGAATGAGGGCGCCTAGAGATATTCTGACATGAAATACCTAACGACAGAGGATCTGGAGGAGCTGGTTTCTCGGTGGAAGGAGCCCAAAAGCCTGCATTGCTAAGGTCTCTTTGAGAGCTGCCAGACACTCTGCCGTCCTAGGCCTAAGAATTGGACATTGTGACGGCATGGCAACACTTGGAATCCTAGGACACAGTGGAAGCGCACCTCGCAAACTGGATGGAAGAAGCTTCCAAGCACAGTGTTCTTTCATGTCCCAAAGAGAACGCTAGTGTCTGAGGCTGGTAGCCTTGTTGCTAGAGAGAACTGGCATCCCCGTGGGCCTGTTGGCTACTTTCCTCTTTCCGACCCTCTCAGGAAACTCCTCCAGAAAGCCTTTAGGACCCGCTTAGAGAGAACAGCTGCCAAGTGGATGCACAGAACATTAACCTAGCTCCCAGCCCAGGGTCCCAAGCATCCATCTTTCTCTGGAGGGTACGTACCCCACCCAGGGATTCAAGCACGGAGTTTGCCTTGTACAACTTACACAGGAAATTGGGAGGAGATGTAGGGCCACTCTACTTGCGATCACACTACGTGGCCCGGACAAGTTATCACGCAGCAGAATTCAACCCCCTTCCTCTACACGTGTGTACCCCAAAGAAGCGCTGGACAGTGGGTGTTCTCAGGCCAAGAGCAGTCCTTGTTCTGGGCTGCACCTGCTCTGTGGTTCAAAGTTTCTCTGACTCTGCTCCTTCGGAAGCATTTCAGAGCTGACGCTATCCCTGGGCTGCCAAAGCAAAGAGGCCTAGAGGCCTTTCACACTGAAGGCATGGGTTTGTTTCCCCTGAAGAAAGTGTACCTCGCCCCTCCCAGGCCGGAGGCGTGTAAGATGACACCATTTGCTCTGCCCATGGAAAATGCAAGTAGGTGTACTCCATTTGGGCTGCATGGTGAAACAACTTGCCCTCACCAGCACCCTGAGTACCTTTCCTGCACTTTGATTCCTAGCTAGGTGAACTCGGCCTTCGGAGGCTGGATGGGACCAAACGTGTTCAGCTTGTGGGGAAAGCCTTTGACCAATGGCCAATATGCTTGTGCTTGTGCGAGGGTTAGGCAGGCACTTGCCAACACAGGGTCTTTACCTTACCATAAGCTGTCCCTTTGGGCTGAAGCAGGCGGCGTGTGTGGATCACAGCCTGGGAAGCAGGGCCTCAGGGGAGTCTGCCAACAGACTGCCCTCCAGTGTAGCCAGCTGAGAAAAGGTGGCAAGGCTGATGGAACCTGCTTACAACGAAATGTTTCTCTTCAGCAGACGAGGTTTTGCTGCCAGAAGTCAGCAGCTCCTCTCCCTCAGAGTGCTGTTCCTGGGTAGACTAGGAAAAGCCACCACGTTCCCCAGCTTAGGAGAGGCACTTATCCTAGTTGGTTTCATCCGTGAGAGAGCCAGAAGGGCTGTTCTCCACCAGTCGGGCTACACAGCCTGAGTCCTTGGGGTGGGGCAGTCCTGAGCCAATGTGCCACCTAAGGAATGCAAGCCAAGTTTCCTTGCCACAGGAAAGCACACCGAGGCCTGGTGTTTTCTCTATGAAATTGACGTGGGCTTGAAGGGTGAGGCCTTTACTACATTGTGTACGGAGATACTCGATTTGGGCTGCCTGGTGAAACAACCTGCGCTCACCAGCACCCTGAGTACCTTTCCTGAACTTTGATTCCTAGCTAGGTCAACTCGGCCTTCGGAGGCTTGATTGGACCAAACGTGTTCAGCTTGTGGGGAAGCCTTTGACCAATGGCCAATATGCTTGTGCTTGTTCGAGGGTTAGGCAGGCACTTGACAACACAGGGTCTTTAGCTTACCATAAGCTGTCCCTTTGGGCTGAAGCAGGCGGCGTGTGTGGATCACAGCCTGGGAAGCAGGGCCTCAGGGGAGTCTGCCAACAGACTGCCCTCCAGTATAGCCAGCTGAGAAAAGGTGGCAAGGCTGATGGAACATGCTTACAACGAAATGTTTCTCTTCAGCAGAGGAGATTTTGCTACCACACGTCAGCAGCTCCTCTCCGTCAGATTGCTGTTCCTGTGTAGACTAGGAAAAGCCACCACGTTCCCCAGCTTAGAAGAGGCTCTTTTCCTAGTTGGTTTCATCCGTGAGAGAGCCAGAAGGGCTGATCTCAACCAGTCGGGCTGCACAGCCTGAGTCCTTGGGGCAGGGCAGTCCTGAGCCATAGTGCCACCTAAGGAATGCAAGCCAAGTTTCCTTGCCACAGGAAAGCACACCGAGGCCTCGTGTTTTCTCTATGAAATTGACGTGGGCTTGAAGGGTGAGGCCTTACTACATTGTGGAATAGCTCGGGGTTACGGCTCTCTTTCTCCCTCTCTCGGTCCCATAACCTGGGCTCAGCCTTGAGGGAATGCTGAGTGGCAGAGACTGCCTCTCTGCCGGACTCAGAAGGCTTCTTCCCTTTAGGGCAATGCCGTTTGTGTCTTACTTCGTGGAGGAGGAATGAGGGTGCCCAGAGATATTCTGACATGAAATACCTAACGACAGAGGATCTGGAGGAGCTGGTTTCTCGGTGGAAGGAACCCAAAAGCCTGCATTGCTAAGGTCTCTTTGAGAGCTGCCAGACACTCTGCCGTCCTAGGCCTAAGAATTGGACATTGTGACAGCATGGCAACACTTGGAATCCTAGGACACAGTGGAAGCGCACCCGCAAACTGGATGGAAGAAGCTTCCAAGCACAGTGTTCTTTCATGTCCCAAAGAGAACGCTAGTGTCTGAGGCTGGTAGCCTTGTTGCTAGAGAGAACTGGCATCCCCGTGGGCCTGTTGGCTACTTTCCTCTTTCCGACCCTCTCAGGAAACTCCTCCAGAAAGCCTTTAGGACCCGCTTAGAGAGAACAGCTGCGAAGTGGATGCACAGAACATTAACCTAGCTCCCAGCCCAGGGTCCCAAGCATCCATCTTTCTCTGGAGGGTACGTACCCCACCCAGGGATTCAAGCACGGAGTTTGCCTTGTACAACTTACACAGGAAATTGGGAGGAGATGTAGGGCCACTCTACTTGCGATCACACTACGTGGCCCGGACAAGTTATCACGCAGCAGAATTCAACCCCCTTCCTCTGCACGTGTGTACCCCAAAGAAGCGCTGGGCAGTGGGTGTTCTCAGGCCAAGAGCAGTCCTTGTTCTGGGCTGCACCTGCTCTGTGGTTCAAAGTTTCTCTGACTCTGCTCCTTCGGAAGCATTTCAGAGCTGACGCTATCCCTGGGCTGCCAAAGCAAAGAGGCCTAGAGGCCTTTCACACTGAAGGCATGGGTTTGTTTCCCCTGAAGAAAGTGTACCTCGCCCCTCCCAGGCCGGAGGCGTGTAAGATGACACCATTTGCTCTGCCCATGGAAAATGCAAGTAGGTGTACTCCATTTGGGCTGCCTGGTGAAACAACCTGCGCTCACCAGCACCCTGAGTACCTTTCCTGAACTTGGATTCCTAGCTAGGTCAACTCGGCCTTCGGAGGCTAGATGGGACCAAACGTGTTCAGCTTGTGGGGAAAGCCTTTGACCAATGGCCAATATGCTTGTGCTTGTGCGTGGGTTAGGCAGGCACTTGCCAACACAGGGTCTTTACCTTACCATAAGCTGTCCCTTTGGGCTGAAGCAGGTGGCGTGGGTGGATCACAGCCTGGGAAGCAGGGCCTCAGGGGAGTCTGCCAACAGACTGCCCTCCAGTAGAGCCAGCTGAGAAAAGGAGGCAAGGCTGATGGAACCCGCTTACAACGAAATGTTTCTCTTCAGCAGAGGAGGTTTTGCTGCCACACGTCAGCAGCTCCTCTCCCTCAGAGTGCTGTTCCTGGGTAGACTAGGAAAAGCCACCACGTTCCCCAGCTTAGGAGAGGCAGTTTTCCTAGTTGGTTTCATCCGTGAGAGAGCCAGAAGGGCTGTTCTCCACCAGTCGGTCTACACAGCCTGAGTCCCTGGGGTGGGGCAGTCCTGAGCCAATGTGCCACCTAAGGAATGCAAGCCAAGTTTCCTTGCCACAGGAAAGCACACCGAGGCCTGGTGTTTTCTCTATGAAATTGACGTGGGCTTGAAGGGTGAGGCCTTTACTACATTGTGGAAAAGCTCGGGGTTACGGCTCTCTTTCTCCCTCTCTCGGTCCCATAACCTGGGCTCAGCCTTGAGGGAATGCTGAGTGGCAGAGACTGCCTCTCTGCCGGACTCAGAAGGCTTCTTCCCTTTAGGACAATGCCGTTTGTGTCTTACTTCGTGGAGAAGGAATGAGGGCGCCTAGAGATATTCTGACATGAAATACCTAACGACAGAGGATCTGGAGGAGCTGGTTTCTCGGTGGAAGGAGCCCAAAAGCCTGCATTGCTAAGGTCTCTTTGAGAGCTGCCAGACCCTCTGCCGTCCTAGGCCTAAGAATTGGACATTGTGACGGCATGGCAACACTTGGAATCCTAGGACCCAGTGGAAGCGCACCTCGCAAACTGGATGGAAGAAGCTTCCAAGCACAGTGTTCTTTCATGTCCCAAAGAGAACGCTAGTGTCTGAGGCTGGTAGCCTTGTTGCTAGAGAGAACTGTCATCCCCGTGGGCCTGTTGGCTACTTTCCTCTTTCCGACCCTCTCAGGAAACTCCTCCAGAAAGCCTTTAGGACCCGCTTAGAGAGAACAGCTGCCAAGTGGATGCACAGAACATTAACCTAGCTCCCAGCCCAGGGTCCCAAGCATCCATCTTTCTCTGGAGGGTACGTACCCCACCCAGGGATTCAAGCATGGAGTTTGCCTTGTACAACTTACACAGGAAATTGGGAGGAGATGTAGGGCCACTCTACTTGCGATCACACTACGTGGCCCGGACAAGTTATCACGCAGCAGAATTCAACCCCCTTCCTCTGCACGTGTGTACCCCAAAGAAGCGCTGGGCAGTGGGTGTTCTCAGGCCAAGAGCAGTCCTTGTTCTGGGCTGCACCTGCTCTGTGGTTCAAAGTTTCTCTGACTCTGCTCCTTCGGAAGCATTTCAGAGCTGACGCTATCCCTGGGCTGCCAAAGCAAAGAGGCCTAGAGGCCTTTCACACTGAAGGCATGGGTTTGTTTCCCCTGAAGAAAGTGTACCTCGCCCCTCCCAGGCCGGAGGCGTGTAAGATGACACCATTTGCTCTGCCCATGGAAAATGCAAGTAGGTGTACTCCATTTGGGCTGCCTGGTGAAACAACCTGCGCTCACCAGCACCCTGAGTACCTTTCCTGAACTTGGATTCCTAGCTAGGTCAACTCGGCCTTCGGAGGCTAGATGGGACCAAACGTGTTCAGCTTGTGGGGAAAGCCTTTGACCAATGGCCAATATGCTTGTGCTTGTGCGTGGGTTAGGCAGGCACTTGCCAACACAGGGTCTTTACCTTACCATAAGCTGTCCCTTTGGGCTGAAGCAGGTGGCGTGGGTGGATCACAGCCTGGGAAGCAGGGCCTCAGGGGAGTCTGCCAACAGACTGCCCTCCAGTAGAGCCAGCTGAGAAAAGGAGGCAAGGCTGATGGAACCCGCTTACAACGAAATGTTTCTCTTCAGCAGAGGAGGTTTTGCTGCCACACGTCAGCAGCTCCTCTCCCTCAGAGTGCTGTTCCTGGGTAGACTAGGAAAAGCCACCACGTTCCCCAGCTTAGGAGAGGCAGTTTTCCTAGTTGGTTTCATCCGTGAGAGAGCCAGAAGGGCTGTTCTCCACCAGTCGGTCTACACAGCCTGAGTCCCTGGGGTGGGGCAGTCCTGAGCCAATGTGCCACCTAAGGAATGCAAGCCAAGTTTCCTTGCCACAGGAAAGCACACCGAGGCCTGGTGTTTTCTCTATGAAATTGACGTGGGCTTGAAGGGTGAGGCCTTTACTACATTGTGGAAAAGCTCGGGGTTACGGCTCTCTTTCTCCCTCTCTCGGTCCCATAACCTGGGCTCAGCCTTGAGGGAATGCTGAGTGGCAGAGACTGCCTCTCTGCCGGACTCAGAAGGCTTCTTCCCTTTAGGACAATGCCGTTTGTGTCTTACTTCGTGGAGAAGGAATGAGGGCGCCTAGAGATATTCTGACATGAAATACCTAACGACAGAGGATCTGGAGGAGCTGGTTTCTCGGTGGAAGGAGCCCAAAAGCCTGCATTGCTAAGGTCTCTTTGAGAGCTGCCAGACCCTCTGCCGTCCTAGGCCTAAGAATTGGACATTGTGACGGCATGGCAACACTTGGAATCCTAGGACCCAGTGGAAGCGCACCTCGCAAACTGGATGGAAGAAGCTTCCAAGCACAGTGTTCTTTCATGTCCCAAAGAGAACGCTAGTGTCTGAGGCTGGTAGCCTTGTTGCTAGAGAGAACTGTCATCCCCGTGGGCCTGTTGGCTACTTTCCTCTTTCCGACCCTCTCAGGAAACTCCTCCAGAAAGCCTTTAGGACCCGCTTAGAGAGAACAGCTGCCAAGTGGATGCACAGAACATTAACCTAGCTCCCAGCCCAGGGTCCCAAGCATCCATCTTTCTCTGGAGGGTACGTACCCCACCCAGGGATTCAAGCATGGAGTTTGCCTTGTACAACTTACACAGGAAATTGGGAGGAGATGTAGGGCCACTCTACTTGCGATCACACTACGTGGCCCGGACAGGTTATCACGCAGCAGAATTCAACCGCCTTCCTCTGCACGTGTGTACCCCAAAGAAGCGCTGGGCAGTGGGTGTTCTCAGGCCAAGAGCAGTCCTTGTTCTGGGCTGCACCTGCTCTGTGGTTCAAAGTTTCTCTGACTCTGCTCCTTCGGAAGCATTTCAGAGCTGACGCTATCCCTGGGCTGCCAAAGCAAAGAGGCCTAGAGGCCTTTCACACTGAAGGCATGGGTTTGTTTCCCCTGAAGAAAGTGTACCTCGCCCCTCCCAGGCCGGAGGCGTGTAAGATGACACCATTTGCTCTGCCCATGGAAAATGCAAGTAGGTGTACTCCATTTGGGCTGCCTGGTGAAACAACCTGCGCTCACCAGCACCCTGAGTACCTTTCCTGAACTTTGATTCCTAGCTAGGTCAACTCGGCCTTCGGAGGCTAGATGGGACCAAACGTGTTCAGCTTGTGGGGAAAGCCTTTGACCAATGGCCAATATGCTTGTGCTTGTGCGAGGGTTAGGCAGGCACTTGCCAACACAGGGTCTTTACCTTACCATAAGCTGTCCCTTTGGGCTGAAGCAGGCGGCGTGTGTGGATCACAGCCTGGGAAGCAGGGCCTCAGGGGAGTCTGCCAACAGACTGCCCTCCAGTATAGCCAGCTGAGAAAAGGTGGCAAGGCTGATGGAACCCGCTTACAACGAAATGTTTCTCTTCAGCAGAGGAGGTTTTGCTGCCACACGTCAGCAGCTCCTCTCCCTCAGAGTGCTGTTCCTGGGTAGACTAGGAAAAGCCACCACGTTCCCCAGCTTAGGAGAGGCACTTTTCCTAGTTGGTTTCATCCGTGAGAGAGCCAGAAGGGCTGATCTCAACCAGTCGGGCTGCACAGCCTGATTCCTTGGGGCAGGGCAGTCCTGAGCCATAGTGCCACCTAAGGAATGCAAGCCAAGTTTCCTTGCCACAGGAAAGCATACCGAGGCCTGGTGTTTTCTCTATGAAATTGACGTGGGCTTGAAGGGTGAGGCCTTTACTACATTGTGTACGGAGATACTCGATTTGGGCTGCCTGGTGAAACAACCTGCGCTCACCAGCACCCTGAGTACCTTTCCTGAACTTTGATTCCTAGCTAGGTCAACTCGGCTTTCGGAGGCTAGATGGGACCAAACGTGTTCAGCTTGTGGGGAAAGCCTTTGACCAATGGCCAATATGCTTGTGCTTGTGCGAGGGTTAGGCAGGCACTTGACAACACAGGGTCTTTAGCTTACCATAAGCTGTCCCTTTGGGCTGAAGCAGGCGGCGTGTGTGGATCACAGCCTGGGAAGCAGGGCCTCAGGGGAGTCTGCCAACAGACTGCCCTCCAGTATAGCCAGCTGAGAAAAGGTGGCAAGGCTGATGGAACCTGCTTACAACGAAATGTTTCTCTTCAGCAGAGGAGGTTTTACTGCCACACGTCAGCAGCTCCTCTCCCTCAGAGTGCTGTTCCTGGGTAGACTAGGACAAGCCACCAAGTTCCCCAGCTTAGTAGAGGCACTTTTCCTAGTTGGTTTCATCCGTGAGAGAGCCAGAAGGGCTGATCTCAAGCAGTCGGGCTGCACAGCCTGAGTCCTTGGGGCAGGGCAGTCCTGAGCCATAGTGCCACCTAAGGAATGCAAGCCAAGTTTCCTTGCCACAGGAAAGCACACCGAGGCCTGGTGTTTTCTCTATGAAATTGACGTGGGCTTGAAGGGTGAGGCCTTTACTACATTGTGGAAAAGCTCGGGGTTACGGCTCTCTTTCTCCCTCTCTCGGTCCCATAACCTGGGCTAAGCCTTGAGGGAATGCTGAGTGGCAGAGACTGCCTCTCTGCCGGACTCAGAAGGCTTCTTCCCTTTAGGGCAATGCCGTTTGTGTCTTACTTCGTGGAGGAGGAATGAGGGCGCCTAGAGATATTCTGACATGAAATACCTAACGACAGAGGATCTGGAGGAGCTGGTTTCTCGGTGGAAGGAGCCCCAAAGCCTGCATTGCTAAGGTCTCTTTGAGAGCTGCCAGACACTCTGCCGTCCTAGGCCTAAGAATTGGACATTGTGACGGCATGGCAACACTTGGAATCCTAGGACACAGTGGAAGCGCACCTCGCAAACTGGATGGAAGAAGCTTCCAAGCACAGTGTTCTTTCCTGTCCCAAAGAGAACGCTAGTGTCTGAGGCTGGTAGCCTTGTTGCTAGAGAGAACTGGCATCCCCGTGGGCCTGTTGGCTACTTTCCTCTTTCCGACCCTCTCAGGAAACTCCTCCAGAAAGCCTTTAGGACCCGCTTAGAGAGAACAGCTGCCAAGTGGATGCACAGAACATTAACCTAGCTCCCAGCCCAGGGTCCCAAGCATCCATCTTTCTCTGGAGGGTACGTACCCCACCCAGGGATTCAAGCACGGAGTTTGCCTTGTACAACTTACACAGGAAATTGGGAGGAGATGTAGGGCCACTCTACTTGCGATCACACTACGTGGCCCGGACAAGTTATCACGCAGCAGAATTCAACCCCCTTCCTCTGCACGTGTGTACCCCAAAGAAGCGCTGGGCAGTGGGTGTTCTCAGGCCAAGAGCAGTCCTTGTTCTGGGCTGCACCTGCTCTGTGGTTCAAACTTTCTCTGACTCTGCTCCTTCGGAAGCATTTCAGAGCTGACGCTATCCCTGGGCTGCCAAAGCAAAGAGGCCTAGAGGCCTTTCACACTGAAGGCATGGGTTTGTTTCCCCTGAAGAAAGTGTACCTCGCCCCTCCCAGGCCGGAGGCGTGTAAGATGACACCATTTGCTCTGCCCATGGAAAATGCAAGTAGGTGTACTCCATTTGGGCTGCCTGGTGAAACAACCTGCGCTCACCAGCACCCTGAGTACCTTTCCTGAACTTTGATTCCTAGCTAGGTCAACTCGGCCTTCGGAGGCTAGATGGGACCAAACGTGTTCAGCTTGTGGGGAAAGCCTTTGACCAATGGCCATTATGCTTGTGCTTGTGCGAGGGTTAGGCAGGCACTTGCCAACACAGGGTCTTTACCTTACCATAAGCTGTCCCTTTGGGCTGAAGCAGGTGGCGTGGGTGGATCACAGCCTGGGAAGCAGGGCCTCAGGGGAGTCTGCCAACAGACTGCCCTCCAGTATAGCCAGCTGAGAAAAGGTGGCAAGGCTGATGGAACCTGCTTACAACGAAATGTTTCTCTTCAGCAGAGGAGGTTTTGCTGCCAGAAGTCAGCAGCTCCTCTCCCTCAGAGTGCTGTTCCTGGGTAGACTAGGAAAAGCCACCACGTTCCCCAGCTTAGGAGAGGCACTTTTCCTAGTTGGTTTCATCTGTGAGAGAGCCAGAAGGGCTGTTCTCCACCAGTCGGGCTACACAGCCTGAGTCCTTGGGGTGGGGCAGTCCTGAGCCAAAGTGCCACCTAAGGAATGCAAGCCAAGATTCCTTGCCACAGGAAAGCACACCGAGGCCTGGTGTTTTCTCTATGAAATTGACGTGGGCTTGAAGGCTGAGGCCTTTACTACAGTGTGTACGGAGATACTCGATTTGGGCTGCCTGGTGAAACAACCTGCGCTCACCAGCACCTTGAGTACCTTTCCTGAACTTTGATTCCTAGCTAGGTCAACTCGGCCTTCGGAGGCTAGATGGGACCAAACGTGTTCAGCTTGTGGGGAAGCCTTTGACCAATGGCCAATATGCTTGTGCTTGTTCGAGGGTTAGGCAGGCACTTGCCAACACAGGGTCTTTAGCTTACCATAAGCTGTCCCTTTGGGCTGAAGCAGGCGGCGTGTGTGGATCACAGCCTGGGAAGCAGGGCCTCTGGGGAGTCTGCCAACAGACTGCCCTCCAGTATGGCCAGCTGAGAAAAGGTGGCAAGGCTGATGGAACCCGCTTACAACGAAATGTTTCTCTTCAGCAGAGGAGGTTTTGCTGCCACACGTCAGCAGCTCCTCTCCGTCAGAGTGCTGTTCCTGGGTAGACTAGGACAAGCCACCAAGTTCCCCAGCTTAGTAGAGGCACTTTTCCTAGTTGGTTTCATCCGTGAGAGAGCCAGAAGGGCTGATCTCAACCAGTCGGGCTGCACAGCCTGAGTCCTTGGGGCAGGGCAGTCCTGAGCCATAGTGCCACCTAAGGAATGCAAGCCAAGTTTCCTTGCCACAGGAAAGCACACCGAGGCCTGGTGTTTTCTCTATGAAATTGACGTGGGCTTGAAGGGTGAGGCCTTTACTACATTGTGGAAAAGCTCGGGGTTACGGCTCTCTTTCTCCCTCTCTCGGTCCCATAACCTGGGCTAAGCCTTGAGGGAATGCTGAGTGGCAGAGACTGCCTCTCTGCCGGACTCAGAAGGCTTCTTCCCTTTAGGGCAATGCCGTTTGTGTCTTACTTCGTGGAGGAGGAATGAGGGCGCCTAGAGATATTCTGACATGAAATACCTAACGACAGAGGATCTGGAGGAGCTGGTTTCTCGGTGGAAGGAGCCCCAAAGCCTGCATTGCTAAGGTCTCTTTGAGAGCTGCCAGACACTCTGCCGTCCTAGGCCTAAGAATTGGACATTGTGACGGCATGGCAACACTTGGAATCCTAGGACCCAGTGGAAGCGCACCTCGCAAACTGGATGGAAGAAGCTTCCAAGCACAGTGTTCTTTCCTGTCCCAAAGAGAACGCTAGTGTCTGAGGCTGGTAGCCTTGTTGCTAGAGAGAACTGGCATCCCCGTGGGCCTGTTGGCTACTTTCCTCTTTCCGACCCTCTCAGGAAACTCCTCCAGAAAGCCTTTAGGACCCGCTTAGAGAGAACAGCTGCCAAGTGGATGCACAGAACATTAACCTAGCTCCCAGCCCAGGGTCCCAAGCATCCATCTTTCTCTGGAGGGTACGTACCCCACCCAGGGATTCAAGCACGGAGTTTGCCTTGTACAACTTACACAGGAAATTGGGAGGAGATGTAGGGCCACTCTACTTGCGATCACACTACGTGGCCCGGAGAAGTTATCACGCAGCAGAATTCAACCCCCTTCCTCTGCACGTGTGTACCCCAAAGAAGCGCTGGGCAGTGGGTGTTCTCAGGCCAAGAGCAGTCCTTGTTCTGGGCTGCACCTGCTCTGTGGTTCAAAGTTTCTCTGACTCTGCTCCTTCGGAAGCATTTCAGAGCTGACGCTATTCCTGGGCTGCCAAAGCAAAGAGGCCTAGAGGCCTTTCACACTGAAGGCATGGGTTTGTTTCCCCTGAAGAAAGTGTACCTCGCCCCTCCCAGGCCAGAGGCATGTAAGATGACACCATTTGCTCTGCCCATGGAAAATGCAAGTAGGTGTACTCCATTTGGGCTGCCTGGTGAAACAACCTGCGCTCACCAGCACCCTGAGTACCTTTCCTGAACTTTGATTCCTAGCTAGGTCAACTCGGCCTTCGGAGGCTAGATGGGACCAAACGTGTTCAGCTTGTGGGGAAAGCCTTTGACCAATGGCCATTATGCTTGTGCTTGTGCGAGGGTTAGGCAGGCACTTGCCAACACAGGGTCTTTACCTTACCATAAGCTGTCCCTTTGGGCTGAAGCAGGTGGCGTGGGTGGATCACAGCCTGGGAAGCAGGGCCTCAGGGGAGTCTGCCAACAGACTGCCCTCCAGTATAGCCAGCTGAGAAAAGGTGGCAAGGCTGATGGAACCCGCTTACAACGAAATGTTTCTCTTCAGCAGAGGAGGTTTTGCTGCCACACGTCAGCAGCTCCTCTCCCTCAGAGTGCTGTTCCTGGGTAGACTAGGAAAAGCCACCACGTTCCCCAGCTTAGGAGAGGCACTTTTCCTAGTTGGTTTCATCCGTGAGAGAGCCAGAAGGGCTGATCTCAACCAGTCGGGCTGCACAGCCTGAGTCCTTGGGGCAGGGCAGTCCTGAGCCATAGTGCCACCTAAGGAATGCAAGCCAAGTTTCCTTGCCACAGGAAAGCACACCGAGGCCTGGTGTTTTCTCTATGAAATTGACGTGGGCTTGAAGGGTGAGGCCTTTACTACATTGTGTACGGAGATACTCGATTTGGGCTGCCTGGTGAAACAACCTGCGCTCACCAGCACCCTGAGTACCTTTCCTGAACTTTGATTCCTAGCTAGGTCAACTCGGCCTTCGGAGGCTAGATGGGACCAAACGTGTTCAGCTTGTGGGGAAAGCCTTTGACCAATGGCCAATATGCTTGTGCTTGTTCGAGGGTTAGGCAGGCACTTGACAACACAGGGTCTTTAGCTTACCATAAGCTGTCCCTTTGGGCTGAAGCAGGCGGCATGTGTGGATCACAGCCTGGGAAGCAGGGCCTCAGGGGAGTCTGCCAACAGACTGCCCTCCAGTATAGCCAGCTGAGAAAAGGTGGCAAGCCTGATGGAACCCGCTTACAACGAAATGTTTCTCTTCAGCAGAGGAGGTTTTACTGCCACACGTCAGCAGCTCCTCTCCCTCAGAGTGCTGTTCCTGGGTAGACTAGGACAAGCCACCAAGTTCCCCAGCTTAGTAGAGGCACTTTTCCTAGTTGGTTTCATCCGTGAGAGAGCCAGAAGGGCTGATCTCAACCAGTCGGGCTGCACAGCCTGAGTCCTTGGGGCAGGGCAGTCCTGAGCCATAGTGCCACCTAAGGAATGCAAGCCAAGTTTCCTTGCCACAGGAAAGCACACCGAGGCCTCGTGTTTTCTCTATGAAATTGACGTGGGCTTGAAGGGTGAGGCCTTTACTACATTGTGGAAAAGCTCGGGGTTACGGCTCTCTTTCTCCCTCTCTCGGTCCCATAACCTGGGCTCAGCCTTGAGGGAATGCTGAGTGGCAGAGACTGCCTCTCTGCCGGACTCAGAAGGCTTCTTCCCTTTAGGGCAATGCCGTTTGTGTCTTACTTCGTGGAGGAGGAATGAGGGCGCCTAGAGATATTCTGACATGAAATACCTAACGACAGAGGATCTGGAGGAGCTGGTTTCTCGGTGGAAGGAGCCCAAAAGCCTGCATTGCTAAGGTCTCTTTGAGAGCTGCCAGACACTCTGCCGTCCTAGGCCTAAGAATTGGACATTGTGACGGCATGGCAACACTTGGAATCCTAGGACACAGTGGAAGCGCACCTCGCAAACTGGATGGAAGAAGCTTCCAAGCACAGTGTTCTTTCATGTCCCAAAGAGAACGCTAGTGTCTGAGGCTGGTAGCCTTGTTGCTAGAGAGAACTGGCATCCCCGTGGGCCTGTTGGCTACTTTCCTCTTTCCGACCCTCTCAGGAAACTCCTCCAGAAAGCCTTTAGGACCCGCTTAGAGACAACAGCTGCGAAGTGGATGCACAGAACATTAACCTAGCTCCCAGCCCAGGGTCCCAAGCATCCATCTTTCTCTGGAGGGTACGTACCCCACCCAGGGATTCAAGCACGGAGTTTGCCTTGTACAACTTACACAGGAAATTGGGAGGAGATGTAGGGCCACTCTACTTGCGATCACACTACGTGGCCCAGAGAAATTATCACGCAGCAGAATTCAACCCCCTTCCTCTGCACGTGTGTACCCCAAAGAAGCGCTGGACAGTGGGTGTTCTCAGGCCAAGAGCAGTCCTTGTTCTGGGCTGCACCTGCTCTGTGGTTCAAACTTTCTCTGACTCTGCTCCTTCGGAAGCATTTCAGAGCTGACGCTATCCCTGGGCTGCCAAAGCAAAGAGGCCTAGAGGCCTTTCACACTGAAGGCATGGGTTTGTTTCCCCTGAAGAAAGTGTACCTCGCCCCTCCCAGGCCGGAGGCCTGTAAGATGACACCATTTGCTCTGCCCATGGAAAATGCAAGTAGGTGTACTCCATTTGGGCTGCCTGGTGAAAGAACCTGCGCTCACCAGCACCCTGAGTACCTTTCCTGAACTTTGATTCCTAGCTAGGTCAACTCGGCCTTCGGAGGCTAGATGGGACCAAACGTGTTCAGCTTGTGGGGAAAGCCTTTGACCAATGGCCAATATGCTTGTGCTTGTGCGAGGGTTAGGCAGGCACTTGCCAACACAGGGTCTTTACCTTACCATAAGCTGTCCCTTTGGGCTGAAGCAGGTGGCGTGGGTGGATCACAGCCTGGGAAGCAGGGCCTCAGGGGAGTCTGCCAACAGACTGCCCTCCAGTATAGCCAGCTGAGAAAAGGTGGCAAGGCTGATGGAACCCGCTTACAACTAAAGGTTTCTCTTCAGCAGAGGAGGTTTTGCTGCCACACGTCAGCAGCTCCTCTCCCTCAGAGTGCTGTTCCTGGGTAGACTAGGAAAAGCCACCACGTTCCCCAGCTTAGGAGAGGCACTTTTCCTAGTTGGTTTCATCCGTGAGAGAGCCAGAAGGGCTGATCTCAACCAGTCGGGCTGCACAGCCTGAGTCCTTGGGGCGGGGCAGTCCTGAGCCATAGTGCCACCTAAGGAATGCAAGCCAAGTTTCCTTGCCACAGGAAAGCACACCGAGGCCTGGTGTTTTCTCTATGAAATTGACGTGGGCTTGAAGGGTGAGGCCTTTACTACATTGTGTACGGAGATACTCGATTTGGGCTGCCTGGTGAAACAACCTGCGCTCACCAGCACCCTGAGTACCTTTCCTGAACTTTGATTCCTAGCTAGGTCAACTCGGCCTTCGGAGGCTAGATGGGACCAAACGTGTTCAGCTTGTGGGGAAAGCCTTTGACCAATGGCCAATATGCTTGTGCTTGTGCGAGGGTTAGGCAGGCACTTGACAACACAGGGTCTTTAGCTTACCATAAGCTGTCCCTTTGGGCTGAAGCAGGCGGCATGTGTGGATCACAGCCTGGGAAGCAGGGCCTCAGGGGAGTCTGCCAACAGACTGCCCTCCAGTATAGCCAGCTGAGAAAAGGTGGCAAGCCTGATGGAACCCGCTTACAACGAAATGTTTCTCTTCAGCAGAGGAGGTTTTACTGCCACACGTCAGCAGCTCCTCTCCCTCAGAGTGCTGTTCCTGGGTAGACTAGGACAAGCCACCAAGTTCCCCAGCTTAGTAGAGGCACTTTTCCTAGTTGGTTTCATCCGTGAGAGAGCCAGAAGGGCTGATCTCAACCAGTCGGGCTGCACAGCCTGATTCCTTGGGGCAGGGCAGTCCTGAGCCATAGTGCCACCTAAGGAATGCAAGCCAAGTTTCCTTGCCACAGGAAAGCACACCGAGGCCTCGTGTTTTCTCTATGAAATTGACGTGGGCTTGAAGGGTGAGGCCTTTACTACATTGTGGAAAAGCTCGGGGTTACGGCTCTCTTTCTCCCTCTCTCGGTCCCATAACCTGGGCTCAGCCTTGAGGGAATGCTGAGTGGCAGAGACTGCCTCTCTGCCGGACTCAGAAGGCTTCTTCCCTTTAGGGCAATGCCGTTTGTGTCTTACTTCGTGGAGGAGGAATGAGGGCGCCTAGAGATATTCTGACATGAAATACCTAACGACAGAGGATCTGGAGGAGCTGGTTTCTCGGTGGAAGGAGCCCAAAAGCCTGCATTGCTAAGGTCTCTTTGAGAGCTGCCAGACACTCTGCCGTCCTAGGCCTAAGAATTGGACATTGTGACGGCATGGCAACACTTGGAATCCTAGGACACAGTGGAAGCGCACCTCGCAAACTGGATGGAAGAAGCTTCCAAGCACAGTGTTCTTTCATGTCCCAAAGAGAACGCTAGTGTCTGAGGCTGGTAGCCTTGTTGCTAGAGAGAACTGGCATCCCCGTGGGCCTGTTGGCTACTTTCCTCTTTCCGACCCTCTCAGGAAACTCCTCCAGAAAGCCTTTAGGACCCGCTTAGAGACAACAGCTGCGAAGTGGATGCACAGAACATTAACCTAGCTCCCAGCCCAGGGTCCCAAGCATCCATCTTTCTCTGGAGGGTACGTACCCCACCCAGGGATTCAAGCACGGAGTTTGCCTTGTACAACTTACACAGGAAATTGGGAGGAGATGTAGGGCCACTCTACTTGCGATCACACTACGTGGCCCAGAGAAATTATCACGCAGCAGAATTCAACCCCCTTCCTCTACACGTGTGTACCCCAAAGAAGCGCTGGACAGTGGGTGTTCTCAGGCCAAGAGCAGTCCTTGTTCTGGGCTGCACCTGCTCTGTGGTTCAAAGTTTCTCTGACTCTGCTCCTTCGGAAGCATTTCAGAGCTGACGCTATCCCTGGGCTGCCAAATCAACGAGGCCTAGAGGCCTTTCACACTGAAGGCATGGGTTTGTTTCCCCTGAAGAAAGTGTACCTTGCCCCTCCCAGGCCGGAGGCCTGTAAGATGACACCATTTGCTCTGCCCATGGAAAATGCAAGTAGGTGTACTCCATTTGGGCTGCCTGGTGAAACAACCTGCGCTCACCAGCACCCTGAGTACCTTTCCTGAACTTTGATTCCTAGCTAGGTCAACTCGGCCTTCGGAGGCTAGATGGGACCAAACGTGTTCAGCTTGTGGGGAAAGCCTTTGACCAATGGCCAATATGCTTGTGCTTGTGCGAGGGTTAGGCAGGCACTTGCCAACACAGGGTCTTTACCTTACCATAAGCTGTCCCTTTGGGCTGAAGCAGGTGGCGTGGGTGGATCACAGCCTGGGAAGCAGGGCCTCAGGGGAGTCTGCCAACAGACTGCCCTCCAGTATAGCCAGCTGAGAAAAGGTGGCAAGGCTGATGGAACCCGCTTACAACTAAAGGTTTCTCTTCAGCAGAGGAGGTTTTGCTGCCACACGTCAGCAGCTCCTCTCCCTCAGAGTGCTGTTCCTGGGTAGACTAGGAAAAGCCACCACGTTCCCCAGCTTAGGAGAGGCACTTCTCCTAGTTGGTTTCATCCGTGAGAGAGCCAGAAGGGCTGATCTCCACCAGTCGGGCTACACAGCCTGAGTCCTTGGGGTGGGGCAGTCCTGAGCCAATGTGCCACCTAAGGAATGCAAACCAAGTTTCCTTGCCACAGGAAAGCACACCGAGGCCTGGTGTTTTCTCTATGAAATTGACGTGGGCTTGAAGGGTGAGGCCTTTACTACATTGTGTACGGAGGTACTCGATTTGGGCTGCCTGGTGAAAGAACCTGCGCTCACCAGCACCCTGAGTACCTTTCCTGAACTTTGATTCCTAGCTAGGTCAACTCGGCCTTCGGAGGCTAGATGGGACCAAACGTGTTCAGCTTGTGGGGAAAGCCTTTGACCAATGGCCAATATGCTTGTGCTTGTGCGAGGGTTAGGCAGGCACTTGACAACACAGGGTTTTTACCTTACCATAAGCTGTCCCTTTGGGCTGAAGCAGGCGGCGTGTGTGGATCACAGCCTGGGAAGCAGGGCCTCAGGGGAGTCTGCCAACAGACTGCCCTCCAGTAGAGCCAGCTGAGAAAAGGTGGCAAGGCTGATGGAACCTGCTTACAACCAAATGTTTCTCTTCAGCAGAGGAGATTTTGCTGCCACACGTCAGCAGCTCCTCTCCCTCAGAGTGCTGTTCCTGTGTAGACTAGGAAAAGCCACCACGTTCCCCAGCTTAGAAGAGGCTCTTTTCCTAGTTGGTTTCATCCGTGAGAGAGCCAGAAGGGCTGATCTCAACCAGTCGGGCTGCACAGCCTGAGTCCTTGGGGCGGGGCAGTCCTGAGCCAATGTGCCACCTAAGGAATGCAAGCCAAGTTTCCTTGCCACAGGAAAGCACACCGAGGCCTGGTGTTTTCTCTATGAAATTGACGTGGGCTTGAAGGGTGAGGCCTTTACTACATTGTGGAAAAGCTCGGGGTTACGGCTCTCTTTCTCCCTCTCTCGGTCCCATAACCTGGGCTCAGCCTTGAGGGAATGCTGAGTGGCAGAGACTGCCTCTCTGCCGGACTCAGAAGGCTTCTTCCCTTTAGGGCAATGCCGTTTGTGTCTTACTTCGTGGAGGAGGAATGAGGGCGCCCAGAGATATTCTGACATGAAATACCTAACGACAGAGGATCTGGAGGAGCCGGTTTCTCGGTGGAAGGAGCCCAAAAGCCTGCATTGCTAAGGTCTCTTTGAGAGCTGCCAGACACTCTGCCGTCCTAGGCCTAAGAATTGGACATTGTGACGGCATGGCAACACTTGGAATCCTAGGACCCAGTGGAAGCGCACCTCGCAAACTGGATGGAAGAAGCTTCCAAGCACAGTGTTCTTTCATGTCCCAAAGAGAACGCTAGTGTCTGAGGCTGGTAGCCTTGTTGCTAGAGAGAACTGGCATCCCCGTGGGCCTGTTGGCTACTTTCCTCTTTCCGACCCTCTCAGGAAACTCCTCCAGAAAGCCTTTAGGACCCGCTTAGAGAGAACAGCTGCGAAGTGGATGCACAGAACATTAACCTAGCTCCCAGCCCAGGGTCCCAAACATCCATCTTTCTCTGGAGGGTACGTACCCCACCCAGGGATTCAAGCACGGAGTTTGCCTTGTACAACTTACACAGGAAATTGGGAGGAGATGTAGGGCCACTCTACTTGCGATCACACTACGTGGCCCGGAGAAGTTATCACGCAGCAGAATTCAACCCCCTTCCTCTACACGTGTCTACCCCAAAGAAGCGCTGGACAGTGGGTGTTCTCAGGCCAAGAGCAGTCCTTGTTCTGGGCTGCACCTGCTCTGTGGTTCAAAGTTTCTCTGACTCTGCTCCTTCGGAAGCATTTCAGAGCTGACGCTATCCCTGGGCTGCCAAATCAACGAGGCCTAGAGGCCTTTCACACTGAAGGCATGGGTTTCTTTCCCCTGAAGAAAGTGTACCTCGCCCCTCCCAAGCCTGAGGCGTGTAAGATGACACCATTTGCTCTGCCCATGGAAAATGCAAGTAGGTGTACTCCATTTGGGCTGCCTGGTGAAACAACCTGCGCTCACCAGCACCCTGAGTACCTTTCCTGAACTTTGGTTCCTAGCTAGGTCAACTCGGCCTTCGGAGGCTAGATGGGTCCAAACGTGTTCAGCTTGTGGGGAAAGCCTTTGACCAATGGCCAATATGCTTGTGCTTGTGCGAGGGTTAGGCAGGCACTTGCCAACACAGGGTCTTTACCTTACCATAAGCTGTCCCTTTGGGCTGAAGCAGGCGGCGTGTGTGGCTCACAGCCTGGGAAGCAGGGCCTCAGGGGAGTCTGCCAACAGACTGCCCTCCAGTATAGCCAGCTGAGAAAAGGTGGCAAGGCTGATGGAACCCGCTTACAACGAAATGTTTCTCTTCAGCAGAGGAGGTTTTGCTGCCACACGTCAGCAGCTCCTCTCCCTCAGAGTGCTGTTCCTAGGTAGACTAGGAAAAGCCACCACGTTCCCCAGCTTAGAAGAGGCTCTTCTCCTAGTTGGTTTCATCCGTGAGAGAGCCAGAAGGGCTGATCTCCACCAGTCGGGCTACACAGCCTGAGTCCTTGGGGCGGGGCAGTCCTGAGCCAATGTGCCACCTAAGGAATGCAAGCCAAGTTTCCTTGCCACAGGAAAGCACACCGAGGCCTGGTGTTTTCTCTATGAAATTGACGTGGGCTTGAAGGGTGAGGCCTTTACTACATTGTGTACGGAGGTACTCGATTTGGGCTGCCTGGTGAAAGAACCTGCGCTCACCAGCACCCTGAGTACCTTTCCTGAACTTTGATTCCTAGCTAGGTCAACTCGGCCTTCGGAGGCTAGATGGGACCAAACGTGTTCAGCTTGTGGGGAAAGCCTTTGACCAATGGCCAATATGCTTGTGCTTGTGCGAGGGTTAGGCAGGCACTTGACAACACAGGGTCTTTACCTTACCATAAGCTGTCCCTTTGGGCTGAAGCAGGCGGCGTGTGTGGATCACAGCCTGGGAAGCAGGGCCTCAGGGGAGTCTGCCAACAGACTGCCCTCCAGTATAGCCAGCTGAGAAAAGGTGGCAAGGCTGATGGAACCCGCTTACAACGAAATGTTTCTCTTCAGCAGAGGAGATTTTGCTACCACACGTCAGCAGCTCCTCTCCGTCAGAGTGCTGTTCCTGTGTAGACTAGGAAAAGCCACCACGTTCCCCAGCTTAGAAGAGGCTCTTTTCCTAGTTGGTTTCATCCGTGAGAGAGCCAGAAGGGCTGATCTCAACCAGTCGGGCTGCACAGCCTGAGTCCTTGGGGCGGGGCAGTCCTGAGCCAATGTGCCACCTAAGGAATGCAAGCCAAGTTTCCTTGCCACAGGAAAGCACACCGAGGCCTGGTGTTTTCTCTATGAAATTGACGTGGGCTTGAAGGGTGAGGCCTTTACTACATTGTGGAAAAGCTCGGGGTTACGGCTCTCTTTCTCCCTCTCTCGGTCCCATAACCTGGGCTCAGCCTTGAGGGAATGCTGAGTGGCAGAGACTGCCTCTCTGCCGGACTCAGAAGGCTTCTTCCCTTTAGGGCAATGCCGTTTGTGTCTTACTTCGTGGAGGAGGAATGAGGGCGCCCAGAGATATTCTGACATGAAATACCTAACGACAGAGGATCTGGAGGAGCCGGTTTCTCGGTGGAAGGAGCCCAAAAGCCTGCATTGCTAAGGTCTCTTTGAGAGCTGCCAGACACTCTGCCGTCCTAGGCCTAAGAATTGGACATTGTGACGGCATGGCAACACTTGGAATCCTAGGACCCAGTGGAAGCGCACCTCGCAAACTGGATGGAAGAAGCTTCCAAGCACAGTGTTCTTTCATGTCCCAAAGAGAACGCTAGTGTCTGAGGCTGGTAGCCTTGTTGCTAGAGAGAACTGGCATCCCCGTGGGCCTGTTGGCTACTTTCCTCTTTCCGACCCTCTCAGGAAACTCCTCCAGAAAGCCTTTAGGACCCGCTTAGAGAGAACAGCTGCGAAGTGGATGCACAGAACATTAACCTAGCTCCCAGCCCAGGGTCCCAAACATCCATCTTTCTCTGGAGGGTACGTACCCCACCCAGGGATTCAAGCACGGAGTTTGCCTTGTACAACTTACACAGGAAATTGGGAGGAGATGTAGGGCCACTCTACTTGCGATCACACTACGTGGCCCGGAGAAGTTATCACGCAGCAGAATTCAACCCCCTTCCTCTACACGTGTCTACCCCAAAGAAGCGCTGGACAGTGGGTGTTCTCAGGCCAAGAGCAGTCCTTGTTCTGGGCTGCACCTGCTCTGTGGTTCAAAGTTTCTCTGACTCTGCTCCTTCGGAAGCATTTCAGAGCTGACGCTATCCCTGGGCTGCCAAAGCAAAGAGGACAAGAGGCCTCTCACACTGAAGGCATGGGCTTGTTTCCCCTGAAGAAAGTGTAAGTCGCCCCTCCCAGGCCTGAGGCGTGTAAGAAGACACCATTTGCTCTGCGCAAGGAAAATGCAAGTAGGTGTACTCGATTTGGGCTGCCTGGTGAAACAACCTGCGCTCACCAGCACCCTGAGTACCTTTCCTGAACTTTGGTTCCTAGCTAGGTCAACTCGGCCTTCGGAGGCTAGATGGGTCCAAACGTGTTCAGCTTGTGGGGAAAGCCTTTGACCAATGGCCAATATGCTTGTGCTTGTGCGAGGGTTAGGCAGGCACTTGCCAACACAGGGTCTTTACCTTACCATAAGCTGTCCCTTTGGGCTGAAGCAGGCGGCGTGTGTGGATCACAGCCTGGGAAGCAGGGCCTCAGGGGAGTCTGCCAACAGACTGCCCTCCAGTAGAGCCAGCTGAGAAAAGGTGGCAAGGCTGATGGAACCCGCTTACAACGAAATGTTTCTCTTCAGCAGAGGAGGTTTTGCTGCCACACGTCAGCAGCTCCTCTCCCTCAGAGTGCTGTTCCTAGGTAGACTAGGAAAAGCCACCACGTTCCCCAGCTTAGAAGAGGCTCTTCTCCTAGTTGGTTTCATCCGTGAGAGAGCCAGAAGGGCTGATCTCCACCAGTCGGGCTACACAGCCTGAGTCCTTGGGGCGGGGCAGTCCTGAGCCAATGTGCCACCTAAGGAATGCAAGCCAAGTTTCCTTGCCACAGGAAAGCACACCGAGGCCTGGTGTTTTCTCTATGAAATTGACGTGGGCTTGAAGGGTGAGGCCTTTACTACATTGTGTACGGAGGTACTCGATTTGGGCTGCCTGTTGAAACAACCTGCGCTCACCAGCACCCTGAGTACCTTTCCTGAACTTTGATTCCTAGCTAGGTCAACTCGGCCTTCGGAGGCTAGATGGGACCAAACGTGTTCAGCTTGTGGGGAAAGCCTTTGACCAATGGCCAATATGCTTGTGCTTGTGCGAGGGTTAGGCAGGCACTTGACAACACAGGGTTTTTACCTTACCATAAGCTGTCCCTTTGGGCTGAAGCAGGCGGCGTGTGTGGATCACAGCCTGGGAAGCAGGGCCTCAGGGGAGTCTGCCAACAGACTGCCCTCCAGTATAGCCAGCTGAGAAAAGGTGGCAAGGCTGATGGAACCCGCTTACAACGAAATGTTTCTCTTCAGCAGAGGAGATTTTGCTACCACACGTCAGCAGCTCCTCTCCGTCAGAGTGCTGTTCCTGTGTAGACTAGGAAAAGCCACCACGTTCCCCAGCTTAGAAGAGGCTCTTTTCCTAGTTGGTTTCATCCGTGAGAGAGCCAGAAGGGCTGATCTCAACCAGTCGGGCTGCACAGCCTGAGTCCTTGGGGCGGGGCAGTCCTGAGCCAATGTGCCACCTAAGGAATGCAAGCCAAGTTTCCTTGCCACAGGAAAGCACACCGAGGCCTGGTGTTTTCTCTATGAAATTGACGTGGGCTTGAAGGGTGAGGCCTTTACTACATTGTGGAAAAGCTCGGGGTTACGGCTCTCTTTCTCCCTCTCTCGGTCCCATAACCTGGGCTCAGCCTTGAGGGAATGCTGAGTGGCAGAGACTGCCTCTCTGCCGGACTCAGAAGGCTTCTTCCCTTTAGGGCAATGCCGTTTGTGTCTTACTTCGTGGAGGAGGAATGAGGGCGCCCAGAGATATTCTGACATGAAATACCTAACGACAGAGGATCTGGAGGAGCCGGTTTCTCGGTGGAAGGAGCCCAAAAGCCTGCATTGCTAAGGTCTCTTTGAGAGCTGCCAGACACTCTGCCGTCCTAGGCCTAAGAATTGGACATTGTGACGGCATGGCAACACTTGGAATCCTAGGACCCAGTGGAAGCGCACCTCGCAAACTGGATGGAAGAAGCTTCCAAGCACAGTGTTCTTTCATGTCCCAAAGAGAACGCTAGTGTCTGAGGCTGGTAGCCTTGTTGCTAGAGAGAACTGGCATCCCCGTGGGCCTGTTGGCTACTTTCCTCTTTCCGACCCTCTCAGGAAACTCCTCCAGAAAGCCTTTAGGACCCGCTTAGAGAGAACAGCTGCGAAGTGGATGCACAGAACATTAACCTAGCTCCCAGCCCAGGGTCCCAAACATCCATCTTTCTCTGGAGGGTACGTACCCCACCCAGGGATTCAAGCACGGAGTTTGCCTTGTACAACTTACACAGGAAATTGGGAGGAGATGTAGGGCCACTCTACTTGCGATCACACTACGTGGCCCGGAGAAGTTATCACGCAGCAGAATTCAACCCCCTTCCTCTACACGTGTCTACCCCAAAGAAGCGCTGGACAGTGGGTGTTCTCAGGCCAAGAGCAGTCCTTGTTCTGGGCTGCACCTGCTCTGTGGTTCAAAGTTTCTCTGACTCTGCTCCTTCGGAAGCATTTCAGAGCTGACGCTATCCCTGGGCTGCCAAAGCAAAGAGGACAAGAGGCCTCTCACACTGAAGGCATGGGCTTGTTTCCCCTGAAGAAAGTGTAAGTCGCCCCTCCCAGGCCTGAGGCGTGTAAGAAGACACCATTTGCTCTGCGCAAGGAAAATGCAAGTAGGTGTACTCGATTTGGGCTGCCTGGTGAAACAACCTGCGCTCACCAGCACCCTGAGTACCTTTCCTGAACTTTGGTTCCTAGCTAGGTCAACTCGGCCTTCGGAGGCTAGATGGGTCCAAACGTGTTCAGCTTGTGGGGAAAGCCTTTGACCAATGGCCAATATGCTTGTGCTTGTGCGAGGGTTAGGCAGGCACTTGCCAACACAGGGTCTTTACCTTACCATAAGCTGTCCCTTTGGGCTGAAGCAGGCGGCGTGTGTGGATCACAGCCTGGGAAGCAGGGCCTCAGGGGAGTCTGCCAACAGACTGCCCTCCAGTAGAGCCAGCTGAGAAAAGGTGGCAAGGCTGATGGAACCCGCTTACAACGAAATGTTTCTCTTCAGCAGAGGAGGTTTTGCTGCCACACGTCAGCAGCTCCTCTCCCTCAGAGTGCTGTTCCTAGGTAGACTAGGAAAAGCCACCACGTTCCCCAGCTTAGAAGAGGCTCTTCTCCTAGTTGGTTTCATCCGTGAGAGAGCCAGAAGGGCTGATCTCCACCAGTCGGGCTACACAGCCTGAGTCCTTGGGGCGGGGCAGTCCTGAGCCAATGTGCCACCTAAGGAATGCAAGCCAAGTTTCCTTGCCACAGGAAAGCACACCGAGGCCTGGTGTTTTCTCTATGAAATTGACGTGGGCTTGAAGGGTGAGGCCTTTACTACATTGTGTACGGAGGTACTCGATTTGGGCTGCCTGGTGAAACAACCTGCGCTCACCAGCACCCTGAGTACCTTTCCTGAACTTTGATTCCTAGCTAGGTCAACTCGGCCTTCGGAGGCTAGATGGGACCAAACGTGTTCAGCTTGTGGGGAAAGCCTTTGACCAATGGCCAATATGCTTGTGCTTGTGCGAGGGTTAGGCAGGCACTTGACAACACAGGGTTTTTACCTTACCATAAGCTGTCCCTTTGGGCTGAAGCAGGCGGCGTGTGTGGATCACAGCCTGGGAAGCAGGGCCTCAGGGGAGTCTGCCAACAGACTGCCCTCCAGTATAGCCAGCTGAGAAAAGGTGGCAAGGCTGATGGAACCCGCTTACAACGAAATGTTTCTCTTCAGCAGAGGAGATTTTGCTACCACACGTCAGCAGCTCCTCTCCGTCAGAGTGCTGTTCCTGTGTAGACTAGGAAAAGCCACCACGTTCCCCAGCTTAGAAGAGGCTCTTTTCCTAGTTGGTTTCATCCGTGAGAGAGCCAGAAGGGCTGATCTCAACCAGTCGGGCTGCACAGCCTGAGTCCTTGGGGCGGGGCAGTCCTGAGCCAATGTGCCACCTAAGGAATGCAAGCCAAGTTTCCTTGCCACAGGAAAGCACACCGAGGCCTGGTGTTTTCTCTATGAAATTGACGTGGGCTTGAAGGGTGAGGCCTTTACTACATTGTGGAAAAGCTCGGGGTTACGGCTCTCTTTCTCCCTCTCTCGGTCCCATAACCTGGGCTCAGCCTTGAGGGAATGCTGAGTGGCAGAGACTGCCTCTCTGCCGGACTCAGAAGGCTTCTTCCCTTTAGGGCAATGCCGTTTGTGTCTTACTTCGTGGAGGAGGAATGAGGGCGCCCAGAGATATTCTGACATGAAATACCTAACGACAGAGGATCTGGAGGAGCCGGTTTCTCGGTGGAAGGAGCCCAAAAGCCTGCATTGCTAAGGTCTCTTTGAGAGCTGCCAGACACTCTGCCGTCCTAGGCCTAAGAATTGGACATTGTGACGGCATGGCAACACTTGGAATCCTAGGACCCAGTGGAAGCGCACCTCGCAAACTGGATGGAAGAAGCTTCCAAGCACAGTGTTCTTTCATGTCCCAAAGAGAACGCTAGTGTCTGAGGCTGGTAGCCTTGTTGCTAGAGAGAACTGGCATCCCCGTGGGCCTGTTGGCTACTTTCCTCTTTCCGACCCTCTCAGGAAACTCCTCCAGAAAGCCTTTAGGACCCGCTTAGAGAGAACAGCTGCGAAGTGGATGCACAGAACATTAACCTAGCTCCCAGCCCAGGGTCCCAAACATCCATCTTTCTCTGGAGGGTACGTACCCCACCCAGGGATTCAAGCACGGAGTTTGCCTTGTACAACTTACACAGGAAATTGGGAGGAGATGTAGGGCCACTCTACTTGCGATCACACTACGTGGCCCGGAGAAGTTATCACGCAGCAGAATTCAACCCCCTTCCTCTACACGTGTCTACCCCAAAGAAGCGCTGGACAGTGGGTGTTCTCAGGCCAAGAGCAGTCCTTGTTCTGGGCTGCACCTGCTCTGTGGTTCAAAGTTTCTCTGACTCTGCTCCTTCGGAAGCATTTCAGAGCTGACGCTATCCCTGGGCTGCCAAAGCAAAGAGGACAAGAGGCCTCTCACACTGAAGGCATGGGCTTGTTTCCCCTGAAGAAAGTGTAAGTCGCCCCTCCCAGGCCTGAGGCGTGTAAGAAGACACCATTTGCTCTGCGCAAGGAAAATGCAAGTAGGTGTACTCGATTTGGGCTGCCTGGTGAAACAACCTGCGCTCACCAGCACCCTGAGTACCTTTCCTGAACTTTGGTTCCTAGCTAGGTCAACTCGGCCTTCGGAGGCTAGATGGGTCCAAACGTGTTCAGCTTGTGGGGAAAGCCTTTGACCAATGGCCAATATGCTTGTGCTTGTGCGAGGGTTAGGCAGGCACTTGCCAACACAGGGTCTTTACCTTACCATAAGCTGTCCCTTTGGGCTGAAGCAGGCGGCGTGTGTGGATCACAGCCTGGGAAGCAGGGCCTCAGGGGAGTCTGCCAACAGACTGCCCTCCAGTAGAGCCAGCTGAGAAAAGGTGGCAAGGCTGATGGAACCCGCTTACAACGAAATGTTTCTCTTCAGCAGAGGAGGTTTTGCTGCCACACGTCAGCAGCTCCTCTCCCTCAGAGTGCTGTTCCTAGGTAGACTAGGAAAAGCCACCACGTTCCCCAGCTTAGAAGAGGCTCTTCTCCTAGTTGGTTTCATCCGTGAGAGAGCCAGAAGGGCTGATCTCCACCAGTCGGGCTACACAGCCTGAGTCCTTGGGGCGGGGCAGTCCTGAGCCAATGTGCCACCTAAGGAATGCAAGCCAAGTTTCCTTGCCACAGGAAAGCACACCGAGGCCTGGTGTTTTCTCTATGAAATTGACGTGGGCTTGAAGGGTGAGGCCTTTACTACATTGTGTACGGAGGTACTCGATTTGGGCTGCCTGGTGAAACAACCTGCGCTCACCAGCACCCTGAGTACCTTTCCTGAACTTTGATTCCTAGCTAGGTCAACTCGGCCTTCGGAGGCTAGATGGGACCAAACGTGTTCAGCTTGTGGGGAAAGCCTTTGACCAATGGCCAATATGCTTGTGCTTGTGCGAGGGTTAGGCAGGCACTTGACAACACAGGGTTTTTACCTTACCATAAGCTGTCCCTTTGGGCTGAAGCAGGCGGCGTGTGTGGATCACAGCCTGGGAAGCAGGGCCTCAGGGGAGTCTGCCAACAGACTGCCCTCCAGTATAGCCAGCTGAGAAAAGGTGGCAAGGCTGATGGAACCCGCTTACAACGAAATGTTTCTCTTCAGCAGAGGAGATTTTGCTACCACACGTCAGCAGCTCCTCTCCGTCAGAGTGCTGTTCCTGTGTAGACTAGGAAAAGCCACCACGTTCCCCAGCTTAGAAGAGGCTCTTTTCCTAGTTGGTTTCATCCGTGAGAGAGCCAGAAGGGCTGATCTCAACCAGTCGGGCTGCACAGCCTGAGTCCTTGGGGCGGGGCAGTCCTGAGCCAATGTGCCACCTAAGGAATGCAAGCCAAGTTTCCTTGCCACAGGAAAGCACACCGAGGCCTGGTGTTTTCTCTATGAAATTGACGTGGGCTTGAAGGGTGAGGCCTTTACTACATTGTGGAAAAGCTCGGGGTTACGGCTCTCTTTCTCCCTCTCTCGGTCCCATAACCTGGGCTCAGCCTTGAGGGAATGCTGAGTGGCAGAGACTGCCTCTCTGCCGGACTCAGAAGGCTTCTTCCCTTTAGGGCAATGCCGTTTGTGTCTTACTTCGTGGAGGAGGAATGAGGGCGCCCAGAGATATTCTGACATGAAATACCTAACGACAGAGGATCTGGAGGAGCCGGTTTCTCGGTGGAAGGAGCCCAAAAGCCTGCATTGCTAAGGTCTCTTTGAGAGCTGCCAGACACTCTGCCGTCCTAGGCCTAAGAATTGGACATTGTGACGGCATGGCAACACTTGGAATCCTAGGACCCAGTGGAAGCGCACCTCGCAAACTGGATGGAAGAAGCTTCCAAGCACAGTGTTCTTTCATGTCCCAAAGAGAACGCTAGTGTCTGAGGCTGGTAGCCTTGTTGCTAGAGAGAACTGGCATCCCCGTGGGCCTGTTGGCTACTTTCCTCTTTCCGACCCTCTCAGGAAACTCCTCCAGAAAGCCTTTAGGACCCGCTTAGAGAGAACAGCTGCGAAGTGGATGCACAGAACATTAACCTAGCTCCCAGCCCAGGTTCCCAAACATCCATCTTTCTCTGGAGGGTACGTACCCCACCCAGGGATTCAAGCACGGAGTTTGCCTTGTACAACTTACACAGGAAATTGGGAGGAGATGTAGGGCCACTCTACTTGCGATCACACTACGTGGCCCGGAGAAGTTATCACGCAGCAGAATTCAACCCCCTTCCTCTACACGTGTCTACCCCAAAGAAGCGCTGGACAGTGGGTGTTCTCAGGCCAAGAGCAGTCCTTGTTCTGGGCTGCACCTGCTCTGTGGTTCAAAGTTTCTCTGACTCTGCTCCTTCGGAAGCATTTCAGAGCTGACGCTATCCCTGGGCTGCCAAAGCAAAGAGGACAAGAGGCCTCTCACACTGAAGGCATGGGCTTGTTTCCCCTGAAGAAAGTGTAAGTCGCCCCTCCCAGGCCTGAGGCGTGTAAGAAGACACCATTTGCTCTGCGCAAGGAAAATGCAAGTAGGTGTACTCGATTTGGGCTGCCTGGTGAAACAACCTGCGCTCACCAGCACCCTGAGTACCTTTCCTGAACTTTGGTTCCTAGCTAGGTCAACTCGGCCTTCGGAGGCTAGATGGGTCCAAACGTGTTCAGCTTGTGGGGAAAGCCTTTGACCAATGGCCAATATGCTTGTGCTTGTGCGAGGGTTAGGCAGGCACTTGCCAACACAGGGTCTTTACCTTACCATAAGCTGTCCCTTTGGGCTGAAGCAGGCGGCGTGTGTGGATCACAGCCTGGGAAGCAGGGCCTCAGGGGAGTCTGCCAACAGACTGCCCTCCAGTAGAGCCAGCTGAGAAAAGGTGGCAAGGCTGATGGAACCCGCTTACAACGAAATGTTTCTCTTCAGCAGAGGAGGTTTTGCTGACACACGTCAGCAGCTCCTCTCCCTCAGAGTGCTGTTCCTAGGTAGACTAGGAAAAGCCACCACGTTCCCCAGCTTAGAAGAGGCTCTTCTCCTAGTTGGTTTCATCCGTGAGAGAGCCAGAAGGGCTGATCTCCACCAGTCGGGCTACACAGCCTGAGTCCTTGGGGCGGGGCAGTCCTGAGCCAATGTGCCACCTAAGGAATGCAAGCCAAGTTTCCTTGCCACAGGAAAGCACACCGAGGCCTGGTGTTTTCTCTATGAAATTGACGTGGGCTTGAAGGGTGAGGCCTTTACTACATTGTGTACGGAGGTACTCGATTTGGGCTGCCTGGTGAAAGAACCTGCGCTCACCAGCACCCTGAGTACCTTTCCTGAACTTTGATTCCTAGCTAGGTCAACTCGGCCTTCGGAGGCTAGATGGGACCAAACGTGTTCAGCTTGTGGGGAAAGCCTTTGACCAATGGCCAATATGCTTGTGCTTGTGCGAGGGTTAGGCAGGCACTTGACAACACAGGGTTTTTACCTTACCATAAGCTGTCCCTTTGGGCTGAAGCAGGCGGCGTGTGTGGATCACAGCCTGGGAAGCAGGGCCTCAGGGGAGTTTGCCAACAGACTGCCCTCCAGTATAGCCAGCTGAGAAAAGGTGGCAAGGCTGATGGAACCCGCTTACAACGAAATGTTTCTCTTCAGCAGAGGAGATTTTGCTACCACACGTCAGCAGCTCCTCTCCGTCAGAGTGCTGTTCCTGTGTAGACTAGGAAAAGCCACCACGTTCCCCAGCTTAGAAGAGGCTCTTTTCCTAGTTGGTTTCATCCGTGAGAGAGCCAGAAGGGCTGATCTCAACCAGTCGGGCTGCACAGCCTGAGTCCTTGGGGCGGGGCAGTCCTGAGCCAATGTGCCACCTAAGGAATGCAAGCCAAGTTTCCTTGCCACAGGAAAGCACACCGAGGCCTGGTGTTTTCTCTATGAAATTGACGTGGGCTTGAAGGGTGAGGCCTTTACTACATTGTGGAAAAGCTCGGGGTTACGGCTCTCTTTCTCCCTCTCTCAGTCCCATAACCTGGGCTCAGCCTTGAGGGAATGCTGAGTGGCAGAGACTGCCTCTCTGCCGGACTCAGAAGGCTTCTTCCCTTTAGGGCAATGCCGTTTGTGTCTTACTTCGTGGAGGAGGAATGAGGGCGCCCAGAGATATTCTGACATGAAATACCTAACGACAGAGGATCTGGAGGAGCCGGTTTCTCGGTGGAAGGAGCCCAAAAGCCTGCATTGCTAAGGTCTCTTTGAGAGCTGCCAGACACTCTGCCGTCCTAGGCCTAAGAATTGGACATTGTGACGGCATGGCAACACTTGGAATCCTAGGACTCAGTGGAAGCGCACCTCGCAAACTGGATGGAAGAAGCTTCCAAGCACAGTGTTCTTTCATGTCCCAAAGAGAACGCTAGTGTCTGAGGCTGGTAGCCTTGTTGCTAGAGAGAACTGGCATCCCTGTGGGCCTGTTGGCTACTTTCCTCTTTCCGACCCTCTCAGGAAACTCCTCCAGAAAGCCTTTAGGACCCGCTTAGAGAGAACAGCTGCGACGTGGATGCACAGAACATTAACCTAGCTCCCAGCCCAGGGTCCCAAACATCCATCTTTCTCTGGAGGGTACGTACCCCACCCAGGGATTCAAGCACGGAGTTTGCCTTGTACAACTTACACAGGAAATTGGGAGGAGATGTAGGGCCACTCTACTTGCGATCACACTACGTGGCCCGGAGAAGTTATCACGCAGCAGAACTCAACCCCCTTCCTCTACACGTGTGTACCCCAAAGAAGCGCTGGACAGTGGGTGTTCTCAGGCCAAGAGCAGTCCTTGTTCTGGGCTGCACCTGCTCTGTGGTTCAAAGTTTCTCTGACTCTGCTCCTTCGGAAGCATTTCAGAGCTGACGCTATCCCTGGGCTGCCAAAGCAAAGAGGACAAGAGGCCTCTCACACTGAAGGCATGGGCTTGTTTCCCCTGAAGAAAGTGTAAGTCGCCCCTCCCAGGCCTGAGGCGTGTAAGAAGACACCATTTGCTCTGCGCAAGGAAAATGCAAGTAGGTGTACTCGATTTGGGCTGCCTGGTGAAACAACCTGCGCTCACCAGCACCCTGAGTACCTTTCCTGCACTTTGATTCCTAGCTGGGTGAACTCGGCCTTCGGAGGCTAGATGGGACCAAACGTGTTCAGCTTGTAGGGAAAGCCTTTGACCAATGGCCAATATGCTTGTGCTTGTGCGAGGGTTAGGCAGGCACTTGCCAACACAGGGTCTTTACCTTACCATAAGCTGTCCCTTTGGGCTGAAGCAGGCGGCGTGTGTGGATCACAGCCTGGGAAGCAGGGCCTCAGGGGAGTCTGCCAACAGACTGCCCTCCAGTAGAGCCAGCTGAGAAAAGGTGGCAAGGCTGATGGAACCCGCTTACAACGAAATGTTTCTCTTCAGCAGAGGAGGTTTTGCTGCCACACGTCAGCAGCTCCTCTCCCTCAGAGTGCTGTTCCTAGGTAGACTAGGAAAAGCCACCACGTTCCCCAGCTTAGAAGAGGCTCTTTTCCTAGTTGGTTTCATCCGTGAGAGAGCCAGAAGGGCTGATCTCCACCAGTCGGGCTGCACAGCCTGAGTCCTTGGGGCAGGGCACTCCTGAGCCAATGTGCCACCTAAGGAATGCAAGCCAAGTTTCCTTGCCACAGGAAAGCACACCGAGGCCTGGTGTTTTCTCTATGAAATTGACGTGGGCTTGAAGGGTGAGGCCTTTACTACATTGTGGAAAAGCTCGGGGTTACGGCTCTCTTTCTCCCTCTCTCGGTCCCATAACCTGGGCTCAGCCTTGAGGGAATGCTGAGTGGCAGAGACTGCCTCTCTGCCGGACTCAGAAGGCTTCTTCCCTTTAGGGCAATGCCGTTTGTGTCTTACTTCGTGGAGGAGGAATGAGGGCGCCCAGAGATATTCTGACATGAAATACCTAACGACAGAGGATCTGGAGGAGCCGGTTTCTCGGTGGAAGGAGCCCAAAAGCCTGCATTGCTAAGGTCTCTTTGAGAGCTGCCAGACACTCTGCCGTCCTAGGCCTAAGAATTGGACATTGTGACGGCATGGCAACACTTGGAATCCTAGGACCCAGTGGAAGCGCACCTCGCAAACTGGATGGAAGAAGCTTCCAAGCACAGTGTTCTTTCATGTCCCAAAGAGAACGCTAGTGTCTGAGGCTGGTAGCCTTGTTGCTAGAGAGAACTGGCATCCCCGTGGGCCTGTTGGCTACTTTCCTCTTTCCGACCCTCTCAGGAAACTCCTCCAGAAAGCCTTTAGGACCCGCTTAGAGAGAACAGCTGCGAAGTGGATGCACAGAACATTAACCTAGCTCCCAGCCCAGGGTCCCAAACATCCATCTTTCTCTGGAGGGTACGTACCCCACCCAGGGATTCAAGCACGGAGTTTGCCTTGTACAACTTACACAGGAAATTGGGAGGAGATGTAGGGCCACTCTACTTGCGATCACACTACGTGGCCCGGAGAAGTTATCACGCAGCAGAACTCAACCCCCTTCCTCTACACGTGTGTACCCCAAAGAAGCGCTGGACAGTGGGTGTTCTCAGGCCAAGAGCAGTCCTTGTTCTGGGCTGCACCTGCTCTGTGGTTCAAAGTTTCTCTGACTCTGCTCCTTCGGAAGCATTTCAGAGCTGACGCTATCCCTGGGCTGCCAAAGCAAAGAGGACAAGAGGCCTCTCACACTGAAGGCATGGGCTTGTTTCCCCTGAAGAAAGTGTAAGTCGCCCCTCCCAGGCCTGAGGCGTGTAAGAAGACACCATTTGCTCTGCGCAAGGAAAATGCAAGTAGGTGTACTCGATTTGGGCTGCCTGGTGAAACAACCTGCGCTCACCAGCACCCTGAGTACCTTTCCTGCACTTTGATTCCTAGCTGGGTGAACTCGGCCTTCGGAGGCTAGATGGGACCAAACGTGTTCAGCTTGTAGGGAAAGCCTTTGACCAATGGCCAATATGCTTGTGCTTGTGCGAGGGTTAGGCAGGCACTTGCCAACACAGGGTCTTTACCTTACCATAAGCTGTCCCTTTGGGCTGAAGCAGGCGGCGTGTGTGGATCACAGCCTGGGAAGCAGGGCCTCAGGGGAGTCTGCCAACAGACTGCCCTCCAGTAGAGCCAGCTGAGAAAAGGTGGCAAGGCTGATGGAACCCGCTTACAACGAAATGTTTCTCTTCAGCAGAGGAGGTTTTGCTGCCACACGTCAGCAGCTCCTCTCCCTCAGAGTGCTGTTCCTAGGTAGACTAGGAAAAGCCACCACGTTCCCCAGCTTAGAAGAGGCTCTTCTCCTAGTTGGTTTCATCCGTGAGAGAGCCAGAAGGGCTGATCTCCACCAGTCGGGCTACACAGCCTGAGTCCTTGGGGTGGGGCAGTCCTGAGCCAATGTGCCACCTAAGGAATGCAAGCCAAGTTTCCTTGCCACAGGAAAGCACACCGAGGCCTGGTGTTTTCTCTATGAAATTGACGTGGGCTTGAAGGGTGAGGCCTTTACTACATTGTGTACGGAGGTACTCGATTTGGGCTGCCTGGTGAAACAACCTGCGCTCACCAGCACCCTGAGTACCTTTCCTGAACTTTGATTCCTAGCTAGGTCAACTCGGCCTTCGGAGGCTAGATGGGACCAAACGTGTTCAGCTTGTGGGGAAAGCCTTTGACCAATGGCCAATATGCTTGTGCTTGTGCGAGGGTTAGGCAGGCACTTGCCAACACAGGGTTTTTACCTTACCATAAGCTGTCCCTTTGGGCTGAAGCAGGCGGCGTGTGTGGATCACAGCCTGGGAAGCAGGGCCTCAGGGGAGTCTTCCAACAGACTGCCCTCCAGTATAGCCAGCTGAGAAAAGGTGGCAAGGCTGATGGAACCCGCTTACAACGAAATGTTTCTCTTCAGCAGAGGAGATTTTGCTACCACACGTCAGCAGCTCCTCTCCGTCAGAGTGCTGTTCCTGTGTAGACTAGGAAAAGCCACCACGTTCCCCAGCTTAGAAGAGGCTCTTTTCCTAGTTGGTTTCATCCGTGAGAGAGCCAGAAGGGCTGATCTCCACCAGTCGGGCTGCACAGCCTGAGTCCTTGGGGCAGGGCACTCCTGAGCCAATGTGCCACCTAAGGAATGCAAGCCAAGTTTCCTTGCCACAGGAAAGCACACCGAGGCCTGGTGTTTTCTCTATGAAATTGACGTGGGCTTGAAGGGTGAGGCCTTTACTACATTGTGGAAAAGCTCGGGGTTACGGCTCTCTTTCTCCCTCTCTCGGTCCCATAACCTGGGCTCAGCCTTGAGGGAATGCAGAGTGGCAGAGACTGCCTCTCTGCCGGACTCAGAAGGCTTCTTCCCTTTAGGGCAATGCCGTTTGTGTCTTACTTCGTGGAGGAGGAATGAGGGCGCCCAGAGATATTCTGACATGAAATACCTAACGACAGAGGATCTGGAGGAGCCGGTTTCTCGGTGGAAGGAGCCCAAAAGCCTGCATTGCTAAGGTCTCTTTGAGAGCTGCCAGACACTCTGCCGTCCTAGGCCTAAGAATTGGACATTGTGACGGCATGGCAACACTTGGAATCCTAGGACCCAGTGGAAGCGCACCTCGCAAACTGGATGGAAGAAGCTTCCAAGCACAGTGTTCTTTCATGTCCCAAAGAGAACGCTAGTGTCTGAGGCTGGTAGCCTTGTTGCTAGAGAGAACTGGCATCCCCGTGGGCCTGTTGGCTACTTTCCTCTTTCCGACCCTCTCAGGAAACTCCTCCAGAAAGCCTTTAGGACCCGCTTAGAGAGAACAGCTGCGAAGTGGATGCACAGAACATTAACCTAGCTCCCAGCCCAGGGTCCCAAACATCCATCTTTCTCTGGAGGGTACGTACCCCACCCAGGGATTCAAGCACGGAGTTTGCCTTGTACAACTTACACAGGAAATTGGGAGGAGATGTAGGGCCACTCTACTTGCGATCACACTACGTGGCCCGGAGAAGTTATCACGCAGCAGAATTCAACCCCCTTCCTCTACACGTGTCTACCCCAAAGAAGCGCTGGACAGTGGGTGTTCTCAGGCCAAGAGCAGTCCTTGTTCTGGGCTGCACCTGCTCTGTGGTTCAAAGTTTCTCTGACTCTGCTCCTTCGGAAGCATTTCAGAGCTGACGCTATCCCTGGGCTGCCAAAGCAAAGAGGACAAGAGGCCTCTCACACTGAAGGCATGGGCTTGTTTCCCCTGAAGAAAGTGTAAGTCGCCCCTCCCAGGCCTGAGGCGTGTAAGAAGACACCATTTGCTCTGCGCAAGGAAAATGCAAGTAGGTGTACTCGATTTGGGCTGCCTGGTGAAACAACCTGCGCTCACCAGCACCCTGAGTACCTTTCCTGCACTTTGATTCCTAGCTGGGTGAACTCGGCCTTCGGAGGCTAGATGGGACCAAACGTGTTCAGCTTGTAGGGAAAGCCTTTGACCAATGGCCAATATGCTTGTGCTTGTGCGAGGGTTAGGCAGGCACTTGCCAACACAGGGTCTTTACCTTACCATAAGCTGTCCCTTTGGGCTGAAGCAGGCGGCGTGTGTGGATCACAGCCTGGGAAGCAGGGCCTCAGGGGAGTCTGCCAACAGACTGCCCTCCAGTAGAGCCAGCTGAGAAAAGGTGGCAAGGCTGATGGAACCCGCTTACAACGAAATGTTTCTCTTCAGCAGAGGAGGTTTTGCTGCCACACGTCAGCAGCTCCTCTCCCTCAGAGTGCTGTTCCTAGGTAGACTAGGAAAAGCCACCACGTTCCCCAGCTTAGAAGAGGCTCTTCTCCTAGTTGGTTTCATCCGTGAGAGAGCCAGAAGGGCTGATCTCCACCAGTCGGGCTACACAGCCTGAGTCCTTGGGGCGGGGCAGTCCTGAGCCAATGTGCCACCTAAGGAATGCAAGCCAAGTTTCCTTGCCACAGGAAAGCACACCGAGGCCTGGTGTTTTCTCTATGAAATTGACGTGGGCTTGAAGGGTGAGGCCTTTACTACATTGTGTACGGAGGTACTCGATTTGGGCTGCCTGGTGAAACAACCTGCGCTCACCAGCACCCTGAGTACCTTTCCTGAACTTTGATTCCTAGCTAGGTCAACTCGGCCTTCGGAGGCTAGATGGGACCAAACGTGTTCAGCTTGTGGGGAAAGCCTTTGACCAATGGCCAATATGCTTGTGCTTGTGCGAGGGTTAGGCAGGCACTTGACAACACAGGGTTTTTACCTTACCATAAGCTGTCCCTTTGGGCTGAAGCAGGCGGCGTGTGTGGATCACAGCCTGGGAAGCAGGGCCTCAGGGGAGTCTGCCAACAGACTGCCCTCCAGTATAGCCAGCTGAGAAAAGGTGGCAAGGCTGATGGAACCCGCTTACAACGAAATGTTTCTCTTCAGCAGAGGAGATTTTGCTACCACACGTCAGCAGCTCCTCTCCGTCAGAGTGCTGTTCCTGTGTAGACTAGGAAAAGCCACCACGTTCCCCAGCTTAGAAGAGGCTCTTTTCCTAGTTGGTTTCATCCGTGAGAGAGCCAGAAGGGCTGATCTCCACCAGTCGGGCTGCACAGCCTGAGTCCTTGGGGCAGGGCAGTCCTGAGCCAATGTGCCACCTAAGGAATGCAAGCCAAGTTTCCTTGCCACAGGAAAGCACACCGAGGCCTGGTGTTTTCTCTATGAAATTGACGTGGGCTTGAAGGGTGAGGCCTTTACTACATTGTGGAAAAGCTCGGGGTTACGGCTCTCTTTCTCCCTCTCTCGGTCCCATAACCTGGGCTCAGCCTTGAGGGAATGCTGAGTGGCAGAGACTGCCTCTCTGCCGGACTCAGAAGGCTTCTTCCCTTTAGGGCAATGCCGTTTGTGTCTTACTTCGTGGAGGAAGAATGAGGGCGCCCAGAGATATTCTGACATGAAATACCTAACGACAGAGGATCTGGAGGAGCCGGTTTCTCGGTGGAAGGAGCCCAAAAGCCTGCATTGCTAAGGTCTCTTTGAGAGCTGCCAGACACTCTGCCGTCCTAGGCCTAAGAATTGGACATTGTGACGGCATGGCAACACTTGGAATCCTAGGACCCAGTGGAAGCGCACCTCGCAAACTGGATGGAAGAAGCTTCCAAGCACAGTGTTCTTTCATGTCCCAAAGAGAACGCTAGTGTCTGAGGCTGGTAGCCTTGTTGCTAGAGAGAACTGGCATCCCCGTGGGCCTGTTGGCTACTTTCCTCTTTCCGACCCTCTCAGGAAACTCCTCCAGAAAGCCTTTAGGACCCGCTTAGAGAGAACAGCTGCGAAGTGGATGCACAGAACATTAACCTAGCTCCCAGCCCAGGGTCCCAAACATCCATCTTTCTCTGGAGGGTACGTACCCCACCCAGGGATTCAAGCACGGAGTTTGCCTTGTCCAACTTACACAGGAAATTGGGAGGAGATGTAGGGCCACTCTACTTGCGATCACACTACGTGGCCCGGAGAAGTTATCACGCAGCAGAACTCAACCCCCTTCCTCTACACGTGTGTACCCCAAAGAAGCGCTGGACAGTGGGTGTTCTCAGGCCAAGAGCAGTCCTTGTTCTGGGCTGCACCTGCTCTGTGGTTCAAAGTTTCTCTGACTCTGCTCCTTCGGAAGCATTTCAGAGCTGACGCTATCCCTGGGCTGCCAAAGCAAAGAGGACAAGAGGCCTCTCACACTGAAGGCATGGGCTTGTTTCCCCTGAAGAAAGTGTAAGTCGCCCCTCCCAGGCCTGAGGCGTGTAAGAAGACACCATTTGCTCTGCGCAAGGAAAATGCAAGTAGGTGTACTCGATTTGGGCTGCCTGGTGAAACAACCTGCGCTCACCAGCACCCTGAGTACCTTTCCTGCACTTTGATTCCTAGCTGGGTGAACTCGGCCTTCGGAGGCTAGATGGGACCAAACGTGTTCAGCTTGTAGGGAAAGCCTTTGACCAATGGCCAATATGCTTGTGCTTGTGCGAGGGTTAGGCAGGCACTTGCCAACACAGGGTCTTTACCTTACCATAAGCTGTCCCTTTGGGCTGAAGCAGGCGGCGTGTGTGGATCACAGCCTGGGAAGCAGGGCCTCAGGGGAGTCTGCCAACAGACTGCCCTCCAGTAGAGCCAGCTGAGAAAAGGTGGCAAGGCTGATGGAACCCGCTTACAACGAAATGTTTCTCTTCAGCAGAGGAGGTTTTGCTGCCACACGTCAGCAGCTCCTCTCCCTCAGAGTGCTGTTCCTAGGTAGACTAGGAAAAGCCACCACGTTCCCCAGCTTGGAAGAGGCTCTTCTCCTAGTTGGTTTCATCCGTGAGAGAGCCAGAAGGGCTGATCTCCACCAGTCGGGCTACACAGCCTGAGTCCTTGGGGTGGGGCAGTCCTGAGCCAATGTGCCACCTAAGGAATGCAAGCCAAGTTTCCTTGCCACAGGAAAGCACACCGAGGCCTGGTGTTTTCTCTATGAAATTGACGTGGGCTTGAAGGGTGAGGCCTTTACTACATTGTGTACGGAGGTACTCGATTTGGGCTGCCTGGTGAAACAACCTGCGCTCACCAGCACCCTGAGTACCTTTCCTGAACTTTGATTCCTAGCTAGGTCAACTCGGCCTTCGGAGGCTAGATGGGACCAAACGTGTTCAGCTTGTGGGGAAAGCCTTTGACCAATGGCCAATATGCTTGTGCTTGTGCGAGGGTTAGGCAGGCACTTGACAACACAGGGTTTTTACCTTACCATAAGCTGTCCCTTTGGGCTGAAGCAGGCGGCGTGTGTGGATCACAGCCTGGGAAGCAGGGCCTCAGGGGAGTCTGCCAACAGACTGCCCTCCAGTAGAGCCAGCTGAGAAAAGGTGGCAAGGCTGATGGAACCCGCTTACAACGAAATGTTTCTCTTCAGCAGAGGAGATTTTGCTACCACACGTCAGCAGCTCCTCTCCGTCAGAGTGCTGTTCCTGTGTAGACTAGGAAAAGCCACCACGTTCCCCAGCTTAGAAGAGGCTCTTTTCCTAGTTGGTTTCATCCGTGAGAGAGCCAGAAGGGCTGATCTCCACCAGTCGGGCTGCACAGCCTGAGTCCTTGGGGCAGGGCAGTCCTGAGCCAATGTGCCACCTAAGGAATGCAAGCCAAGTTTCCTTGCCACAGGAAAGCACACCGAGGCCTGGTGTTTTCTCTATGAAATTGACGTGGGCTTGAAGGGTGAGGCCTTTACTACATTGTGGAAAAGCTCGGGGTTACGGCTCTCTTTCTCCCTCTCTCGGTCCCATAACCTGGGCTCAGCCTTGAGGGAATGCTGAGTGGCAGAGACTGCCTCTCTGCCGGACTCAGAAGGCTTCTTCCCTTTAGGGCAATGCCGTTTGTGTCTTACTTCGTGGAGGAGGAATGAGGGCGCCCAGAGATATTCTGACATGAAATACCTAACGACAGAGGATCTGGAGGAGCCGGTTTCTCGGTGGAAGGAGCCCAAAAGCCTGCATTGCTAAGGTCTCTTTGAGAGCTGCCAGACACTCTGCCGTCCTAGGCCTAAGAATTGGACATTGTGACGGCATGGCAACACTTGGAATCCTAGGACCCAGTGGAAGCGCACCTCGCAAACTGGATGGAAGAAGCTTCCAAGCACAGTGTTCTTTCATGTCCCAAAGAGAACGCTAGTGTCTGAGGCTGGTAGCCTTGTTGCTAGAGAGAACTGGCATCCCCGTGGGCCTGTTGGCTACTTTCCTCTTTCCGACCCTCTCAGGAAACTCCTCCAGAAAGCCTTTAGGACCCGCTTAGAGAGAACAGCTGCCAAGTGGATGCACAGAACATTAACCTAGCTCCCAGCCCAGGGTCCCAAACATCCATCTTTCTCTGGAGGGTACGTACCCCACCCAGGGATTCAAGCACGGAGTTTGCCTTGTACAACTTACACAGGAAATTGGGAGGAGATGTAGGGCCACTCTACTTGCGATCACACTACGTGGCCCGGAGAAGTTATCACGCAGCAGAACTCAACCCCCTTCCTCTACACGTGTGTACCCCAAAGAAGCGCTGGACAGTGGGTGTTCTCAGGCCAAGAGCAGTCCTTGTTCTGGGCTGCACCTGCTCTGTGGTTCAAAGTTTCTCTGACTCTGCTCCTTCGGAAGCATTTCAGAGCTGACGCTATCCCTGGGCTGCCAAAGCAAAGAGGACAAGAGGCCTCTCACACTGAAGGCATGGGCTTGTTTCCCCTGAAGAAAGTGTAAGTCGCCCCTCCCAGGCCTGAGGCGTGTAAGAAGACACCATTTGCTCTGCGCAAGGAAAATGCAAGTAGGTGTACTCGATTTGGGCTGCCTGGTGAAACAACCTGCGCTCACCAGCACCCTGAGTACCTTTCCTGCACTTTGATTCCTAGCTGGGTGAACTCGGCCTTCGGAGGCTAGATGGGACCAAACGTGTTCAGCTTGTAGGGAAAGCCTTTGACCAATGGCCAATATGCTTGTGCTTGTGCGAGGGTTAGGCAGGCACTTGCCAACACAGGGTCTTTACCTTACCATAAGCTGTCCCTTTGGGCTGAAGCAGGCGGCGTGTGTGGATCACAGCCTGGGAAGCAGGACCTCAGGGGAGTCTGCCAACAGACTGCCCTCCAGTAGAGCCAGCTGAGAAAAGGTGGCAAGGCTGATGGAACCCGCTTACAACGAAATGTTTCTCTTCAGCAGAGGAGGTTTTGCTGCCACACGTCAGCAGCTCCTCTCCCTCAGAGTGCTGTTCCTAGGTAGACTAGGAAAAGCCACCACGTTCCCCAGCTTAGAAGAGGCTCTTCTCCTAGTTGGTTTCATCCGTGAGAGAGCCAGAAGGGCTGATCTCCACCAGTCGGGCTACACAGCCTGAGTCCTTGGGGCGGGGCAGTCCTGAGCCAATGTGCCACCTAAGGAATGCAAGCCAAGTTTCCTTGCCACAGGAAAGCACACCGAGGCCTGGTGTTTTCTCTATGAAATTGACGTGGGCTTGAAGGGTGAGGCCTTTACTACATTGTGTACGGAGGTACTCGATTTGGGCTGCCTGGTGAAACAACCTGCGCTCACCAGCACCCTGAGTACCTTTCCTGAACTTTGATTCCTAGCTAGGTCAACTCGGCCTTCGGAGGCTAGATGGGACCAAACGTGTTCAGCTTGTGGGGAAAGCCTTTGACCAATGGCCAATATGCTTGTGCTTGTGCGAGGGTTAGGCAGGCACTTGACAACACAGGGTTTTTACCTTACCATAAGCTGTCCCTTTGGGCTGAAGCAGGCGGCGTGTGTGGATCACAGCCTGGGAAGCAGGGCCTCAGGGGAGTCTGCCAACAGACTGCCCTCCAGTATAGCCAGCTGAGAAAAGGTGGCAAGGCTGATGGAACCCGCTTACAACGAAATGTTTCTCTTCAGCAGAGGAGATTTTGCTACCACACGTCAGCAGCTCCTCTCCGTCAGAGTGCTGTTCCTGTGTAGACTAGGAAAAGCCACCACGTTCCCCAGCTTAGAAGAGGCTCTTTTCCTAGTTGGTTTCATCCGTGAGAGAGCCAGAAGGGCTGATCTCCACCAGTCGGGCTGCACAGCCTGAGTCCTTGGGGCAGGGCAGTCCTGAGCCAATGTGCCACCTAAGGAATGCAAGCCAAGTTTCCTTGCCACAGGAAAGCACACCGAGGCCTGGTGTTTTCTCTATGAAATTGACGTGGGCTTGAAGGGTGAGGCCTTTACTACATTGTGGAAAAGCTCGGGGTTACGGCTCTCTTTCTCCCTCTCTCGGTCCCATAACCTGGGCTCAGCCTTGAGGGAATGCTGAGTGGCAGAGACTGCCTCTCTGCCGGACTCAGAAGGCTTCTTCCCTTTAGGGCAATGCCGTTTGTGTCTTACTTCGTGGAGGAGGAATGAGGGCGCCCAGAGATATTCTGACATGAAATACCTAACGACAGAGGATCTGGAGGAGCCGGTTTCTCGGTGGAAGGAGCCCAAAAGCCTGCATTGCTAAGGTCTCTTTGAGAGCTGCCAGACACTCTGCCGTCCTAGGCCTAAGAATTGGACATTGTGACGGCATGGCAACACTTGGAATCCTAGGACCCAGTGGAAGCGCACCTCGCAAACTGGATGGAAGAAGCTTCCAAGCACAGTGTTCTTTCATGTCCCAAAGAGAACGCTAGTGTCTGAGGCTGGTAGCCTTGTTGCTAGAGAGAACTGGCATCCCCGTGGGCCTGTTGGCTACTTTCCTCTTTCCGACCCTCTCAGGAAACTCCTCCAGAAAGCCTTTAGGACCCGCTTAGAGAGAACAGCTGCCAAGTGGATGCACAGAACATTAACCTAGCTCCCAGCCCAGGGTCCCAAACATCCATCTTTCTCTGGAGGGTACGTACCCCACCCAGGGATTCAAGCACGGAGTTTGCCTTGTACAACTTACACAGGAAATTGGGAGGAGATGTAGGGCCACTCTACTTGCGATCACACTACGTGGCCCGGAGAAGTTATCACGCAGCAGAACTCAACCCCCTTCCTCTACACGTGTGTACCCCAAAGAAGCGCTGGACAGTGGGTGTTCTCAGGCCAAGAGCAGTCCTTGTTCTGGGCTGCACCTGCTCTGTGGTTCAAAGTTTCTCTGACTCTGCTCCTTCGGAAGCATTTCAGAGCTGACGCTATCCCTGGGCTGCCAAAGCAAAGAGGACAAGAGGCCTCTCACACTGAAGGCATGGGCTTGTTTCCCCTGAAGAAAGTGTAAGTCGCCCCTCCCAGGCCTGAGGCGTGTAAGAAGACACCATTTGCTCTGCGCAAGGAAAATGCAAGTAGGTGTACTCGATTTGGGCTGCCTGGTGAAACAACCTGCGCTCACCAGCACCCTGAGTACCTTTCCTGCACTTTGATTCCTAGCTGGGTGAACTCGGCCTTCGGAGGCTAGATGGGACCAAACGTGTTCAGCTTGTAGGGAAAGCCTTTGACCAATGGCCAATATGCTTGTGCTTGTGCGAGGGTTAGGCAGGCACTTGCCAACACAGGGTCTTTACCTTACCATAAGCTGTCCCTTTGGGCTGAAGCAGGCGGCGTGTGTGGATCACAGCCTGGGAAGCAGGGCCTCAGGGGAGTCTGCCAACAGACTGCCCTCCAGTAGAGCCAGCTGAGAAAAGGTGGCAAGGCTGATGGAACCCGCTTACAACGAAATGTTTCTCTTCAGCAGAGGAGGTTTTGCTGCCACACGTCAGCAGCTCCTCTCCCTCAGAGTGCTGTTCCTAGGTAGACTAGGAAAAGCCACCACGTTCCCCAGCTTAGAAGAGGCTCTTCTCCTAGTTGGTTTCATCCGTGAGAGAGCCAGAAGGGCTGATCTCCACCAGTCGGGCTACACAGCCTGAGTCCTTGGGGTGGGGCAGTCCTGAGCCAATGTGCCACCTAAGGAATGCAAGCCAAGTTTCCTTGCCACAGGAAAGCACACCGAGGCCTGGTGTTTTCTCTATGAAATTGACGTGGGCTTGAAGGGTGAGGCCTTTACTACATTGTGTACGGAGGTACTCGATTTGGGCTGCCTGGTGAAACAACCTGCGCTCACCAGCACCCTGAGTACCTTTCCTGAACTTTGATTCCTAGCTAGGTCAACTCGGCCTTCGGAGGCTAGATGGGACCAAACGTGTTCAGCTTGTGGGGAAAGCCTTTGACCAATGGCCAATATGCTTGTGCTTGTGCGAGGGTTAGGCAGGCACTTGACAACACAGGGTTTTTACCTTACCATAAGCTGTCCCTTTGGGCTGAAGCAGGCGGCGTGTGTGGATCACAGCCTGGGAAGCAGGGCCTCAGGGGAGTCTGCCAACAGACTGCCCTCCAGTATAGCCAGCTGAGAAAAGGTGGCAAGGCTGATGGAACCCGCTTACAACGAAATGTTTCTCTTCAGCAGAGGAGATTTTGCTACCACACTTCAGCAGCTCCTCTCCGTCAGAGTGCTGTTCCTGTGTAGACTAGGAAAAGCCACCACGTTCCCCAGCTTAGAAGAGGCTCTTTTCCTAGTTGGTTTCATCCGTGAGAGAGCCAGAAGGGCTGATCTCAACCAGTCGGGCTGCACAGCCTGAGTCCTTGGGGCAGGGCAGTCCTGAGCCAATGTGCCACCTAAGGAATGCAAGCCAAGTTTCCTTGCCACAGGAAAGCACACCGAGGCCTGGTGTTTTCTCTATGAAATTGACGTGGGCTTGAAGGGTGAGGCCTTTACTACATTGTGGAAAAGCTCGGGGTTACGGCTCTCTTTCTCCCTCTCTCGGTCCCATAACCTGGGCTCAGCCTTGAGGGAATGCTGAGTGGCAGAGACTGCCTCTCTGCCGGACTCAGAAGGCTTCTTCCCTTTAGGGCAATGCCGTTTGTGTCTTACTTCGTGGAGGAGGAATGAGGGCGCCCAGAGATATTCTGACATGAAATACCTAACGACAGAGGATCTGGAGGAGCCGGTTTCTCGGTGGAAGGAGCCCAAAAGCCTGCATTGCTAAGGTCTCTTTGAGAGCTGCCAGACACTCTGCCGTCCTAGGCCTAAGAATTGGACATTGTGACGGCATGGCAACACTTGGAATCCTAGGACCCAGTGGAAGCGCACCTCGCAAACTGGATGGAAGAAGCTTCCAAGCACAGTGTTCTTTCATGTCCCAAAGAGAACGCTAGTGTCTGAGGCTGGTAGCCTTGTTGCTAGAGAGAACTGGCATCCCCGTGGGCCTGTTGGCTACTTTCCTCTTTCCGACCCTCTCAGGAAACTCCTCCAGAAAGCCTTTAGGACCCGCTTAGAGAGAACAGCTGCCAAGTGGATGCACAGAACATTAACCTAGCTCCCAGCCCAGGGTCCCAAACATCCATCTTTCTCTGGAGGGTACGTACCCCACCCAGGGATTCAAGCACGGAGTTTGCCTTGTACAACTTACACAGGAAATTGGGAGGAGATGTAGGGCCACTCTACTTGCGATCACACTACGTGGCCCGGAGAAGTTATCACGCAGCAGAACTCAACCCCCTTCCTCTACACGTGTGTACCCCAAAGAAGCGCTGGACAGTGGGTGTTCTCAGGCCAAGAGCAGTCCTTGTTCTGGGCTGCACCTGCTCTGTGGTTCAAAGTTTCTCTGACTCTGCTCCTTCGGAAGCATTTCAGAGCTGACGCTATCCCTGGGCTGCCAAAGCAAAGAGGACAAGAGGCCTCTCACACTGAAGGCATGGGCTTGTTTCCCCTGAAGAAAGTGTAAGTCGCCCCTCCCAGGCCTGAGGCGTGTAAGAAGACACCATTTGCTCTGCGCAAGGAAAATGCAAGTAGGTGTACTCGATTTGGGCTGCCTGGTGAAACAACCTGCGCTCACCAGCACCCTGAGTACCTTTCCTGCACTTTGATTCCTAGCTGGGTGAACTCGGCCTTCGGAGGCTAGATGGGACCAAACGTGTTCAGCTTGTAGGGAAAGCCTTTGACCAATGGCCAATATGCTTGTGCTTGTGCGAGGGTTAGGCAGGCACTTGCCAACACAGGGTCTTTACCTTACCATAAGCTGTCCCTTTGGGCTGAAGCAGGCGGCGTGTGTGGATCACAGCCTGGGAAGCAGGGCCTCAGGGGAGTCTGCCAACAGACTGCCCTCCAGTAGAGCCAGCTGAGAAAAGGTGGCAAGGCTGATGGAACCCGCTTACAACGAAATGTTTCTCTTCAGCAGAGGAGGTTTTGCTGCCACACGTCAGCAGCTCCTCTCCCTCAGAGTGCTGTTCCTAGGTAGACTAGGAAAAGCCACCACGTTCCCCAGCTTAGAAGAGGCTCTTCTCCTAGTTGGTTTCATCCGTGAGAGAGCCAGAAGGGCTGATCTCCACCAGTCGGGCTACACAGCCTGAGTCCTTGGGGCGGGGCAGTCCTGAGCCAATGTGCCACCTAAGGAATGCAAGCCAAGTTTCCTTGCCACAGGAAAGCACACCGAGGCCTGGTGTTTTCTCTATGAAATTGACGTGGGCTTGAAGGGTGAGGCCTTTACTACATTGTGTACGGAGGTACTCGATTTGGGCTGCCTGGTGAAAGAACCTGCGCTCACCAGCACCCTGAGTACCTTTCCTGAACTTTGATTCCTAGCTAGGTCAACTCGGCCTTCGGAGGCTAGATGGGACCAAACGTGTTCAGCTTGTGGGGAAAGCCTTTGACCAATGGCCAATATGCTTGTGCTTGTGCGAGGGTTAGGCAGGCACTTGACAACACAGGGTTTTTACCTTACCATAAGCTGTCCCTTTGGGCTGAAGCAGGCGGCGTGTGTGGATCACAGCCTGGGAAGCAGGGCCTCAGGGGAGTCTGCCAACAGACTGCCCTCCAGTATAGCCAGCTGAGAAAAGGTGGCAAGGCTGATGGAACCCGCTTACAACGAAATGTTTCTCTTCAGCAGAGGAGATTTTGCTACCACACGTCAGCAGCTCCTCTCCGTCAGAGTGCTGTTCCTGTGTAGACTAGGAAAAGCCACCACGTTCCCCAGCTTAGAAGAGGCTCTTTTCCTAGTTGGTTTCATCCGTGAGAGAGCCAGAAGGGCTGATCTCCACCAGTCGGGCTGCACAGCCTGAGTCCTTGGGGCAGGGCAGTCCTGAGCCAATGTGCCACCTAAGGAATGCAAGCCAAGTTTCCTTGCCACAGGAAAGCACACCGAGGCCTGGTGTTTTCTCTATGAAATTGACGTGGGCTTGAAGGGTGAGGCCTTTACTACATTGTGGAAAAGCTCGGGGTTACGGCTCTCTTTCTCCCTCTCTCGGTCCCATAACCTGGGCTCAGCCTTGAGGGAATGCTGAGTGGCAGAGACTGCCTCTCTGCCGGACTCAGAAGGCTTCTTCCCTTTAGGGCAATGCCGTTTGTGTCTTACTTCGTGGAGGAGGAATGAGGGCGCCCAGAGATATTCTGACATGAAATACCTAACGACAGAGGATCTGGAGGAGCCGGTTTCTCGGTGGAAGGAGCCCAAAAGCCTGCATTGCTAAGGTCTCTTTGAGAGCTGCCAGACACTCTGCCGTCCTAGGCCTAAGAATTGGACATTGTGACGGCATGGCAACACTTGGAATCCTAGGACCCAGTGGAAGCGCACCTCGCAAACTGGATGGAAGAAGCTTCCAAGCACAGTGTTCTTTCATGTCCCAAAGAGAACGCTAGTGTCTGAGGCTGGTAGCCTTGTTGCTAGAGAGAACTGGCATCCCCGTGGGCCTGTTGGCTACTTTCCTCTTTCCGACCCTCTCAGGAAACTCCTCCAGAAAGCCTTTAGGACCCGCTTAGAGAGAACAGCTGCCAAGTGGATGCACAGAACATTAACCTAGCTCCCAGCCCAGGGTCCCAAACATCCATCTTTCTCTGGAGGGTACGTACCCCACCCAGGGATTCAAGCACGGAGTTTGCCTTGTACAACTTACACAGGAAATTGGGAGGAGATGTAGGGCCACTCTACTTGCGATCACACTACGTGGCCCGGAGAAGTTATCACGCAGCAGAATTCAACCCCCTTCCTCTACACGTGTGTACCCCAAAGAAGCGCTGGACAGTGGGTGTTCTCAGGCCAAGAGCAGTCCTTGTTCTGGGCTGCACCTGCTCTGTGGTTCAAAGTTTCTCTGACTCTGCTCCTTCGGAAGCATTTCAGAGCTGACGCTATCCCTGGGCTGCCAAAGCAAAGAGGACAAGAGGCCTCTCACACTGAAGGCATGGGCTTGTTTCCCCTGAAGAAAGTGTAAGTCGCCCCTCCCAGGCCTGAGGCGTGTAAGAAGACACCATTTGCTCTGCGCAAGGAAAATGCAAGTAGGTGTACTCGATTTGGGCTGCCTGGTGAAACAACCTGCGCTCACCAGCACCCTGAGTACCTTTCCTGCACTTTGATTCCTAGCTGGGTGAACTCGGCCTTCGGAGGCTAGATGGGACCAAACGTGTTCAGCTTGTAGGGAAAGCCTTTGACCAATGGCCAATATGCTTGTGCTTGTGCGAGGGTTAGGCAGGCACTTGCCAACACAGGGTCTTTACCTTACCATAAGCTGTCCCTTTGGGCTGAAGCAGGCGGCGTGTGTGGATCACAGCCTGGGAAGCAGGGCCTCAGGGGAGTCTGCCAACAGACTGCCCTCCAGTAGAGCCAGCTGAGAAAAGGTGGCAAGGCTGATGGAACCCGCTTACAACGAAATGTTTCTCTTCAGCAGAGGAGGTTTTGCTGCCACACGTCAGCAGCTCCTCTCCCTCAGAGTGCTGTTCCTAGGTAGACTAGGAAAAGCCACCACGTTCCCCAGCTTAGAAGAGGCTCTTCTCCTAGTTGGTTTCATCCGTGAGAGAGCCAGAAGGGCTGATCTCCACCAGTCGGGCTACACAGCCTGAGTCCTTGGGGTGGGGCAGTCCTCAGCCAATGTGCCACCTAAGGAATGCAAGCCAAGTTTCCTTGCCACAGGAAAGCACACCGAGGCCTGGTGTTTTCTCTATGAAATTGACGTGGGCTTGAAGGGTGAGGCCTTTACTACATTGTGTACGGAGGTACTCGATTTGGGCTGCCTGGTGAAACAACCTGCGCTCACCAGCACCCTGAGTACCTTTCCTGAACTTTGATTCCTAGCTAGGTCAACTCGGCCTTCGGAGGCTAGATGGGACCAAACGTGTTCAGCTTGTGGGGAAAGCCTTTGACCAATGGCCAATATGCTTGTGCTTGTGCGAGGGTTAGGCAGGCACTTGACAACACAGGGTTTTTACCTTACCATAAGCTGTCCCTTTGGGCTGAAGCAGGCGGCGTGTGTGGATCACAGCCTGGGAAGCAGGGCCTCAGGGGAGTCTGCCAACAGACTGCCATCCAGTATAGCCAGCTGAGAAAAGGTGGCAAGGCTGATGGAACCCGCTTACAACGAAATGTTTCTCTTCAGCAGAGGAGATTTTGCTACCACACGTCAGCAGCTCCTCTCCGTCAGAGTGCTGTTCCTGTGTAGACTAGGAAAAGCCACCACGTTCCCCAGCTTAGAAGAGGCTCTTTTCCTAGTTGGTTTCATCCGTGAGAGAGCCAGAAGGGCTGATCTCCACCAGTCGGGCTGCACAGCCTGAGTCCTTGGGGCAGGGCAGTCCTGAGCCAATGTGCCACCTAAGGAATGCAAGCCAAGTTTCCTTGCCACAGGAAAGCACACCGAGGCCTGGTGTTTTCTCTATGAAATTGACGTGGGCTTGAAGGGTGAGGCCTTTACTACATTGTGGAAAAGCTCGGGGTTACGGCTCTCTTTCTCCCTCTCTCGGTCCCATAACCTGGGCTCAGCCTTGAGGGAATGCAGAGTGGCAGAGACTGCCTCTCTGCCGGACTCAGAAGGCTTCTTCCCTTTAGGGCAATGCCGTTTGTGTCTTACTTCGTGGAGGAGGAATGAGGGCGCCCAGAGATATTCTGACATGAAATACCTAACGACAGAGGATCTGGAGGAGCCGGTTTCTCGGTGGAAGGAGCCCAAAAGCCTGCATTGCTAAGGTCTCTTTGAGAGCTGCCAGACACTCTGCCGTCCTAGGCCTAAGAATTGGACATTGTGACGGCATGGCAACACTTGGAATCCTAGGACCCAGTGGAAGCGCACCTCGCAAACTGGATGGAAGAAGCTTCCAAGCACAGTGTTCTTTCATGTCCCAAAGAGAACGCTAGTGTCTGAGGCTGGTAGCCTTGTTGCTAGAGAGAACTGGCATCCCCGTGGGCCTGTTGGCTACTTTCCTCTTTCCGACCCTCTCAGGAAACTCCTCCAGAAAGCCTTTAGGACCCGCTTAGAGAGAACAGCTGCGAAGTGGATGCACAGAACATTAACCTAGCTCCCAGCCCAGGGTCCCAAACATCCATCTTTCTCTGGAGGGTACGTACCCCACCCAGGGATTCAAGCACGGAATTTGCCTTGTACAACTTACACAGGAAATTGGGAGGAGATGTAGGGCCACTCTACTTGCGATCACACTACGTGGCCCGGAGAAGTTATCACGCAGCAGAACTCAACCCCCTTCCTCTACACGTGTGTACCCCAAAGAAGCGCTGGACAGTGGGTGTTCTCAGGCCAAGAGCAGTCCTTGTTCTGGGCTGCACCTGCTCTGTGGTTCAAAGTTTCTCTGACTCTGCTCCTTCGGAAGCATTTCAGAGCTGACGCTATCCCTGGGCTGCCAAAGCAAAGAGGACAAGAGGCCTCTCACACTGAAGGCATGGGCTTGTTTCCCCTGAAGAAAGTGTAAGTCGCCCCTCCCAGGCCTGAGGCGTGTAAGAAGACACCATTTGCTCTGCGCAAGGAAAATGCAAGTAGGTGTACTCGATTTGGGCTGCCTGGTGAAACAACCTGCGCTCACCAGCACCCTGAGTACCTTTCCTGCACTTTGATTCCTAGCTGGGTGAACTCGGCCTTCGGAGGCTAGATGGGACCAAACGTGTTCAGCTTGTAGGGAAAGCCTTTGACCAATGGCCAATATGCTTGTGCTTGTGCGAGGGTTAGGCAGGCACTTGCCAACACAGGGTCTTTACCTTACCATAAGCTGTCCCTTTGGGCTGAAGCAGGCGGCGTGTGTGGATCACAGCCTGGGAAGCAGGGCCTCAGGGGAGTCTGCCAACAGACTGCCCTCCAGTAGAGCCAGCTGAGAAAAGGTGGCAAGGCTGATGGAACCCGCTTACAACGAAATGTTTCTCTTCAGCAGAGGAGGTTTTGCTGCCACACGTCAGCAGCTCCTCTCCCTCAGAGTGCTGTTCCTAGGTAGACTAGGAAAAGCCACCACGTTCCCCAGCTTAGAAGAGGCTCTTCTCCTAGTTGGTTTCATCCGTGAGAGAGCCAGAAGGGCTGATCTCCACCAGTCGGGCTACACAGCCTGAGTCCTTGGGGCGGGGCAGTCCTGAGCCAATGTGCCACCTAAGGAATGCAAGCCAAGTTTCCTTGCCACAGGAAAGCACACCGAGGCCTGGTGTTTTCTCTATGAAATTGACGTGGGCTTGAAGGGTGAGGCCTTTACTACATTGTGTACGGAGGTACTCGATTTGGGCTGCCTGGTGAAAGAACCTGCGCTCACCAGCACCCTGAGTACCTTTCCTGAACTTTGATTCCTAGCTAGGTCAACTCGGCCTTCGGAGGCTAGATGGGACCAAACGTGTTCAGCTTGTGGGGAAAGCCTTTGACCAATGGCCAATATGCTTGTGCTTGTGCGAGGGTTAGGCAGGCACTTGACAACACAGGGTTTTTACCTTACCATAAGCTGTCCCTTTGGGCTGAAGCAGGCGGCGTGTGTGGATCACAGCCTGGGAAGCAGGGCCTCAGGGGAGTCTGCCAACAGACTGCCCTCCAGTATAGCCAGCTGAGAAAAGGTGGCAAGGCTGATGGAACCCGCTTACAACGAAATGTTTCTCTTCAGCAGAGGAGATTTTGCTACCACACGTCAGCAGCTCCTCTCCGTCAGAGTGCTGTTCCTGTGTAGACTAGGAAAAGCCACCACGTTCCCCAGCTTAGAAGAGGCTCTTTTCCTAGTTGGTTTCATCCGTGAGAGAGCCAGAAGGGCTGATCTCCACCAGTCGGGCTGCACAGCCTGAGTCCTTGGGGCAGGGCAGTCCTGAGCCAATGTGCCACCTAAGGAATGCAAGCCAAGTTTCCTTGCCACAGGAAAGCACACCGAGGCCTGGTGTTTTCTCTATGAAATTGACGTGGGCTTGAAGGGTGAGGCCTTTACTACATTGTGGAAAAGCTCGGGGTTACGGCTCTCTTTCTCCCTCTCTCGGTCCCATAACCTGGGCTCAGCCTTGAGGGAATGCTGAGTGGCAGAGACTGCCTCTCTGCCGGACTCAGAAGGCTTCTTCCCTTTAGGGCAATGCCGTTTGTGTCTTACTTCGTGGAGGAGGAATGAGGGCGCCCAGAGATATTCTGACATGAAATACCTAACGACAGAGGATCTGGAGGAGCCGGTTTCTCGGTGGAAGGAGCCCAAAAGCCTGCATTGCTAAGGTCTCTTTGAGAGCTGCCAGACACTCTGCCGTCCTAGGCCTAAGAATTGGACATTGTGACGGCATGGCAACACTTGGAATCCTAGGACCCAGTGGAAGCGCACCTCGCAAACTGGATGGAAGAAGCTTCCAAGCACAGTGTTCTTTCATGTCCCAAAGAGAACGCTAGTGTCTGAGGCTGGTAGCCTTGTTGCTAGAGAGAACTGGCATCCCCGTGGGCCTGTTGGCTACTTTCCTCTTTCCGACCCTCTCAGGAAATTCCTCCAGAAAGCCTTTAGGACCCGCTTAGAGAGAACAGCTGCGAAGTGGATGCACAGAACATTAACCTAGCTCCCAGCCCAGGGTCCCAAACATCCATCTTTCTCTGGAGGGTACGTACCCCACCCAGGGATTCAAGCACGGAGTTTGCCTTGTACAACTTACACAGGAAATTGGGAGGAGATGTAGGGCCACTCTACTTGCGATCACACTACGTGGCCCGGAGAAGTTATCACGCAGCAGAATTCAACCCCCTTCCTCTACACGTGTGTACCCCAAAGAAGCGCTGGACAGTGGGTGTTCTCAGGCCAAGAGCAGTCCTTGTTCTGGGCTGCACCTGCTCTGTGGTTCAAAGTTTCTCTGACTCTGCTCCTTCGGAAACATTTCAGAGCTGACGCTATCCCTGGGCTGCCAAAGCAAAGAGGACAAGAGGCCTCTCACACTGAAGGCATGGGCTTGTTTCCCCTGAAGAAAGTGTAAGTCGCCCCTCCCAGGCCTGAGGCGTGTAAGAAGACACCATTTGCTCTGCGCAAGGAAAATGCAAGTAGGTGTACTCGATTTGGGCTGCCTGGTGAAACAACCTGCGCTCACCAGCACCCTGAGTACCTTTCCTGCACTTTAATTCCTAGCTGGGTGAACTCGGCCTTCGGAGGCTAGATGGGACCAAACGTGTTCAGCTTGTAGGGAAAGCCTTTGACCAATGGCCAATATGCTTGTGCTTGTGCGAGGGTTAGGCAGGCACTTGCCAACACAGGGTCTTTACCTTACCATAAGCTGTCCCTTTGGGCTGAAGCAGGCGGCGTGTGTGGATCACAGCCTGGGAAGCAGGGCCTCAGGGGAGTCTGCCAACAGACTGCCCTCCAGTAGAGCCAGCTGAGAAAAGGTGGCAAGGCTGATGGAACCCGCTTACAACGAAATGTTTCTCTTCAGCAGAGGAGGTTTTGCTGCCACACGTCAGCAGCTCCTCTCCCTCAGAGTGCTGTTCCTAGGTAGACTAGGAAAAGCCACCACGTTCCCCAGCTTAGAAGAGGCTCTTCTCCTAGTTGGTTTCATCCGTGAGAGAGCCAGAAGGGCTGATCTCCACCAGTCGGGCTACACAGCCTGAGTCCTTGGGGCGGGGCAGTCCTGAGCCAATGTGCCACCTAAGGAATGCAAGCCAAGTTTCCTTGCCACAGGAAAGCACACCGAGGCCTGGTGTTTTCTCTATGAAATTGACGTGGGCTTGAAGGGTGAGGCCTTTACTACATTGTGTACGGTGGTACTCGATTTGGGCTGCCTGGTGAAAGAACCTGCGCTCACCAGCACCCTGAGTACCTTTCCTGAACTTTGATTCCTAGCTAGGTCAACTCGGCCTTTGGAGGCTAGATGGGACCAAACGTGTTCAGCTTGTGGGGAAAGCCTTTGACCAATGGCCAATATGCTTGTGCTTGTGCGAGGGTTAGGCAGGCACTTGACAACACAGGGTTTTTACCTTACCATAAGCTGTCCCTTTGGGCTGAAGCAGGCGGCGTGTGTGGATCACAGCCTGGGAAGCAGGGCCTCAGGGGAGTCTGCCAACAGACTGCCCTCCAGTATAGCCAGCTGAGAAAAGGTGGCAAGGCTGATGGAACCCGCTTACAACGAAATGTTTCTCTTCAGCAGAGGAGATTTTGCTACCACACGTCAGCAGCTCCTCTCCGTCAGAGTGCTGTTCCTGTGTAGACTAGGAAAAGCCACCACGTTCCCCAGCTTAGAAGAGGCTCTTTTCCTAGTTGGTTTCATCCGTGAGAGAGCCAGAAGGGCTGATCTCAACCAGTCGGGCTGCACAGCCTGAGTCCTTGGGGCAGGGCAGTCCTGAGCCAATGTGCCACCTAAGGAATGCAAGCCAAGTTTCCTTGCCACAGGAAAGCACACCGAGGCCTGGTGTTTTCTCTATGAAATTGACGTGGGCTTGAAGGGTGAGGCCTTTACTACATTGTGGAAAAGCTCGGGGTTATGGCTCTCTTTCTCCCTCTCTCGGTCCCATAACCTGGGCTCAGCCTTGAGGGAATGCTGAGTGGCAGAGACTGCCTCTCTGCCGGACTCAGAAGGCTTCTTCCCTTTAGGGCAATGCCGTTTGTGTCTTACTTCGTGGAGGAGGAATGAGGGCGCCCAGAGATATTCTGACATGAAATACCTAACGACAGAGGATCTGGAGGAGCCGGTTTCTCGGTGGAAGGAGCCCAAAAGCCTGCATTGCTAAGGTCTCTTTGAGAGCTGCCAGACACTCTGCCGTCCTAGGCCTAAGAATTGGACATTGTGACGGCATGGCAACACTTGGAATCCTAGGACCCAGTGGAAGCGCACCTCGCAAACTGGATGGAAGAAGCTTCCAAGCACAGTGTTCTTTCATGTCCCAAAGAGAACGCTAGTGTCTGAGGCTGGTAGCCTTGTTGCTAGAGAGAACTGGCATCCCCGTGGGCCTGTTGGCTACTTTTCTCTTTCCGACCCTCTCAGGAAACTCCTCCAGAAAGCCTTTAGGACCCGCTTAGAGAGAACAGCTGCGAAGTGGATGCACAGAACATTAACCTAGCTCCCAGCCCAGGGTCCCAAACATCCATCTTTCTCTGGAGGGTACGTACCCCACCCAGGGATTCAAGCACGGAGTTTGCCTTGTACAACTTACACAGGAAATTGGGAGGAGATGTAGGGCCACTCTACTTGCGATCACACTACGTGGCCCGGAGAAGTTATCACGCAGCAGAATTCAACCCCCTTCCTCTACACGTGTGTACCCCAAAGAAGCGCTGGACAGTGGGTGTTCTCAGGCCAAGAGCAGTCCTTGTTCTGGGCTGCACCTGCTCTGTGGTTCAAAGTTTCTCTGACTCTGCTCCTTCGGAAGCATTTCAGAGCTGACGCTATCCCTGGGCTGCCAAAGCAAAGAGGACAAGAGGCCTCTCACACTGAAGGCATGGGCTTGTTTCCCCTGAAGAAAGTGTAAGTCGCCCCTCCCAGGCCTGAGGCGTGTAAGAAGACACCATTTGCTCTGCGCAAGGAAAATGCAAGTAGGTGTACTCGATTTGGGCTGCCTGGTGAAACAACCTGCGCTCACCAGCACCCTGAGTACCTTTCCTGCACTTTGATTCCTAGCTGGGTGAACTCGGCCTTCGGAGGCTAGATGGGACCAAACGTGTTCAGCTTGTAGGGAAAGCCTTTGACCAATGGCCAATATGCTTGTGCTTGTGCGAGGGTTAGGCAGGCACTTGCCAACACAGGGTCTTTACCTTACCATAAGCTGTCCCTTTGGGCTGAAGCAGGCGGCGTGTGTGGATCACAGCCTGGGAAGCAGGGCCTCAGGGGAGTCTGCCAACAGACTGCCCTCCAGTAGAGCCAGCTGAGAAAAGGTGGCAAGGCTGATGGAACCCGCTTACAACGAAATGTTTCTCTTCAGCAGAGGAGGTTTTGCTGCCACACGTCAGCAGCTCCTCTCCCTCAGAGTGCTGTTCCTAGGTAGACTAGGAAAAGCCACCACGTTCCGCAGCTTAGAAGAGGCTCTTCTCCTAGTTGGTTTCATCCGTGAGAGAGCCAGAAGGGCTGATCTCCACCAGTCGGGCTACACAGCCTGAGTCCTTGGGGCGGGGCAGTCCTGAGCCAATGTGCCACCTAAGGAATGCAAGCCAAGTTTCCTTGCCACAGGAAAGCACACCGAGGCCTGGTGTTTTCTCTATGAAATTGACGTGGGCTTGAAGGGTGAGGCCTTTACTACATTGTGTACGGAGGTACTCGATTTGGGCTGCCTGGTGAAAGAACCTGCGCTCACCAGCACCCTGAGTACCTTTCCTGAACTTTGATTCCTAGCTAGGTCAACTCGGCCTTCGGAGGCTAGATGGGACCAAACGTGTTCAGCTTGTGGGGAAAGCCTTTGACCAATGGCCAATATGCTTGTGCTTGTGCGAGGGTTAGGCAGGCACTTGACAACACAGGGTTTTTACCTTACCATAAGCTGTCCCTTTGGGCTGAAGCAGGCGGCGTGTGTGGATCACAGCCTGGGAAGCAGGGCCTCAGGGGAGTCTGCCAACAGACTGCCCTCCAGTATAGCCAGCTGAGAAAAGGTGGCAAGGCTGATGGAACCCGCTTACAACGAAATGTTTCTCTTCAGCAGAGGAGATTTTGCTACCACACGTCAGCAGCTCCTCTCCGTCAGAGTGCTGTTCCTGTGTAGACTAGGAAAAGCCACCACGTTCCCCAGCTTAGAAGAGGCTCTTTTCCTAGTTGGTTTCATCCGTGAGAGAGCCAGAAGGGCTGATCTCAACCAGTCGGGCTGCACAGCCTGAGTCCTTGGGGCAGGGCAGTCCTGAGCCAATGTGCCACCTAAGGAATGCAAGCCAAGTTTCCTTGCCACAGGAAAGCACACCGAGGCCTGGTGTTTTCTCTATGAAATTGACGTGGGCTTGAAGGGTGAGGCCTTTACTACATTGTGGAAAAGCTCGGGGTTACGGCTCTCTTTCTCCCTCTCTCGGTCCCATAACCTGGGCTCAGCCTTGAGGGAATGCTGAGTGGCAGAGACTGCCTCTCTGCCGGACTCAGAAGGCTTCTTCCCTTTAGGGCAATGCCGTTTGTGTCTTACTTCGTGGAGGAGGAATGAGGGCGCCCAGAGATATTCTGACATGAAATACCTAACGACAGAGGATCTGGAGGAGCCGGTTTCTCGGTGGAAGGAGCCCAAAAGCCTGCATTGCTAAGGTCTCTTTGAGAGCTGCCAGACACTCTGCCGTCCTAGGCCTAAGAATTGGACATTGTGACGGCATGGCAACACTTGGAATCCTAGGACCCAGTGGAAGCGCACCTCGCAAACTGGATGGAAGAAGCTTCCAAGCACAGTGTTCTTTCATGTCCCAAAGAGAACGCTAGTGTCTGAGGCTGGTAGCCTTGTTGCTAGAGAGAACTGGCATCCCCGTGGGCCTGTTGGCTACTTTCCTCTTTCCGACCCTCTCAGGAAACTCCTCCAGAAAGCCTTTAGGACCCGCTTAGAGATAACAGCTGCGAAGTGGATGCACAGAACATTAACCTAGCTCCCAGCCCAGGGTCCCAAACATCCATCTTTCTCTGGAGGGTACGTACCCCACCCAGGGATTCAAGCACGGAGTTTGCCTTGTACAACTTACACAGGAAATTGGGAGGAGATGTAGGGCCACTCTACTTGCGATCACACTACGTGGCCCGGAGAAGTTATCACGCAGCAGAATTCAACCCCCTTCCTCTACACGTGTGTACCCCAAAGAAGCGCTGGACAGTGGGTGTTCTCAGGCCAAGAGCAGTCCTTGTTCTGGGCTGCACCTGCTCTGTGGTTCAAAGTTTCTCTGACTCTGCTCCTTCGGAAGCATTTCAGAGCTGACGCTATCCCTGGGCTGCCAAAGCAAAGAGGACAAGAGGCCTCTCACACTGAAGGCATGGGCTTGTTTCCCCTGAAGAAAGTGTAAGTCGCCCCTCCCAGGCCTGAGGCGTGTAAGAAGACACCATTTGCTCTGCGCAAGGAAAATGCAAGTAGGTGTACTCGATTTGGGCTGCCTGGTGAAACAACCTGCGCTCACCAGCACCCTGAGTACCTTTCCTGCACTTTGATTCCTAGCTGGGTCAACTCGGCCTTCGGAGGCTAGATGGGACCAAACGTGTTCAGCTTGTAGGGAAAGCCTTTGACCAATGGCCAAGATGCTTGTGCTTGTGCGAGGGTTAGGCAGGCACTTGCCAACACAGGGTCTTTACCTTACCATAAGCTGTCCCTTTGGGCTGAAGCAGGCGGCGTGTGTGGATCACAGCCTGGGAAGCAGGGCCTCAGGGGAGTCTGCCAACAGACTGCCCTCCAGTAGAGCCAGCTGAGAAAAGGTGGCAAGGCTGATGGAACCCGCTTACAACGAAATGTTTCTCTTCAGCAGAGGAGGTTTTGCTGCCACACGTCAGCAGCTCCTCTCCCTCAGAGTGCTGTTCCTAGGTAGACTAGGAAAAGCCACCACGTTCCCCAGCTTAGAAGAGGCTCTTCTCCTAGTTGGTTTCATCCGTGAGAGAGCCAGAAGGGCTGATCTCCACCAGTCGGGCTACACAGCCTGAGTCCTTGGGGCGGGGCAGTCCTGAGCCAATGTGCCACCTAAGGAATGCAAGCCAAGTTTCCTTGCCACAGGAAAGCACACCGAGGCCTGGTGTTTTCTCTATGAAATTGACGTGGGCTTGAAGGGTGAGGCCTTTACTACATTGTGTACGGAGGTACTCGATTTGGGCTGCCTGGTGAAAGAACCTGCGCTCACCAGCACCCTGAGTACCTTTCCTGAACTTTGATTCCTAGCTAGGTCAACTCGGCCTTCGGAGGCTAGATGGGACCAAACGTGTTCAGCTTGTGGGGAAAGCCTTTGACCAATGGCCAATATGCTTGTGCTTGTGCGAGGGTTAGGCAGGCACTTGACAACACAGGGTTTTTACCTTACCATAAGCTGTCCCTTTGGGCTGAAGCAGGCGGCGTGTGTGGATCACAGCCTGGGAAGCAGGGCCTCAGGGGAGTCTGCCAACAGACTGCCCTCCAGTATAGCCAGCTGAGAAAAGGTGGCAAGGCTGATGGAACCCGCTTACAACGAAATGTTTCTCTTCAGCAGAGGAGATTTTGCTACCACACGTCAGCAGCTCCTCTCCGTCAGAGTGCTGTTCCTGTGTAGACTAGGAAAAGCCACCACGTTCCCCAGCTTAGAAGAGGCTCTTTTCCTAGTTGGTTTCATCCGTGAGAGAGCCAGAAGGGCTGATCTCCACCAGTCGGGCTGCACAGCCTGAGTCCTTGGGGCAGGGCAGTCCTGAGCCAATGTGCCACCTAAGGAATGCAAGCCAAGTTTCCTTGCCACAGGAAAGCACACCGAGGCCTGGTGTTTTCTCTATGAAATTGACGTGGGCTTGAAGGGTGAGGCCTTTACTACATTGTGGAAAAGCTCGGGGTTACGGCTCTCTTTCTCCCTCTCTCGGTCCCATAACCTGGGCTCAGCCTTGAGGGAATGCTGAGTGGCAGAGACTGCCTCTCTGCCGGACTCAGAAGGCTTCTTCCCTTTAGGGCAATGCCGTTTGTGTCTTACTTCGTGGAGGAGGAATGAGGGCGCCCAGAGATATTCTGACATGAAATACCTAACGACAGAGGATCTGGAGGAGCCGGTTTCTCGGTGGAAGGAGCCCAAAAGCCTGCATTGCTAAGGTCTCTTTGAGAGCTGCCAGACACTCTGCCGTCCTAGGCCTAAGAATTGGACATTGTGACGGCATGGCAACACTTGGAATCCTAGGACCCAGTGGAAGCGCACCTCGCAAACTGGATGGAAGAAGCTTCCAAGCACAGTGTTCTTTCATGTCCCAAAGAGAACGCTAGTGTCTGAGGCTGGTAGCCTTGTTGCTAGAGAGAACTGGCATCCCCGTGGGCCTGTTGGCTACTTTCCTCTTTCCGACCCTCTCAGGAAATTCCTCCAGAAAGCCTTTAGGACCCGCTTAGAGAGAACAGCTGCGAAGTGGATGCACAGAACATTAACCTAGCTCCCAGCCCAGGGTCCCAAACATCCATCTTTCTCTGGAGGGTACGTACCCCACCCAGGGATTCAAGCACGGAGTTTGCCTTGTACAACTTACACAGGAAATTGGGAGGAGATGTAGGGCCACTCTACTTGCGATCACACTACGTGGCCCGGAGAAGTTATCACGCAGCAGAATTCAACCCCCTTCCTCTACACGTGTGTACCCCAAAGAAGCGCTGGACAGTGGGTGTTCTCAGGCCAAGAGCAGTCCTTGTTCTGGGCTGCACCTGCTCTGTGGTTCAAAGTTTCTCTGACTCTGCTCCTTCGGAAACATTTCAGAGCTGACGCTATCCCTGGGCTGCCAAAGCAAAGAGGACAAGAGGCCTCTCACACTGAAGGCATGGGCTTGTTTCCCCTGAAGAAAGTGTAAGTCGCCCCTCCCAGGCCTGAGGCGTGTAAGAAGACACCATTTGCTCTGCGCAAGGAAAATGCAAGTAGGTGTACTCGATTTGGGCTGCCTGGTGAAACAACCTGCGCTCACCAGCACCCTGAGTACCTTTCCTGCACTTTAATTCCTAGCTGGGTGAACTCGGCCTTCGGAGGCTAGATGGGACCAAACGTGTTCAGCTTGTAGGGAAAGCCTTTGACCAATGGCCAATATGCTTGTGCTTGTGCGAGGGTTAGGCAGGCACTTGCCAACACAGGGTCTTTACCTTACCATAAGCTGTCCCTTTGGGCTGAAGCAGGCGGCGTGTGTGGATCACAGCCTGGGAAGCAGGGCCTCAGGGGAGTCTGCCAACAGACTGCCCTCCAGTAGAGCCAGCTGAGAAAAGGTGGCAAGGCTGATGGAACCCGCTTACAACGAAATGTTTCTCTTCAGCAGAGGAGGTTTTGCTGCCACACGTCAGCAGCTCCTCTCCCTCAGAGTGCTGTTCCTAGGTAGACTAGGAAAAGCCACCACGTTCCCCAGCTTAGAAGAGGCTCTTCTCCTAGTTGGTTTCATCCGTGAGAGAGCCAGAAGGGCTGATCTCCACCAGTCGGGCTACACAGCCTGAGTCCTTGGGGCGGGGCAGTCCTGAGCCAATGTGCCACCTAAGGAATGCAAGCCAAGTTTCCTTGCCACAGGAAAGCACACCGAGGCCTGGTGTTTTCTCTATGAAATTGACGTGGGCTTGAAGGGTGAGGCCTTTACTACATTGTGGAAAAGCTCGGGGTTATGGCTCTCTTTCTCCCTCTCTCGGTCCCATAACCTGGGCTCAGCCTTGAGGGAATGCTGAGTGGCAGAGACTGCCTCTCTGCCGGACTCAGAAGGCTTCTTCCCTTTAGGGCAATGCCGTTTGTGTCTTACTTCGTGGAGGAGGAATGAGGGCGCCCAGAGATATTCTGACATGAAATACCTAACGACAGAGGATCTGGAGGAGCCGGTTTCTCGGTGGAAGGAGCCCAAAAGCCTGCATTGCTAAGGTCTCTTTGAGAGCTGCCAGACACTCTGCCGTCCTAGGCCTAAGAATTGGACATTGTGACGGCATGGCAACACTTGGAATCCTAGGACCCAGTGGAAGCGCACCTCGCAAACTGGATGGAAGAAGCTTCCAAGCACAGTGTTCTTTCATGTCCCAAAGAGAACGCTAGTGTCTGAGGCTGGTAGCCTTGTTGCTAGAGAGAACTGGCATCCCCGTGGGCCTGTTGGCTACTTTTCTCTTTCCGACCCTCTCAGGAAACTCCTCCAGAAAGCCTTTAGGACCCGCTTAGAGAGAACAGCTGCGAAGTGGATGCACAGAACATTAACCTAGCTCCCAGCCCAGGGTCCCAAACATCCATCTTTCTCTGGAGGGTACGTACCCCACCCAGGGATTCAAGCACGGAGTTTGCCTTGTCCAACTTACACAGGAAATTGGGAGGAGATGTAGGGCCACTCTACTTGCGATCACACTACGTGGCCCGGAGAAGTTATCACGCAGCAGAATTCAACCCCCTTCCTCTACACGTGTGTACCCCAAAGAAGCGCTGGACAGTGGGTGTTCTCAGGCCAAGAGCAGTCCTTGTTCTGGGCTGCACCTGCTCTGTGGTTCAAAGTTTCTCTGACTCTGCTCCTTCGGAAGCATTTCAGAGCTGACGCTATCCCTGGGCTGCCAAAGCAAAGAGGACAAGAGGCCTCTCACACTGAAGGCATGGGCTTGTTTCCCCTGAAGAAAGTGTAAGTCGCCCCTCCCAGGCCTGAGGCGTGTAAGAAGACACCATTTGCTCTGCGCAAGGAAAATGCAAGTAGGTGTACTCGATTTGGGCTGCCTGGTGAAACAACCTGCGCTCACCAGCACCCTGAGTACCTTTCCTGCACTTTGATTCCTAGCTGGGTGAACTCGGCCTTCGGAGGCTAGATGGGACCAAACGTGTTCAGCTTGTAGGGAAAGCCTTTGACCAATGGCCAATATGCTTGTGCTTGTGCGAGGGTTAGGCAGGCACTTGCCAACACAGGGTCTTTACCTTACCATAAGCTGTCCCTTTGGGCTGAAGCAGGCGGCGTGTGTGGATCACAGCCTGGGAAGCAGGGCCTCAGGGGAGTCTGCCAACAGACTGCCCTCCAGTAGAGCCAGCTGAGAAAAGGTGGCAAGGCTGATGGAACCCGCTTACAACGAAATGTTTCTCTTCAGCAGAGGAGGTTTTGCTGCCACACGTCAGCAGCTCCTCTCCCTCAGAGTGCTGTTCCTAGGTAGACTAGGAAAAGCCACCACGTTCCGCAGCTTAGAAGAGGCTCTTCTCCTAGTTGGTTTCATCCGTGAGAGAGCCAGAAGGGCTGATCTCCACCAGTCGGGCTACACAGCCTGAGTCCTTGGGGCGGGGCAGTCCTGAGCCAATGTGCCACCTAAGGAATGCAAGCCAAGTTTCCTTGCCACAGGAAAGCACACCGAGGCCTGGTGTTTTCTCTATGAAATTGACGTGGGCTTGAAGGGTGAGGCCTTTACTACATTGTGTACGGAGGTACTCGATTTGGGCTGCCTGGTGAAAGAACCTGCGCTCACCAGCACCCTGAGTACCTTTCCTGAACTTTGATTCCTAGCTAGGTCAACTCGGCCTTCGGAGGCTAGATGGGACCAAACGTGTTCAGCTTGTGGGGAAAGCCTTTGACCAATGGCCAATATGCTTGTGCTTGTGCGAGGGTTAGGCAGGCACTTGACAACACAGGGTTTTTACCTTACCATAAGCTGTCCCTTTGGGCTGAAGCAGGCGGCGTGTGTGGATCACAGCCTGGGAAGCAGGGCCTCAGGGGAGTCTGCCAACAGACTGCCCTCCAGTATAGCCAGCTGAGAAAAGGTGGCAAGGCTGATGGAACCCGCTTACAACGAAATGTTTCTCTTCAGCAGAGGAGATTTTGCTACCACACGTCAGCAGCTCCTCTCCGTCAGAGTGCTGTTCCTGTGTAGACTAGGAAAAGCCACCACGTTCCCCAGCTTAGAAGAGGCTCTTTTCCTAGTTGGTTTCATCCGTGAGAGAGCCAGAAGGGCTGATCTCAACCAGTCGGGCTGCACAGCCTGAGTCCTTGGGGCAGGGCAGTCCTGAGCCAATGTGCCACCTAAGGAATGCAAGCCAAGTTTCCTTGCCACAGGAAAGCACACCGAGGCCTGGTGTTTTCTCTATGAAATTGACGTGGGCTTGAAGGGTGAGGCCTTTACTACATTGTGGAAAAGCTCGGGGTTACGGCTCTCTTTCTCCCTCTCTCGGTCCCATAACCTGGGCTCAGCCTTGAGGGAATGCTGAGTGGCAGAGACTGCCTCTCTGCCGGACTCAGAAGGCTTCTTCCCTTTAGGGCAATGCCGTTTGTGTCTTACTTCGTGGAGGAGGAATGAGGGCGCCCAGAGATATTCTGACATGAAATACCTAACGACAGAGGATCTGGAGGAGCCGGTTTCTCGGTGGAAGGAGCCCAAAAGCCTGCATTGCTAAGGTCTCTTTGAGAGCTGCCAGACACTCTGCCGTCCTAGGCCTAAGAATTGGACATTGTGACGGCATGGCAACACTTGGAATCCTAGGACCCAGTGGAAGCGCACCTCGCAAACTGGATGGAAGAAGCTTCCAAGCACAGTGTTCTTTCATGTCCCAAAGAGAACGCTAGTGTCTGAGGCTGGTAGCCTTGTTGCTAGAGAGAACTGGCATCCCCGTGGGCCTGTTGGCTACTTTCCTCTTTCCGACCCTCTCAGGAAACTCCTCCAGAAAGCCTTTAGGACCCGCTTAGAGAGAACAGCTGCGACGTGGATGCACAGAACATTAACCTAGCTCCCAGCCCAGGGTCCCAAACATCCATCTTTCTCTGGAGGGTACGTACCCCACCCAGGGATTCAAGCACGGAGTTTGCCTTGTACAACTTACACAGGAAATTGGGAGGAGATGTAGGGCCACTCTACTTGCGATCACACTACGTGGCCCGGAGAAGTTATCACGCAGCAGAATTCAACCCCCTTCCTCTACACGTGTGTACCCCAAAGAAGCGCTGGACAGTGGGTGTTCTCAGGCCAAGAGCAGTCCTTGTTCTGGGCTGCACCTGCTCTGTGGTTCAAAGTTTCTCTGACTCTGCTCCTTCGGAAGCATTTCAGAGCTGACGCTATCCCTGGGCTGCCAAAGCAAAGAGGACAAGAGGCCTCTCACACTGAAGGCATGGGCTTGTTTCCCCTGAAGAAAGTGTAAGTCGCCCCTCCCAGGCCTGAGGCGTGTAAGAAGACACCATTTGCTCTGCGCAAGGAAAATGCAAGTAGGTGTACTCGATTTGGGCTGCCTGGTGAAACAACCTGCGCTCACCAGCACCCTGAGTACCTTTCCTGCACTTTGATTCCTAGCTGGGTCAACTCGGCCTTCGGAGGCTAGATGGGACCAAACGTGTTCAGCTTGTAGGGAAAGCCTTTGACCAATGGCCAAGATGCTTGTGCTTGTGCGAGGGTTAGGCAGGCACTTGCCAACACAGGGTCTTTACCTTACCATAAGCTGTCCCTTTGGGCTGAAGCAGGCGGCGTGTGTGGATCACAGCCTGGGAAGCAGGGCCTCAGGGGAGTCTGCCAACAGACTGCCCTCCAGTAGAGCCAGCTGAGAAAAGGTGGCAAGGCTGATGGAACCCGCTTACAACGAAATGTTTCTCTTCAGCAGAGGAGGTTTTGCAGCCACACGTCACAGCTCCTCTCCCTCAGAGTGCTGTTCCTAGGTAGACTAGGAAAAGCCACCACGTTCCCCAGCTTAGAAGAGGCTCTTCTCCTAGTTGGTTTCATCCGTGAGAGAGCCAGAAGGGCTGATCTCCACCAGTCGGGCTACACAGCCTGAGTCCTTGGGGCGGGGTAGTCCTGAGCCAATGTGCCACCTAAGGAATGCAAGCCAAGTTTCCTTGCCACAGCAAAGCACACCGAGGCCTGGTGTTTTCTCTATGAAATTGACGTGGGCTTGAAGGGTGAGGCCTTTACTACATTGTGTACGGAGGTACTCGATTTGGGCTGCCTGGTGAAAGAACCTGCGCTCACCAGCACCCTGAGTACCTTTCCTGAACTTTGATTCCTAGCTAGGTCAACTCGGCCTTCGGAGGCTAGATGGGACCAAACGTGTTCAGCTTGTGGGGAAAGCCTTTGACCAATGGCCAATATGCTTGTGCTTGTGCGAGGGTTAGGCAGGCACTTGACAACACAGGGTTTTTACCTTACCATAAGCTGTCCCTTTGGGCTGAAGCAGGCGGCGTGTGTGGATCACAGCCTGGGAAGCAGGGCCTCAGGGGAGTCTGCCAACAGACTGCCCTCCAGTATAGCCAGCTGAGAAAAGGTGGCAAGGCTGATGGAACCCGCTTACAACGAAATGTTTCTCTTCAGCAGAGGAGATTTTGCTACCACACGTCAGCAGCTCCTCTCCGTCAGAGTGCTGTTCCTGTGTAGACTAGGAAAAGCCACCACGTTCCCCAGCTTAGAAGAGGCTCTTTTCCTAGTTGGTTTCATCCGTGAGAGAGCCAGAAGGGCTGATCTCAACCAGTCGGGCTGCACAGCCTGAGTCCTTGGGGCAGGGCAGTCCTGAGCCAATGTGCCACCTAAGGAATGCAAGCCAAGTTTCCTTGCCACAGGAAAGCACACCGAGGCCTGGTGTTTTCTCTATGAAATTGACGTGGGCTTGAAGGGTGAGGCCTTTACTACATTGTGGAAAAGCTCGGGGTTACGGCTCTCTTTCTCCCTCTCTCGGTCCCATAACCTGGGCTCAGCCTTGAGGGAATGCTGAGTGGCAGAGACTGCCTCTCTGCCGGACTCAGAAGGCTTCTTCCCTTTAGGGCAATGCCGTTTGTGTCTTACTTCGTGGAGGAGGAATGAGGGCGCCCAGAGATATTCTGACATGAAATACCTAACGACAGAGGATCTGGAGGAGCCGGTTTCTCGGTGGAAGGAGCCCAAAAGCCTGCATTGCTAAGGTCTCTTTGAGAGCTGCCAGACACTCTGCCGTCCTAGGCCTAAGAATTGGACATTGTGACGGCATGGCAACACTTGGAATCCTAGGACCCAGTGGAAGCGCACCTCGCAAACTGGATGGAAGAAGCTTCCAAGCACAGTGTTCTTTCATGTCCCAAAGAGAACGCTAGTGTCTGAGGCTGGTAGCCTTGTTGCTAGAGAGAACTGGCATCCCCGTGGGCCTGTTGGCTACTTTCCTCTTTCCGACCCTCTCAGGAAACTCCTCCAGAAAGCCTTTAGGACCCGCTTAGAGAGAACAGCTGCGAAGTGGATGCACAGAACATTAACCTAGCTCCCAGCCCAGGGTCCCAAACATCCATCTTTCTCTGGAGGGTACATACCCCACCCAGGGATTCAAGCACGGAGTTTGCCTTGTACAACTTACACAGGAAATTGGGAGGAGATGTAGGGCCACTCTACTTGCGATCACACTACGTGGCCCGGAGAAGTTATCACGCAGCAGAATTCAACTCCCTTCCTCTACACGTGTGTACCCCAAAGAAGCGCTGGACAGTGGGTGTTCTCAGGCCAAGAGCAGTCCTTGTTCTGGGCTGCACCTGCTCTGTGGTTCAAAGTTTCTCTGACTCTGCTCCTTTGGAAGCATTTCAGAGCTGACGCTATCCCTGGGCTGCCAAAGCAAAGAGGACAAGAGGCCTCTCACACTGAAGGCATGGGCTTGTTTCCCCTGAAGAAAGTGTAAGTCGCCCCTCCCAGGCCTGAGGCGTGTAAGAAGACACCATTTGCTCTGCGCAAGGAAAATGCAAGTAGGTGTACTCAATTTGGGCTGCCTGGTGAAACAACCTGCGCTCACCAGCACCCTGAGTACCTTTCCTGAACTTTGATTCCTAGCTAGGTCAACTCGGCCTTCGGAGGCTAGATGGGACCAAACGTGTTCAGCTTGTAGGGAAAGCCTTTGACCAATGGCCAATATGCTTGTGCTTGTGCGAGGGTTAGGCAGGCACTTGCCAACACAGGGTCTTTACCTTACCATAAGCTGTCCCTTTGGGCTGAAGCAGGCGGCGTGTGTGGATCACAGCCTGGGAAGCAGGGCCTCAGGGGAGTCTGCTAACAGACTGCCCTCCAGTAGAGCCAGCTGAGAAAAAGTGGCAAGGCTGATGGAACCCACTTACAACGAAATGTTTCTCTTCAGCAGAGGAGGTTTTGCTGCCACACGTCAGCAGCTCCTCTCCCTCAGAGTGCTGTTCCTAGGTAGACTAGGAAAAGCCACCACGTTCCCCAGCTTAGAAGAGGCTCTTCTCCTAGTTGGTTTCATCCGTGAGAGAGCCAGAAGGGCTGATCTCCACCAGTCGGGCTACACAGCCTGAGTCCTTGGGGCGGGGCAGTCCTGAGCCAATGTGCCACCTAAGGAATGCAAGCCAAGTTTCCTTGCCACAGGAAAGCACACCGAGGCCTGGTGTTTTCTCTATGAAATTGACGTGGGCTTGAAGGGTGAGGCCTTTACTACATTGTGTACGGAGGTACTCGATTTGGGCTGCCTGGTGAAAGAACCTGCGCTCACCAGCACCCTGAGTACCTTTCCTGAACTTTGATTCCTAGCTAGGTCAACTCGGCCTTCGGAGGCTAGATGGGACCAAACGTGTTCAGCTTGTGGGGAAAGCCTTTGACCAATGGCCAATATGCTTGTGCTTGTGCGAGGGTTAGGCAGGCACTTGACAACACAGGGTTTTTACCTTACCATAAGCTGTCCCTTTGGGCTGAAGCAGGCGGCGTGTGTGGATCACAGCCTGGGAAGCAGGGCCTCAGGGGAGTCTGCCAACAGACTGCCCTCCAGTATAGCCAGCTGAGAAAAGGTGGCAAGGCTGATGGAACCCGCTTACAACGAAATGTTTCTCTTCAGCAGAGGAGATTTTGCTACCACACGTCAGCAGCTCCTCTCCGTCAGAGTGCTGTTCCTGTGTAGACTAGGAAAAGCCACCACGTTCCCCAGCTTAGAAGAGGCTCTTTTCCTAGTTGGTTTCATCCGTGAGAGAGCCAGAAGGGCTGATCTCAACCAGTCGGGCTGCACAGCCTGAGTCCTTGGGGCAGGGCAGTCCTGAGCCAATGTGCCACCTAAGGAATGCAAGCCAAGTTTCCTTGCCACAGGAAAGCACACCGAGGCCTGGTGTTTTCTCTATGAAATTGACGTGGGCTTGAAGGGTGAGGCCTTTACTACATTGTGGAAAAGCTCGGGGTTACGGCTCTCTTTCTCCCTCTCTCGGTCCCATAACCTGGGCTCAGCCTTGAGGGAATGCTGAGTGGCAGAGACTGCCTCTCTGCCGGACTCAGAAGGCTTCTTCCCTTTAGGGCAATGCCGTTTGTGTCTTACTTCGTGGAGGAGGAATGAGGGCGCCCAGAGATATTCTGACATGAAATACCTAACGACAGAGGATCTGGAGGAGCCGGTTTCTCGGTGGAAGGAGCCCAAAAGCCTGCATTGCTAAGGTCTCTTTGAGAGCTGCCAGACACTCTGCCGTCCTAGGCCTAAGAATTGGACATTGTGACGGCATGGCAACACTTGGAATCCTAGGACCCAGTGGAAGCGCACCTCGCAAACTGGATGGAAGAAGCTTCCAAGCACAGTGTTCTTTCATGTCCCAAAGAGAACGCTAGTGTCTGAGGCTGGTAGCCTTGTTGCTAGAGAGAACTGGCATCCCCGTGGGCCTGTTGGCTACTTTCCTCTTTCCGACCCTCTCAGGAAACTCCTCCAGAAAGCCTTTAGGACCCGCTTAGAGAGAACAGCTGCCAAGTGGATGCACAGAACATTAACCTAGCTCCCAGCCCAGGGTCCCAAACATCCATCTTTCTCTGGAGGGTACGTACCCCACCCAGGGATTCAAGCACGGAGTTTGCCTTGTACAACTTACACAGGAAATTGGGAGGAGATGTAGGGCCACTCTACTTGCGATCACACTACGTGGCCCGGAGAAGTTATCACGCAGCAGAATTCAACCCCCTTCCTCTACACGTGTGTACCCCAAAGAAGCGCTGGACAGTGGGTGTTCTCAGGCCAAGAGCAGTCCTTGTTCTGGGCTGCACCTGCTCTGTGGTTCAAAGTTTCTCTGACTCTGCTCCTTCGGAAGCATTTCAGAGCTGACGCTATCCCTGGGCTGCCAAAGCAAAGAGGACAAGAGGCCTCTCACACTGAAGGCATGGGCTTGTTTCCCCTGAAGAAAGTGTAAGTCGCCCCTCCCAGGCCTGAGGCGTGTAAGAAGACACCATTTGCTCTGCGCAAGGAAAATGCAAGTAGGTGTACTCGATTTGGGCTGCCTGGTGAAACAACCTGCGCTCACCAGCACCCTGAGTACCTTTCCTGCACTTTGATTCCTAGCTGGGTGAACTCGGCCTTCGGAGGCTAGATGGGACCAAACGTGTTCAGCTTGTAGGGAAAGCCTTTGACCAATGGCCAATATGCTTGTGCTTGTGCGAGGGTTAGGCAGGCACTTGCCAACACAGGGTCTTTACCTTACCATAAGCTGTCCCTTTGGGCTGAAGCAGGCGGCGTGTGTGGATCACAGCCTGGGAAGCAGGGCCTCAGGGGAGTCTGCCAACAGACTGCCCTCCAGTAGAGCCAGCTGAGAAAAGGTGGCAAGGCTGATGGAACCCGCTTACAACGAAATGTTTCTCTTCAGCAGAGGAGGTTTTGCTGCCACACGTCAGCAGCTCCTCTCCCTCAGAGTGCTGTTCCTAGGTAGACTAGGAAAAGCCACCACGTTCCCCAGCTTAGAAGAGGCTCTTCTCCTAGTTGGTTTCATCCGTGAGAGAGCCAGAAGGGCTGATCTCCACCAGTCGGGCTACACAGCCTGAGTCCTTGGGGCGGGGCAGTCCTGAGCCAATGTGCCACCTAAGGAATGCAAGCCAAGTTTCCTTGCCACAGGAAAGCACACCGAGGCCTGGTGTTTTCTCTATGAAATTGACGTGGGCTTGAAGGGTGAGGCCTTTACTACATTGTGTACGGAGGTACTCGATTTGGGCTGCCTGGTGAAAGAACCTGCGCTCACCAGCACCCTGAGTACCTTTCCTGAACTTTGATTCCTAGCTAGGTCAACTCGGCCTTCGGAGGCTAGATGGGACCAAACGTGTTCAGCTTGTGGGGAAAGCCTTTGACCAATGGCCAATATGCTTGTGCTTGTGCGAGGGTTAGGCAGGCACTTGACAACACAGGGTTTTTACCTTACCATAAGCTGTCCCTTTGGGCTGAAGCAGGCGGCGTGTGTGGATCACAGCCTGGGAAGCAGGGCCTCAGGGGAGTCTGCCAACAGACTGCCCTCCAGTATAGCCAGCTGAGAAAAGGTGGCAAGGCTGATGGAACCCGCTTACAACGAAATGTTTCTCTTCAGCAGAGGAGATTTTGCTACCACACGTCAGCAGCTCCTCTCCGTCAGAGTGCTGTTCCTGTGTAGACTAGGAAAAGCCACCACGTTCCCCAGCTTAGAAGAGGCTCTTTTCCTAGTTGGTTTCATCCGTGAGAGAGCCAGAAGGGCTGATCTCAACCAGTCGGGCTGCACAGCCTGAGTCCTTGGGGCAGGGCAGTCCTGAGCCAATGTGCCACCTAAGGAATGCAAGCCAAGTTTCCTTGCCACAGGAAAGCACACCGAGGCCTGGTGTTTTCTCTATGAAATTGACGTGGGCTTGAAGGGTGAGGCCTTTACTACATTGTGGAAAAGCTCGGGGTTACGGCTCTCTTTCTCCCTCTCTCGGTCCCATAACCTGGGCTCAGCCTTGAGGGAATGCTGAGTGGCAGAGACTGCCTCTCTGCCGGACTCAGAAGGCTTCTTCCCTTTAGGGCAATGCCGTTTGTGTCTTACTTCGTGGAGGAGGAATGAGGGCGCCCAGAGATATTCTGACATGAAATACCTAACGACAGAGGATCTGGAGGAGCCGGTTTCTCGGTGGAAGGAGCCCAAAAGCCTGCATTGCTAAGGTCTCTTTGAGAGCTGCCAGACACTCTGCCGTCCTAGGCCTAAGAATTGGACATTGTGACGGCATGGCAACACTTGGAATCCTAGGACCCAGTGGAAGCGCACCTCGCAAACTGGATGGAAGAAGCTTCCAAGCACAGTGTTCTTTCATGTCCCAAAGAGAACGCTAGTGTCTGAGGCTGGTAGCCTTGTTGCTAGAGAGAACTGGCATCCCCGTGGGCCTGTTGGCTACTTTCCTCTTTCCGACCCTCTCAGGAAACTCCTCCAGAAAGCCTTTAGGACCCGCTTAGAGAGAACAGCTGCGACGTGGATGCACAGAACATTAACCTAGCTCCCAGCCCAGGGTCCCAAACATCCATCTTTCTCTGGAGGGTACGTACCCCACCCAGGGATTCAAGCACGGAGTTTGCCTTGTACAACTTACACAGGAAATTGGGAGGAGATGTAGGGCCACTCTACTTGCGATCACACTACGTGGCCCGGAGAAGTTATCACGCAGCAGAATTCAACCCCCTTCCTCTACACGTGTGTACCCCAAAGAAGCGCTGGACAGTGGGTGTTCTCAGGCCAAGAGCAGTCCTTGTTCTGGGCTGCACCTGCTCTGTGGTTCAAAGTTTCTCTGACTCTGCTCCTTCGGAAGCATTTCAGAGCTGACGCTATCCCTGGGCTGCCAAAGCAAAGAGGACAAGAGGCCTCTCACACTGAAGGCATGGGCTTGTTTCCCCTGAAGAAAGTGTAAGTCGCCCCTCCCAGGCCTGAGGCGTGTAAGAAGACACCATTTGCTCTGCGCAAGGAAAATGCAAGTAGGTGTACTCGATTTGGGCTGCCTGGTGAAACAACCTGCGCTCACCAGCACCCTGAGTACCTTTCCTGCACTTTGATTCCTAGCTGGGTGAACTCGGCCTTCGGAGGCTAGATGGGACCAAACGTGTTCAGCTTGTAGGGAAAGCCTTTGACCAATGGCCAAGATGCTTGTGCTTGTGCGAGGGTTAGGCAGGCACTTGCCAACACAGGGTCTTTACCTTACCATAAGCTGTCCCTTTGGGCTGAAGCAGGCGGCGTGTGTGGATCACAGCCTGGGAAGCAGGGCCTCAGGGGAGTCTGCCAACAGACTGCCCTCCAGTAGAGCCAGCTGAGAAAAGGTGGCAAGGCTGATGGAACCCGCTTACAACGAAATGTTTCTCTTCAGCAGAGGAGGTTTTGCTGACACACGTCAGCAGCTCCTCTCCCTCAGAGTGCTGTTCCTAGGTAGACTAGGAAAAGCCACCACGTTCCCCAGCTTAGAAGAGGCTCTTCTCCTAGTTGGTTTCATCCGTGAGAGAGCCAGAAGGGCTGATCTCCACCAGTCGGGCTACACAGCCTGAGTCCTTGGGGCGGGGTAGTCCTGAGCCAATGTGCCACCTAAGGAATGCAAGCCAAGTTTCCTTGCCACAGCAAAGCACACCGAGGCCTGGTGTTTTCTCTATGAAATTGACGTGGGCTTGAAGGGTGAGGCCTTTACTACATTGTGTACGGAGGTACTCGATTTGGGCTGCCTGGTGAAAGAACCTGCGCTCACCAGCACCCTGAGTACCTTTCCTGAACTTTGATTCCTAGCTAGGTCAACTCGGCCTTCGGAGGCTAGATGGGACCAAACGTGTTCAGCTTGTGGGGAAAGCCTTTGACCAATGGCCAATATGCTTGTGCTTGTGCGAGGGTTAGGCAGGCACTTGACAACACAGGGTTTTTACCTTACCATAAGCTGTCCCTTTGGGCTGAAGCAGGCGGCGTGTGTGGATCACAGCCTGGGAAGCAGGGCCTCAGGGGAGTCTGCCAACAGACTGCCCTCCAGTATAGCCAGCTGAGAAAAGGTGGCAAGGCTGATGGAACCCGCTTACAACGAAATGTTTCTCTTCAGCAGAGGAGATTTTGCTACCACACGTCAGCAGCTCCTCTCCGTCAGAGTGCTGTTCCTGTGTAGACTAGGAAAAGCCACCACGTTCCCCAGCTTAGAAGAGGCTCTTTTCCTAGTTGGTTTCATCCGTGAGAGAGCCAGAAGGGCTGATCTCAACCAGTCGGGCTGCACAGCCTGAGTCCTTGGGGCAGGGCAGTCCTGAGCCAATGTGCCACCTAAGGAATGCAAGCCAAGTTTCCTTGCCACAGGAAAGCACACCGAGGCCTGGTGTTTTCTCTATGAAATTGACGTGGGCTTGAAGGGTGAGGCCTTTACTACATTGTGGAAAAGCTCGGGGTTACGGCTCTCTTTCTCCCTCTCTCGGTCCCATAACCTGGGCTCAGCCTTGAGGGAATGCTGAGTGGCAGAGACTGCCTCTCTGCCGGACTCAGAAGGCTTCTTCCCTTTAGGGCAATGCCGTTTGTGTCTTACTTCGTGGAGGAGGAATGAGGGCGCCCAGAGATATTCTGACATGAAATACCTAACGACAGAGGATCTGGAGGAGCCGGTTTCTCGGTGGAAGGAGCCCAAAAGCCTGCATTGCTAAGGTCTCTTTGAGAGCTGCCAGACACTCTGCCGTCCTAGGCCTAAGAATTGGACATTGTGACGGCATGGCAACACTTGGAATCCTAGGACCCAGTGGAAGCGCACCTCGCAAACTGGATGGAAGAAGCTTCCAAGCACAGTGTTCTTTCATGTCCCAAAGAGAACGCTAGTGTCTGAGGCTGGTAGCCTTGTTGCTAGAGAGAACTGGCATCCCCGTGGGCCTGTTGGCTACTTTCCTCTTTCCGACCCTCTCAGGAAACTCCTCCAGAAAGCCTTTAGGACCCGCTTAGAGAGAACAGCTGCGAAGTGGATGCACAGAACATTAACCTAGCTCCCAGCCCAGGGTCCCAAACATCCATCTTTCTCTGGAGGGTACATACCCCACCCAGGGATTCAAGCACGGAGTTTGCCTTGTACAACTTACACAGGAAATTGGGAGGAGATGTAGGGCCACTCTACTTGCGATCACACTACGTGGCCCGGAGAAGTTATCACGCAGCAGAATTCAACTCCCTTCCTCTACACGTGTGTACCCCAAAGAAGCGCTGGACAGTGGGTGTTCTCAGGCCAAGAGCAGTCCTTGTTCTGGGCTGCACCTGCTCTGTGGTTCAAAGTTTCTCTGACTCTGCTCCTTTGGAAGCATTTCAGAGCTGACGCTATCCCTGGGCTGCCAAAGCAAAGAGGACAAGAGGCCTCTCACACTGAAGGCATGGGCTTGTTTCCCCTGAAGAAAGTGTAAGTCGCCCCTCCCAGGCCTGAGGCGTGTAAGAAGACACCATTTGCTCTGCGCAAGGAAAATGCAAGTAGGTGTACTCAATTTGGGCTGCCTGGTGAAACAACCTGCGCTCACCAGCACCCTGAGTACCTTTCCTGAACTTTGATTCCTAGCTAGGTCAACTCGGCCTTCGGAGGCTAGATGGGACCAAACGTGTTCAGCTTGTAGGGAAAGCCTTTGACCAATGGCCAATATGCTTGTGCTTGTGCGAGGGTTAGGCAGGCACTTGCCAACACAGGGTCTTTACCTTACCATAAGCTGTCCCTTTGGGCTGAAGCAGGCGGCGTGTGTGGATCACAGCCTGGGAAGCAGGGCCTCAGGGGAGTCTGCTAACAGACTGCCCTCCAGTAGAGCCAGCTGAGAAAAAGTGGCAAGGCTGATGGAACCCACTTACAACGAAATGTTTCTCTTCAGCAGAGGAGGTTTTGCTGCCACACGTCAGCAGCTCCTCTCCCTCAGAGTGCTGTTCCTAGGTAGACTAGGAAAAGCCACCACGTTCCCCAGCTTAGAAGAGGCTCTTCTCCTAGTTGGTTTCATCCGTGAGAGAGCCAGAAGGGCTGATCTCCACCAGTCGGGCTACACAGCCTGAGTCCTTGGGGCGGGGCAGTCCTGAGCCAATGTGCCACCTAAGGAATGCAAGCCAAGTTTCCTTGCCACAGGAAAGCACACCGAGGCCTGGTGTTTTCTCTATGAAATTGACGTGGGCTTGAAGGGTGAGGCCTTTACTACATTGTGTACGGAGGTACTCGATTTGGGCTGCCTGGTGAAAGAACCTGCGCTCACCAGCACCCTGAGTACCTTTCCTGAACTTTGATTCCTAGCTAGGTCAACTCGGCCTTCGGAGGCTAGATGGGACCAAACGTGTTCAGCTTGTGGGGAAAGCCTTTGACCAATGGCCAATATGCTTGTGCTTGTGCGAGGGTTAGGCAGGCACTTGACAACACAGGGTTTTTACCTTACCATAAGCTGTCCCTTTGGGCTGAAGCAGGCGGCGTGTGTGGATCACAGCCTGGGAAGCAGGGCCTCAGGGGAGTCTGCCAACAGACTGCCCTCCAGTATAGCCAGCTGAGAAAAGGTGGCAAGGCTGATGGAACCCGCTTACAACGAAATGTTTCTCTTCAGCAGAGGAGATTTTGCTACCACACGTCAGCAGCTCCTCTCCGTCAGAGTGCTGTTCCTGTGTAGACTAGGAAAAGCCACCACGTTCCCCAGCTTAGAAGAGGCTCTTTTCCTAGTTGGTTTCATCCGTGAGAGAGCCAGAAGGGCTGATCTCAACCAGTCGGGCTGCACAGCCTGAGTCCTTGGGGCAGGGCAGTCCTGAGCCAATGTGCCACCTAAGGAATGCAAGCCAAGTTTCCTTGCCACAGGAAAGCACACCGAGGCCTGGTGTTTTCTCTATGAAATTGACGTGGGCTTGAAGGGTGAGGCCTTTACTACATTGTGGAAAAGCTCGGGGTTACGGCTCTCTTTCTCCCTCTCTCGGTCCCATAACCTGGGCTCAGCCTTGAGGGAATGCTGAGTGGCAGAGACTGCCTCTCTGCCGGACTCAGAAGGCTTCTTCCCTTTAGGGCAATGCCGTTTGTGTCTTACTTCGTGGAGGAGGAATGAGGGCGCCCAGAGATATTCTGACATGAAATACCTAACGACAGAGGATCTGGAGGAGCCGGTTTCTCGGTGGAAGGAGCCCAAAAGCCTGCATTGCTAAGGTCTCTTTGAGAGCTGCCAGACACTCTGCCGTCCTAGGCCTAAGAATTGGACATTGTGACGGCATGGCAACACTTGGAATCCTAGGACCCAGTGGAAGCGCACCTCGCAAACTGGATGGAAGAAGCTTCCAAGCACAGTGTTCTTTCATGTCCCAAAGAGAACGCTAGTGTCTGAGGCTGGTAGCCTTGTTGCTAGAGAGAACTGGCATCCCCGTGGGCCTGTTGGCTACTTTCCTCTTTCCGACCCTCTCAGGAAACTCCTCCAGAAAGCCTTTAGGACCCGCTTAGAGAGAACAGCTGCCAAGTGGATGCACAGAACATTAACCTAGCTCCCAGCCCAGGGTCCCAAACATCCATCTTTCTCTGGAGGGTACGTACCCCACCCAGGGATTCAAGCACGGAGTTTGCCTTGTACAACTTACACAGGAAATTGGGAGGAGATGTAGGGCCACTCTACTTGCGATCACACTACGTGGCCCGGAGAAGTTATCACGCAGCAGAATTCAACCCCCTTCCTCTACACGTGTGTACCCCAAAGAAGCGCTGGACAGTGGGTGTTCTCAGGCCAAGAGCAGTCCTTGTTCTGGGCTGCACCTGCTCTGTGGTTCAAAGTTTCTCTGACTCTGCTCCTTCGGAAGCATTTCAGAGCTGACGCTATCCCTGGGCTGCCAAAGCAAAGAGGACAAGAGGCCTCTCACACTGAAGGCATGGGCTTGTTTCCCCTGAAGAAAGTGTAAGTCGCCCCTCCCAGGCCTGAGGCGTGTAAGAAGACACCATTTGCTCTGCGCAAGGAAAATGCAAGTAGGTGTACTCGATTTGGGCTGCCTGGTGAAACAACCTGCGCTCACCAGCACCCTGAGTACCTTTCCTGCACTTTGATTCCTAGCTGGGTCAACTCGGCCTTCGGAGGCTAGATGGGACCAAACGTGTTCAGCTTGTAGGGAAAGCCTTTGACCAATGGCCAAGATGCTTGTGCTTGTGCGAGGGTTAGGCAGGCACTTGCCAACACAGGGTCTTTACCTTACCATAAGCTGTCCCTTTGGGCTGAAGCAGGCGGCGTGTGTGGATCACAGCCTGGGAAGCAGGGCCTCAGGGGAGTCTGCCAACAGACTGCCCTCCAGTAGAGCCAGCTGAGAAAAGGTGGCAAGGCTGATGGAACCCGCTTACAACGAAATGTTTCTCTTCAGCAGAGGAGGTTTTGCTGCCACACGTCAGCAGCTCCTCTCCCTCAGAGTGCTGTTCCTAGGTAGACTAGGAAAAGCCACCACGTTCCCCAGCTTAGAAGAGGCTCTTCTCCTAGTTGGTTTCATCCGTGAGAGAGCCAGAAGGGCTGATCTCCACCAGTCGGGCTACACAGCCTGAGTCCTTGGGGCGGGGTAGTCCTGAGCCAATGTGCCACCTAAGGAATGCAAGCCAAGTTTCCTTGCCACAGCAAAGCACACCGAGGCCTGGTGTTTTCTCTATGAAATTGACGTGGGCTTGAAGGGTGAGGCCTTTACTACATTGTGTACGGAGGTACTCGATTTGGGCTGCCTGGTGAAAGAACCTGCGCTCACCAGCACCCTGAGTACCTTTCCTGAACTTTGATTCCTAGCTAGGTCAACTCGGCCTTCGGAGGCTAGATGGGACCAAACGTGTTCAGCTTGTGGGGAAAGCCTTTGACCAATGGCCAATATGCTTGTGCTTGTGCGAGGGTTAGGCAGGCACTTGACAACACAGGGTTTTTACCTTACCATAAGCTGTCCCTTTGGGCTGAAGCAGGCGGCGTGTGTGGATCACAGCCTGGGAAGCAGGGCCTCAGGGGAGTCTGCCAACAGACTGCCCTCCAGTATAGCCAGCTGAGAAAAGGTGGCAAGGCTGATGGAACCCGCTTACAACGAAATGTTTCTCTTCAGCAGAGGAGATTTTGCTACCACACGTCAGCAGCTCCTCTCCGTCAGAGTGCTGTTCCTGTGTAGACTAGGAAAAGCCACCACGTTCCCCAGCTTAGAAGAGGCTCTTTTCCTAGTTGGTTTCATCCGTGAGAGAGCCAGAAGGGCTGATCTCAACCAGTCGGGCTGCACAGCCTGAGTCCTTGGGGCAGGGCAGTCCTGAGCCAATGTGCCACCTAAGGAATGCAAGCCAAGTTTCCTTGCCACAGGAAAGCACACCGAGGCCTGGTGTTTTCTCTATGAAATTGACGTGGGCTTGAAGGGTGAGGCCTTTACTACATTGTGGAAAAGCTCGGGGTTACGGCTCTCTTTCTCCCTCTCTCGGTCCCATAACCTGGGCTCAGCCTTGAGGGAATGCTGAGTGGCAGAGACTGCCTCTCTGCCGGACTCAGAAGGCTTCTTCCCTTTAGGGCAATGCCGTTTGTGTCTTACTTCGTGGAGGAGGAATGAGGGCGCCCAGAGATATTCTGACATGAAATACCTAACGACAGAGGATCTGGAGGAGCCGGTTTCTCGGTGGAAGGAGCCCAAAAGCCTGCATTGCTAAGGTCTCTTTGAGAGCTGCCAGACACTCTGCCGTCCTAGGCCTAAGAATTGGACATTGTGACGGCATGGCAACACTTGGAATCCTAGGACCCAGTGGAAGCGCACCTCGCAAACTGGATGGAAGAAGCTTCCAAGCACAGTGTTCTTTCATGTCCCAAAGAGAACGCTAGTGTCTGAGGCTGGTAGCCTTGTTGCTAGAGAGAACTGGCATCCCCGTGGGCCTGTTGGCTACTTTCCTCTTTCCGACCCTCTCAGGAAACTCCTCCAGAAAGCCTTTAGGACCCGCTTAGAGAGAACAGCTGCGAAGTGGATGCACAGAACATTAACCTAGCTCCCAGCCCAGGGTCCCAAACATCCATCTTTCTCTGGAGGGTACATACCCCACCCAGGGATTCAAGCACGGAGTTTGCCTTGTACAACTTACACAGGAAATTGGGAGGAGATGTAGGGCCACTCTACTTGCGATCACACTACGTGGCCCGGAGAAGTTATCACGCAGCAGAATTCAACTCCCTTCCTCTACACGTGTGTACCCCAAAGAAGCGCTGGACAGTGGGTGTTCTCAGGCCAAGAGCAGTCCTTGTTCTGGGCTGCACCTGCTCTGTGGTTCAAAGTTTCTCTGACTCTGCTCCTTTGGAAGCATTTCAGAGCTGACGCTATCCCTGGGCTGCCAAAGCAAAGAGGACAAGAGGCCTCTCACACTGAAGGCATGGGCTTGTTTCCCCTGAAGAAAGTGTAAGTCGCCCCTCCCAGGCCTGAGGCGTGTAAGAAGACACCATTTGCTCTGCGCAAGGAAAATGCAAGTAGGTGTACTCAATTTGGGCTGCCTGGTGAAACAACCTGCGCTCACCAGCACCCTGAGTACCTTTCCTGAACTTTGATTCCTAGCTAGGTCAACTCGGCCTTCGGAGGCTAGATGGGACCAAACGTGTTCAGCTTGTAGGGAAAGCCTTTGACCAATGGCCAATATGCTTGTGCTTGTGCGAGGGTTAGGCAGGCACTTGCCAACACAGGGTCTTTACCTTACCATAAGCTGTCCCTTTGGGCTGAAGCAGGCGGCGTGTGTGGATCACAGCCTGGGAAGCAGGGCCTCAGGGGAGTCTGCTAACAGACTGCCCTCCAGTAGAGCCAGCTGAGAAAAAGTGGCAAGGCTGATGGAACCCACTTACAACGAAATGTTTCTCTTCAGCAGAGGAGGTTTTGCTGCCACACGTCAGCAGCTCCTCTCCCTCAGAGTGCTGTTCCTAGGTAGACTAGGAAAAGCCACCACGTTCCCCAGCTTAGAAGAGGCTCTTCTCCTAGTTGGTTTCATCCGTGAGAGAGCCAGAAGGGCTGATCTCCACCAGTCGGGCTACACAGCCTGAGTCCTTGGGGCGGGGCAGTCCTGAGCCAATGTGCCACCTAAGGAATGCAAGCCAAGTTTCCTTGCCACAGGAAAGCACACCGAGGCCTGGTGTTTTCTCTATGAAATTGACGTGGGCTTGAAGGGTGAGGCCTTTACTACATTGTGTACGGAGGTACTCGATTTGGGCTGCCTGGTGAAAGAACCTGCGCTCACCAGCACCCTGAGTACCTTTCCTGAACTTTGATTCCTAGCTAGGTCAACTCGGCCTTCGGAGGCTAGATGGGACCAAACGTGTTCAGCTTGTGGGGAAAGCCTTTGACCAATGGCCAATATGCTTGTGCTTGTGCGAGGGTTAGGCAGGCACTTGACAACACAGGGTTTTTACCTTACCATAAGCTGTCCCTTTGGGCTGAAGCAGGCGGCGTGTGTGGATCACAGCCTGGGAAGCAGGGCCTCAGGGGAGTCTGCCAACAGACTGCCCTCCAGTATAGCCAGCTGAGAAAAGGTGGCAAGGCTGATGGAACCCGCTTACAACGAAATGTTTCTCTTCAGCAGAGGAGATTTTGCTACCACACGTCAGCAGCTCCTCTCCGTCAGAGTGCTGTTCCTGTGTAGACTAGGAAAAGCCACCACGTTCCCCAGCTTAGAAGAGGCTCTTTTCCTAGTTGGTTTCATCCGTGAGAGAGCCAGAAGGGCTGATCTCAACCAGTCGGGCTGCACAGCCTGAGTCCTTGGGGCAGGGCAGTCCTGAGCCAATGTGCCACCTAAGGAATGCAAGCCAAGTTTCCTTGCCACAGGAAAGCACACCGAGGCCTGGTGTTTTCTCTATGAAATTGACGTGGGCTTGAAGGGTGAGGCCTTTACTACATTGTGGAAAAGCTCGGGGTTACGGCTCTCTTTCTCCCTCTCTCGGTCCCATAACCTGGGCTCAGCCTTGAGGGAATGCTGAGTGGCAGAGACTGCCTCTCTGCCGGACTCAGAAGGCTTCTTCCCTTTAGGGCAATGCCGTTTGTGTCTTACTTCGTGGAGGAGGAATGAGGGCGCCCAGAGATATTCTGACATGAAATACCTAACGACAGAGGATCTGGAGGAGCCGGTTTCTCGGTGGAAGGAGCCCAAAAGCCTGCATTGCTAAGGTCTCTTTGAGAGCTGCCAGACACTCTGCCGTCCTAGGCCTAAGAATTGGACATTGTGACGGCATGGCAACACTTGGAATCCTAGGACCCAGTGGAAGCGCACCTCGCAAACTGGATGGAAGAAGCTTCCAAGCACAGTGTTCTTTCATGTCCCAAAGAGAACGCTAGTGTCTGAGGCTGGTAGCCTTGTTGCTAGAGAGAACTGGCATCCCCGTGGGCCTGTTGGCTACTTTCCTCTTTCCGACCCTCTCAGGAAACTCCTCCAGAAAGCCTTTAGGACCCGCTTAGAGAGAACAGCTGCCAAGTGGATGCACAGAACATTAACCTAGCTCCCAGCCCAGGGTCCCAAACATCCATCTTTCTCTGGAGGGTACGTACCCCACCCAGGGATTCAAGCACGGAGTTTGCCTTGTACAACTTACACAGGAAATTGGGAGGAGATGTAGGGCCACTCTACTTGCGATCACACTACGTGGCCCGGAGAAGTTATCACGCAGCAGAATTCAACCCCCTTCCTCTACACGTGTGTACCCCAAAGAAGCGCTGGACAGTGGGTGTTCTCAGGCCAAGAGCAGTCCTTGTTCTGGGCTGCACCTGCTCTGTGGTTCAAAGTTTCTCTGACTCTGCTCCTTCGGAAGCATTTCAGAGCTGACGCTATCCCTGGGCTGCCAAAGCAAAGAGGACAAGAGGCCTCTCACACTGAAGGCATGGGCTTGTTTCCCCTGAAGAAAGTGTAAGTCGCCCCTCCCAGGCCTGAGGCGTGTAAGAAGACACCATTTGCTCTGCGCAAGGAAAATGCAAGTAGGTGTACTCGATTTGGGCTGCCTGGTGAAACAACCTGCGCTCACCAGCACCCTGAGTACCTTTCCTGCACTTTGATTCCTAGCTAGGTGAACTCGGCCTTCGGAGGCTAGATGGGACCAAACGTGTTCAGCTTGTAGGGAAAGCCTTTGACCAATGGCCAATATGCTTGTGCTTGTGCGAGGGTTAGGCAGGCACTTGCCAACACAGGGTCTTTACCTTACCATAAGCTGTCCCTTTGGGCTGAAGCAGGCGGCGTGTGTGGATCACAGCCTGGGAAGCAGGGCCTCAGGGGAGTCTGCCAACAGACTGCCCTCCAGTAGAGCCAGCTGAGAAAAGGTGGCAAGGCTGATGGAACCCGCTTACAACGAAATGTTTCTCTTCAGCAGAGGAGGTTTTGCTGCCACACGTCAGCAGCTCCTCTCCCTCAGAGTGCTGTTCCTAGGTAGACTAGGAAAAGCCACCACGTTCCCCAGCTTAGAAGAGGCTCTTCTCCTAGTTGGTTTCATCCGTGAGAGAGCCAGAAGGGCTGATCTCCACCAGTCGGACTACACAGCCTGAGTCCTTGGGGTGGGGCAGTCCTGAGCCAATGTGCCACCTAAGGAATGCAAGCCAAGTTTCCTTGCCACAGGAAAGCACACCGAGGCCTGGTGTTTTCTCTATGAAATTGACGTGGGCTTGAAGGGTGAGGCCTTTACTACATTGTGTACGGAGGTACTCGATTTGGGCTGCCTGGTGAAACAACCTGCGCTCACCAGCACCCTGAGTACCTTTCCTGAACTTTGATTCCTAGCTAGGTCAACTCGGCCTTCGGAGGCTAGATGGGACCAAACGTGTTCAGCTTGTGGGGAAAGCCTTTGACCAATGGCCAATATGCTTGTGCTTGTGCGAGGGTTAGGCAGGCACTTGCCAACACAGGGTCTTTACCTTACCATAAGCTGTCCCTTTGGGCTGAAGCAGGCGGCGTGTGTGGATCACAGCCTGGGAAGCAGGGCCTCAGGGGAGTCTGCCAACAGACTGCCCTCCAGTAGAGCCAGCTGAGAAAAGGTGGCAAGGCTGATGGAACCTGCTTACAACGAAATGTTTCTCTTCAGCAGAGGAGATTTTGCTACCACACGTCAGCAGCTCCTCTCCGTCAGAGTGCTGTTCCTGTGTAGACTAGGAAAAGCCACCACGTTCCCCAGCTTAGAAGAGGCTCTTTTCCTAGTTGGTTTCATCCGTGAGAGAGCCAGAAGGGCTGATCTCAACCAGTCGGGCTGCACAGCCTGAGTCCTTGGGGCAGGGCAGTCCTGAGCCAATGTGCCACCTAAGGAATGCAAGCCAAGTTTCCTTGCCACAGGAAAGCACACCGAGGCCTGGTGTTTTCTCTATGAAATTGACGTGGGCTTGAAGGGTGAGGCCTTTACTACATTGTGGAAAAGCTCGGGGTTACGGCTCTCTTTCTCCCTCTCTCGGTCCCATAACCTGGGCTCAGCCTTGAGGGAATGCAGAGTGGCAGAGACTGCCTCTCTGCCGGACTCAGAAGGCTTCTTCCCTTTAGGGCAATGCCGTTTGTGTCTTACTTCGTGGAGGAGGAATGAGGGCGCCCAGAGATATTCTGACATGAAATACCTAACGACAGAGGATCTGGAGGAGCCGGTTTCTCGGTGGAAGGAGCCCAAAAGCCTGCATTGCTAAGGTCTCTTTGAGAGCTGCCAGACACTCTGCCGTCCTAGGCCTAAGAATTGGACATTGTGACGGCATGGCAACACTTGGAATCCTAGGACCCAGTGGAAGCGCACCTCGCAAACTGGATGGAAGAAGCTTCCAAGCACAGTGTTCTTTCATGTCCCAAAGAGAACGCTAGTGTCTGAGGCTGGTAGCCTTGTTGCTAGAGAGAACTGGCATCCCCGTGGGCCTGTTGGCTACTTTCCTCTTTCCGACTCTCTCAGGAAACTCCTCCAGAAAGCCTTTAGGACCCGCTTAGAGAGAACAGCTGCGACGTGGATGCACAGAACATTAACCTAGCTCCCAGCCCAGGGTCCCAAACATCCATCTTTCTCTGGAGGGTACGTACCCCACCCAGGGATTCAAGCACGGAGTTTGCCTTGTACAACTTACACAGGAAATTGGGAGGAGATGTAGGGCCACTCTACTTGCGATCACACTACATGGCCCGGAGAAGTTATCACGCAGCAGAATTCAACCCCCTTCCTCTACACGTGTGTACCCCAAAGAAGCGCTGGACAGTGGGTGTTCTCAGGCCAAGAGCAGTCCTTGTTCTGGGCTGCACCTGCTCTGTGGTTCAAAGTTTCTCTGACTCTGCTCCTTCGGAAGCATTTCAGAGCTGACGCTATCCCTGGGCTGCCAAAGCAAAGAGGACAAGAGGCCTCTCACACTGAAGGCATGGGCTTGTTTCCCCTGAAGAAAGTGTAAGTCGCCCCTCCCAGGCCTGAGGCGTGTAAGAAGACACCATTTGCTCTGCGCAAGGAAAATGCAAGTAGGTGTACTCGATTTGGGCTGCCTGGTGAAACAACCTGCGCTCACCAGCACCCTGAGTACCTTTCCTGCACTTTGATTCCTAGCTAGGTGAACTCGGCCTTCGGAGGCTAGATGGGACCAAACGTGTTCAGCTTGTAGGGAAAGCCTTTGACCAATGGCCAATATGCTTGTGCTTGTGCGAGGGTTAGGCAGGCACTTGCCAACACAGGGTCTTTACCTTACCATAAGCTGTCCCTTTGGGCTGAAGCAGGCGGCGTGTGTGGATCACAGCCTGGGAAGCAGGGCCTCAGGGGAGTCTGCCAACAGACTGCCCTCCAGTAGAGCCAGCTGAGAAAAGGTGGCAAGGCTGATGGAACCCGCTTACAACGAAATGTTTCTCTTCAGCAGAGGAGGTTTTGCTGCCACACGTCAGCAGCTCCTCTCCCTCAGAGTGCTGTTCCTAGGTAGACTAGGAAAAGCCACCACGTTCCCCAGCTTAGAAGAGGCTCTTCTCCTAGTTGGTTTCATCCGTGAGAGAGCCAGAAGGGCTGATCTCCACCAGTCGGACTACACAGCCTGAGTCCTTGGGGTGGGGCAGTCCTGAGCCAATGTGCCACCTAAGGAATGCAAGCCAAGTTTCCTTGCCACAGGAAAGCACACCGAGGCCTGGTGTTTTCTCTATGAAATTGACGTGGGCTTGAAGGGTGAGGCCTTTACTACATTGTGTACGGAGGTACTCGATTTGGGCTGCCTGGTGAAAGAACCTGCGCTCACCAGCACCCTGAGTACCTTTCCTGAACTTTGATTCCTAGCTAGGTCAACTCGGCCTTCGGAGGCTAGATGGGACCAAACGTGTTCAGCTTGTGGGGAAAGACTTTGACCAATGGCCAATATGCTTGTGCTTGTGCGAGGGTTAGGCAGGCACTTGACAACACAGGGTTTTTACCTTACCATAAGCTGTCCCTTTGGGCTGAAGCAGGCGGCGTGTGTGGATCACAGCCTGGGAAGCAGGGCCTCAGGGGAGTCTGCCAACAGACTGCCCTCCAGTATAGCCAGCTGAGAAAAGGTGGCAAGGCTGATGGAACCCGCTTACAACGAAATGTTTCTCTTCAGCAGAGGAGATTTTGCTACCACACGTCAGCAGCTCCTCTCCGTCAGAGTGCTGTTCCTGTGTAGACTAGGAAAAGCCACCACGTTCCCCAGCTTAGAAGAGGCTCTTTTCCTAGTTGGTTTCATCCGTGAGAGAGCCAGAAGGGCTGATCTCAACCAGTCGGGCTGCACAGCCTGAGTCCTTGGGGCAGGGCAGTCCTGAGCCAATGTGCCACCTAAGGAATGCAAGCCAAGTTTCCTTGCCACAGGAAAGCACACCGAGGCCTGGTGTTTTCTCTATGAAATTGACGTGGGCTTGAAGGGTGAGGCCTTTACTACATTGTGGAAAAGCTCGGGGTTACGGCTCTCTTTCTCCCTCTCTCGGTCCCATAACCTGGGCTCAGCCTTGAGGGAATGCTGAGTGGCAGAGACTGCCTCTCTGCCGGACTCAGAAGGCTTCTTCCCTTTAGGGCAATGCCGTTTGTGTCTTACTTCGTGGAGGAGGAATGAGGGCGCCCAGAGATATTCTGACATGAAATACCTAACGACAGAGGATCTGGAGGAGCCGGTTTCTCGGTGGAAGGAGCCCAAAAGCCTGCATTGCTAAGGTCTCTTTGAGAGCTGCCAGACACTCTGCCGTCCTAGGCCTAAGAATTGGACATTGTGACGGCATGGCAACACTTGGAATCCTAGGACCCAGTGGAAGCGCACCTCGCAAACTGGATGGAAGAAGCTTCCAAGCACAGTGTTCTTTCATGTCCCAAAGAGAACGCTAGTGTCTGAGGCTGGTAGCCTTGTTGCTAGAGAGAACTGGCATCCCCGTGGGCCTGTTGGCTACTTTCCTCTTTCCGACCCTCTCAGGAAACTCCTCCAGAAAGCCTTTAGGACCCGCTTAGAGAGAACAGCTGCGAAGTGGATGCACAGAACATTAACCTAGCTCCCAGCCCAGGGTCCCAAACATCCATCTTTCTCTGGAGGGTACGTACCCCACCCAGGGATTCAAGCACGGAGTTTGCCTTGTACAACTTACACAGGAAATTGGGAGGAGATGTAGGGCCACTCTACTTGCGATCACACTACGTGGCCCGGAGAAGTTATCACGCAGCAGAATTCAACCCCCTTCCTCTACACGTGTGTACCCCAAAGAAGCGCTGGACAGTGGGTGTTCTCAGGCCAAGAGCAGTCCTTGTTCTGGGCTGCACCTGCTCTGTGGTTCAAAGTTTCTCTGACTCTGCTCCTTCGGAAGCATTTCAGAGCTGACGCTATCCCTGGGCTGCCAAAGCAAAGAGGACAAGAGGCCTCTCACACTGAAGGCATGGGCTTGTTTCCCCTGAAGAAAGTGTAAGTCGCCCCTCCCAGGCCTGAGGCGTGTAAGAAGACACCATTTGCTCTGCGCAAGGAAAATGCAAGTAGGTGTACTCGATTTGGGCTGCCTGGTGAAACAACCTGCGCTCACCAGCACCCTGAGTACCTTTCCTGCACTTTGATTCCTAGCTGGGTCAACTCGGCCTTCGGAGGCTAGATGGGACCAAACGTGTTCAGCTTGTAGGGAAAGCCTTTGACCAATGGCCAAGATGCTTGTGCTTGTGCGAGGGTTAGGCAGGCACTTGCCAACACAGGGTCTTTACCTTACCATAAGCTGTCCCTTTGGGCTGAAGCAGGCGGCGTGTGTGGATCACAGCCTGGGAAGCAGGGCCTCAGGGGAGTCTGCCAACAGACTGCCCTCCAGTAGAGCCAGCTGAGAAAAGGTGGCAAGGCTGATGGAACCCGCTTACAACGAAATGTTTCTCTTCAGCAGAGGAGGTTTTGCTGCCACACGTCAGCAGCTCCTCTCCCTCAGAGTGCTGTTCCTAGGTAGACTAGGAAAAGCCACCACGTTCCCCAGCTTAGAAGAGGCTCTTCTCCTAGTTGGTTTCATCCGTGAGAGAGCCAGAAGGGCTGATCTCCACCAGTCGGGCTACACAGCCTGAGTCCTTGGGGCGGGGTAGTCCTGAGCCAATGTGCCACCTAAGGAATGCAAGCCAAGTTTCCTTGCCACAGCAAAGCACACCGAGGCCTGGTGTTTTCTCTATGAAATTGACGTGGGCTTGAAGGGTGAGGCCTTTACTACATTGTGTACGGAGGTACTCGATTTGGGCTGCCTGGTGAAAGAACCTGCGCTCACCAGCACCCTGAGTACCTTTCCTGAACTTTGATTCCTAGCTAGGTCAACTCGGCCTTCGGAGGCTAGATGGGACCAAACGTGTTCAGCTTGTGGGGAAAGCCTTTGACCAATGGCCAATATGCTTGTGCTTGTGCGAGGGTTAGGCAGGCACTTGACAACACAGGGTTTTTACCTTACCATAAGCTGTCCCTTTGGGCTGAAGCAGGCGGCGTGTGTGGATCACAGCCTGGGAAGCAGGGCCTCAGGGGAGTCTGCCAACAGACTGCCCTCCAGTATAGCCAGCTGAGAAAAGGTGGCAAGGCTGATGGAACCCGCTTACAACGAAATGTTTCTCTTCAGCAGAGGAGATTTTGCTACCACACGTCAGCAGCTCCTCTCCGTCAGAGTGCTGTTCCTGTGTAGACTAGGAAAAGCCACCACGTTCCCCAGCTTAGAAGAGGCTCTTTTCCTAGTTGGTTTCATCCGTGAGAGAGCCAGAAGGGCTGATCTCAACCAGTCGGGCTGCACAGCCTGAGTCCTTGGGGCAGGGCAGTCCTGAGCCAATGTGCCACCTAAGGAATGCAAGCCAAGTTTCCTTGCCACAGGAAAGCACACCGAGGCCTGGTGTTTTCTCTATGAAATTGACGTGGGCTTGAAGGGTGAGGCCTTTACTACATTGTGGAAAAGCTCGGGGTTACGGCTCTCTTTCTCCCTCTCTCGGTCCCATAACCTGGGCTCAGCCTTGAGGGAATGCTGAGTGGCAGAGACTGCCTCTCTGCCGGACTCAGAAGGCTTCTTCCCTTTAGGGCAATGCCGTTTGTGTCTTACTTCGTGGAGGAGGAATGAGGGCGCCCAGAGATATTCTGACATGAAATACCTAACGACAGAGGATCTGGAGGAGCCGGTTTCTCGGTGGAAGGAGCCCAAAAGCCTGCATTGCTAAGGTCTCTTTGAGAGCTGCCAGACACTCTGCCGTCCTAGGCCTAAGAATTGGACATTGTGACGGCATGGCAACACTTGGAATCCTAGGACCCAGTGGAAGCGCACCTCGCAAACTGGATGGAAGAAGCTTCCAAGCACAGTGTTCTTTCATGTCCCAAAGAGAACGCTAGTGTCTGAGGCTGGTAGCCTTGTTGCTAGAGAGAACTGGCATCCCCGTGGGCCTGTTGGCTACTTTCCTCTTTCCGACCCTCTCAGGAAACTCCTCCAGAAAGCCTTTAGGACCCGCTTAGAGAGAACAGCTGCGAAGTGGATGCACAGAACATTAACCTAGCTCCCAGCCCAGGGTCCCAAACATCCATCTTTCTCTGGAGGGTACATACCCCACCCAGGGATTCAAGCACGGAGTTTGCCTTGTACAACTTACACAGGAAATTGGGAGGAGATGTAGGGCCACTCTACTTGCGATCACACTACGTGGCCCGGAGAAGTTATCACGCAGCAGAATTCAACTCCCTTCCTCTACACGTGTGTACCCCAAAGAAGCGCTGGACAGTGGGTGTTCTCAGGCCAAGAGCAGTCCTTGTTCTGGGCTGCACCTGCTCTGTGGTTCAAAGTTTCTCTGACTCTGCTCCTTCGGAAGCATTTCAGAGCTGACGCTATCCCTGGGCTGCCAAAGCAAAGAGGACAAGAGGCCTCTCACACTGAAGGCATGGGCTTGTTTCCCCTGAAGAAAGTGTAAGTCGCCCCTCCCAGGCCTGAGGCGTGTAAGAAGACACCATTTGCTCTGCGCAAGGAAAATGCAAGTAGGTGTACTCAATTTGGGCTGCCTGGTGAAACAACCTGCGCTCACCAGCACCCTGAGTACCTTTCCTGAACTTTGATTCCTAGCTAGGTCAACTCGGCCTTCAGAGGCTAGATGGGACCAAACGTGTTCAGCTTGTGGGGAAAGCCTTTGACCAATGGCCAATATGCTTGTGCTTGTGCGAGGGTTAGGCAGGCACTTGCCAACACAGGGTCTTTACCTTACCATAAGCTGTCCCTTTGGGCTGAAGCAGGCGGCGTGTGTGGATCACAGCCTGGGAAGCAGGGCCTCAGGGGAGTCTGCTAACAGACTGCCCTCCAGTAGAGCCAGCTGAGAAAAAGTGGCAAGGCTGATGGAACTCACTTACAACGAAATGTTTCTCTTCAGCAGAGGAGGTTTTGCTGCCACACGTCAGCAGCTCCTCTCCCTCAGAGTGCTGTTCCTAGGTAGACTAGGAAAAGCCACCACGTTCCCCAGCTTAGAAGAGGCTCTTCTCCTAGTTGGTTTCATCCGTGAGAGAGCCAGAAGGGCTGATCTCCACCAGTCGGGCTACACAGCCTGAGTCCTTGGGGCGGGGCAGTCCTGAGCCAATGTGCCACCTAAGGAATGCAAGCCAAGTTTCCTTGCCACAGGAAAGCACACCGAGGCCTGGTGTTTTCTCTATGAAATTGACGTGGGCTTGAAGGGTGAGGCCTTTACTACATTGTGTACGGAGGTACTCGATTTGGGCTGCCTGGTGAAAGAACCTGCGCTCACCAGCACCCTGAGTACCTTTCCTGAACTTTGATTCCTAGCTAGGTCAACTCGGCCTTCGGAGGCTAGATGGGACCAAACGTGTTCAGCTTGTGGGGAAAGCCTTTGACCAATGGCCAATATGCTTGTGCTTGTGCGAGGGTTAGGCAGGCACTTGACAACACAGGGTTTTTACCTTACCATAAGCTGTCCCTTTGGGCTGAAGCAGGCGGCGTGTGTGGATCACAGCCTGGGAAGCAGGGCCTCAGGGGAGTCTGCCAACAGACTGCCCTCCAGTATAGCCAGCTGAGAAAAGGTGGCAAGGCTGATGGAACCCGCTTACAACGAAATGTTTCTCTTCAGCAGAGGAGATTTTGCTACCACACGTCAGCAGCTCCTCTCCGTCAGAGTGCTGTTCCTGTGTAGACTAGGAAAAGCCACCACGTTCCCCAGCTTAGAAGAGGCTCTTTTCCTAGTTGGTTTCATCCGTGAGAGAGCCAGAAGGGCTGATCTCAACCAGTCGGGCTGCACAGCCTGAGTCCTTGGGGCAGGGCAGTCCTGAGCCAATGTGCCACCTAAGGAATGCAAGCCAAGTTTCCTTGCCACAGGAAAGCACACCGAGGCCTGGTGTTTTCTCTATGAAATTGACGTGGGCTTGAAGGGTGAGGCCTTTACTACATTGTGGAAAAGCTCGGGGTTACGGCTCTCTTTCTCCCTCTCTCGGTCCCATAACCTGGGCTCAGCCTTGAGGGAATGCTGAGTGGCAGAGACTGCCTCTCTGCCGGACTCAGAAGGCTTCTTCCCTTTAGGGCAATGCCGTTTGTGTCTTACTTCGTGGAGGAGGAATGAGGGCGCCCAGAGATATTCTGACATGAAATACCTAACGACAGAGGATCTGGAGGAGCCGGTTTCTCGGTGGAAGGAGCCCAAAAGCCTGCATTGCTAAGGTCTCTTTGAGAGCTGCCAGACACTCTGCCGTCCTAGGCCTAAGAATTGGACATTGTGACGGCATGGCAACACTTGGAATCCTAGGACCCAGTGGAAGCGCACCTCGCAAACTGGATGGAAGAAGCTTCGAAGCACAGTGTTCTTTCATGTCCCAAAGAGAACGCTAGTGTCTGAGGCTGGTAGCCTTGTTGCTAGAGAGAACTGGCATCCCCGTGGGCCTGTTGGCTACTTTCCTCTTTCCGACCCTCTCAGGAAACTCCTCCAGAAAGCCTTTAGGACCCGCTTAGAGAGAACAGCTGCCAAGTGGATGCACAGAACATTAACCTAGCTCCCAGCCCAGGGTCCCAAACATCCATCTTTCTCTGGAGGGTACGTACCCCACCCAGGGATTCAAGCACGGAGTTTGCCTTGTACAACTTACACAGGAAATTGGGAGGAGATGTAGGGCCACTCTACTTGCGATCACACTACGTGGCCCGGAGAAGTTATCACGCAGCAGAATTCAACCCCCTTCCTCTACACGTGTGTACCCCAAAGAAGCGCTGGACAGTGGGTGTTCTCAGGCCAAGAGCAGTCCTTGTTCTGGGCTGCACCTGCTCTGTGGTTCAAAGTTTCTCTGACTCTGCTCCTTCGGAAGCATTTCAGAGCTGACGCTATCCCTGGGCTGCCAAAGCAAAGAGGACAAGAGGCCTCTCACACTGAAGGCATGGGCTTGTTTCCCCTGAAGAAAGTGTAAGTCGCCCCTCCCAGGCCTGAGGCGTGTAAGAAGACACCATTTGCTCTGCGCAAGGAAAATGCAAGTAGGTGTACTCGATTTGGGCTGCCTGGTGAAACAACCTGCGCTCACCAGCACCCTGAGTACCTTTCCTGCACTTTGATTCCTAGCTAGGTGAACTCGGCCTTCGGAGGCTAGATGGGACCAAACGTGTTCAGCTTGTAGGGAAAGCCTTTGACCAATGGCCAATATGCTTGTGCTTGTGCGAGGGTTAGGCAGGCACTTGCCAACACAGGGTCTTTACCTTACCATAAGCTGTCCCTTTGGGCTGAAGCAGGCGGCGTGTGTGGATCACAGCCTGGGAAGCAGGGCCTCAGGGGAGTCTGCCAACAGACTGCCCTCCAGTAGAGCCAGCTGAGAAAAGGTGGCAAGGCTGATGGAACCCGCTTACAACGAAATGTTTCTCTTCAGCAGAGGAGGTTTTGCTGCCACACGTCAGCAGCTCCTCTCCCTCAGAGTGCTGTTCCTAGGTAGACTAGGAAAAGCCACCACGTTCCCCAGCTTAGAAGAGGCTCTTCTCCTAGTTGGTTTCATCCGTGAGAGAGCCAGAAGGGCTGATCTCCACCAGTCGGACTACACAGCCTGAGTCCTTGGGGTGGGGCAGTCCTGAGCCAATGTGCCACCTAAGGAATGCAAGCCAAGTTTCCTTGCCACAGGAAAGCACACCGAGGCCTGGTGTTTTCTCTATGAAATTGACGTGGGCTTGAAGGGTGAGGCCTTTACTACATTGTGTACGGAGGTACTCGATTTGGGCTGCCTGGTGAAACAACCTGCGCTCACCAGCACCCTGAGTACCTTTCCTGAACTTTGATTCCTAGCTAGGTCAACTCGGCCTTCGGTGGCTAGATGGGACCAAACGTGTTCAGCTTGTGGGGAAAGCCTTTGACCAATGGCCAATATGCTTGTGCTTGTGCGAGGGTTAGGCAGGCACTTGCCAACACAGGGTCTTTACCTTACCATAAGCTGTCCCTTTGGGCTGAAGCAGGCGGCGTGTGTGGATCACAGCCTGGGAAGCAGGGCCTCAGGGGAGTCTGCCAACAGACTGCCCTCCAGTAGAGCCAGCTGAGAAAAGGTGGCAAGGCTGATGGAACCTGCTTACAACGAAATGTTTCTCTTCAGCAGAGGAGATTTTGCTACCACACGTCAGCAGCTCCTCTCCGTCAGAGTGCTGTTCCTGTGTAGACTAGGAAAAGCCACCACGTTCCCCAGCTTAGAAGAGGCTCTTTTCCTAGTTGGTTTCATCCGTGAGAGAGCCAGAAGGGCTGATCTCAACCAGTCGGGCTGCACAGCCTGAGTCCTTGGGGCAGGGCAGTCCTGAGCCAATGTGCCACCTAAGGAATGCAAGCCAAGTTTCCTTGCCACAGGAAAGCACACCGAGGCCTGGTGTTTTCTCTATGAAATTGACGTGGGCTTGAAGGGTGAGGCCTTTACTACATTGTGGAAAAGCTCGGGGTTACGGCTCTCTTTCTCCCTCTCTCGGTCCCATAACCTGGGCTCAGCCTTGAGGGAATGCAGAGTGGCAGAGACTGCCTCTCTGCCGGACTCAGAAGGCTTCTTCCCTTTAGGGCAATGCCATTTGTGTCTTACTTCGTGGAGGAGGAATGAGGGCGCCCAGAGATATTCTGACATGAAATACCTAACGACAGAGGATCTGGAGGAGCCGGTTTCTCGGTGGAAGGAGCCCAAAAGCCTGCATTGCTAAGGTCTCTTTGAGAGCTGCCAGACACTCTGCCGTCCTAGGCCTAAGAATTGGACATTGTGACGGCATGGCAACACTTGGAATCCTAGGACCCAGTGGAAGCGCACCTCGCAAACTGGATGGAAGAAGCTTCCAAGCACAGTGTTCTTTCATGTCCCAAAGAGAACGCTAGTGTCTGAGGCTGGTAGCCTTGTTGCTAGAGAGAACTGGCATCCCCGTGGGCCTGTTGGCTACTTTCCTCTTTCCGACTCTCTCAGGAAACTCCTCCAGAAAGCCTTTAGGACCCGCTTAGAGAGAACAGCTGCGACGTGGATGCACAGAACATTAACCTAGCTCCCAGCCCAGGGTCCCAAACATCCATCTTTCTCTGGAGGGTACGTACCCCACCCAGGGATTCAAGCACGGAGTTTGCCTTGTACAACTTACACAGGAAATTGGGAGGAGATGTAGGGCCACTCTACTTGCGATCACACTACGTGGCCCGGAGAAGTTATCACGCAGCAGAATTCAACCCCCTTCCTCTACACGTGTGTACCCCAAAGAAGCGCTGGACAGTGGGTGTTCTCAGGCCAAGAGCAGTCCTTGTTCTGGGCTGCACCTGCTCTGTGGTTCAAAGTTTCTCTGACTCTGCTCCTTCGGAAGCATTTCAGAGCTGACGCTATCCCTGGGCTGCCAAAGCAAAGAGGACAAGAGGCCTCTCACACTGAAGGCATGGGCTTGTTTCCCCTGAAGAAAGTGTAAGTCGCCCCTCCCAGGCCTGAGGCGTGTAAGAAGACACCATTTGCTCTGCGCAAGGAAAATGCAAGTAGGTGTACTCGATTTGGGCTGCCTGGTGAAACAACCTGCGCTCACCAGCACCCTGAGTACCTTTCCTGCACTTTGATTCCTAGCTAGGTGAACTCGGCCTTCGGAGGCTAGATGGGACCAAACGTGTTCAGCTTGTAGGGAAAGCCTTTGACCAATGGCCAATATGCTTGTGCTTGTGCGAGGGTTAGGCAGGCACTTGCCAACACAGGGTCTTTACCTTACCATAAGCTGTCCCTTTGGGCTGAAGCAGGCGGCGTGTGTGGATCACAGCCTGGGAAGCAGGGCCTCAGGGGAGTCTGCCAACAGACTGCCCTCCAGTAGAGCCAGCTGAGAAAAGGTGGCAAGGCTGATGGAACCCGCTTACAACGAAATGTTTCTCTTCAGCAGAGGAGGTTTTGCTGCCACACGTCAGCAGCTCCTCTCCCTCAGAGTGCTGTTCCTAGGTAGACTAGGAAAAGCCACCACGTTCCCCAGCTTAGAAGAGGCTCTTCTCCTAGTTGGTTTCATCCGTGAGAGAGCCAGAAGGGCTGATCTCCACCAGTCGGACTACACAGCCTGAGTCCTTGGGGTGGGGCAGTCCTGAGCCAATGTGCCACCTAAGGAATGCAAGCCAAGTTTCCTTGCCACAGGAAAGCACACCGAGGCCTGGTGTTTTCTCTATGAAATTGACGTGGGCTTGAAGGGTGAGGCCTTTACTACATTGTGTACGGAGGTACTCGATTTGGGCTGCCTGGTGAAACAACCTGCGCTCACCAGCACCCTGAGTACCTTTCCTGAACTTTGATTCCTAGCTAGGTCAACTCGGCCTTCGGAGGCTAGATGGGACCAAACGTGTTCAGCTTGTGGGGAAAGCCTTTGACCAATGGCCAATATGCTTGTGCTTGTGCGAGGGTTAGGCAGGCACTTGCCAACACAGGGTCTTTACCTTACCATAAGCTGTCCCTTTGGGCTGAAGCAGGCGGCGTGTGTGGATCACAGCCTGGGAAGCAGGGCCTCAGGGGAGTCTGCCAACAGACTGCCCTCCAGTAGAGCCAGCTGAGAAAAGGTGGCAAGGCTGATGGAACCTGCTTACAACGAAATGTTTCTCTTCAGCAGAGGAGATTTTGCTACCACACGTCAGCAGCTCCTCTCCGTCAGAGTGCTGTTCCTGTGTAGACTAGGAAAAGCCACCACGTTCCCCAGCTTAGAAGAGGCTCTTTTCCTAGTTGGTTTCATCCGTGAGAGAGCCAGAAGGGCTGATCTCCACCAGTCGGGCTGCACAGCCTGAGTCCTTGGGGCAGGGCAGTCCTGAGCCAATGTGCCACCTAAGGAATGCAAGCCAAGTTTCCTTGCCACAGGAAAGCACACCGAGGCCTGGTGTTTTCTCTATGAAATTGACGTGGGCTTGAAGGGTGAGGCCTTTACTACATTGTGGAAAAGCTCGGGGTTACGGCTCTCTTTCTCCCTCTCTCGGTCCCATAACCTGGGCTCAGCCTTGAGGGAATGCAGAGTGGCAGAGACTGCCTCTCTGCCGGACTCAGAAGGCTTCTTCCCTTTAGGGCAATGCCGTTTGTGTCTTACTTCGTGGAGGAGGAATGAGGGCGCCCAGAGATATTCTGACATGAAATACCTAACGACAGAGGATCTGGAGGAGCCGGTTTCTCGGTGGAAGGAGCCCAAAAGCCTGCATTGCTAAGGTCTCTTTGAGAGCTGCCAGACACTCTGCCGTCCTAGGCCTAAGAATTGGACATTGTGACGGCATGGCAACACTTGGAATCCTAGGACCCAGTGGAAGCGCACCTCGCAAACTGGATGGAAGAAGCTTCCAAGCACAGTGTTCTTTCATGTCCCAAAGAGAACGCTAGTGTCTGAGGCTGGTAGCCTTGTTGCTAGAGAGAACTGGCATCCCCGTGGGCCTGTTGGCTACTTTCCTCTTTCCGACCCTCTCAGGAAACTCCTCCAGAAAGCCTTTAGGACCCGCTTAGAGAGAACAGCTGCGAAGTGGATGCACAGAACATTAACCTAGCTCCCAGCCCAGGGTCCCAAACATCCATCTTTCTCTGGAGGGTACGTACCCCACCCAGGGATTCAAGCACGGAATTTGCCTTGTACAACTTACACAGGAAATTGGGAGGAGATGTAGGGCCACTCTACTTGCGATCACACTACGTGGCCCGGAGAAGTTATCACGCAGCAGAACTCAACCCCCTTCCTCTACACGTGTGTACCCCAAAGAAGCGCTGGACAGTGGGTGTTCTCAGGCCAAGAGCAGTCCTTGTTCTGGGCTGCACCTGCTCTGTGGTTCAAAGTTTCTCTGACTCTGCTCCTTCGGAAGCATTTCAGAGCTGACGCTATCCCTGGGCTGCCAAAGCAAAGAGGACAAGAGGCCTCTCACACTGAAGGCATGGGCTTGTTTCCCCTGAAGAAAGTGTAAGTCGCCCCTCCCAGGCCTGAGGCGTGTAAGAAGACACCATTTGCTCTGCGCAAGGAAAATGCAAGTAGGTGTACTCGATTTGGGCTGCCTGGTGAAACAACCTGCGCTCACCAGCACCCTGAGTACCTTTCCTGCACTTTGATTCCTAGCTGGGTGAACTCGGCCTTCGGAGGCTAGATGGGACCAAACGTGTTCAGCTTGTAGGGAAAGCCTTTGACCAATGGCCAATATGCTTGTGCTTGTGCGAGGGTTAGGCAGGCACTTGCCAACACAGGGTCTTTACCTTACCATAAGCTGTCCCTTTGGGCTGAAGCAGGCGGCGTGTGTGGATCACAGCCTGGGAAGCAGGGCCTCAGGGGAGTCTGCCAACAGACTGCCCTCCAGTAGAGCCAGCTGAGAAAAGGTGGCAAGGCTGATGGAACCCGCTTACAACGAAATGTTTCTCTTCAGCAGAGGAGGTTTTGCTGCCACACGTCAGCAGCTCCTCTCCCTCAGAGTGCTGTTCCTAGGTAGACTAGGAAAAGCCACCACGTTCCCCAGCTTAGAAGAGGCTCTTCTCCTAGTTGGTTTCATCCGTGAGAGAGCCAGAAGGGCTGATCTCCACCAGTCGGGCTACACAGCCTGAGTCCTTGGGGCGGGGCAGTCCTGAGCCAATGTGCCACCTAAGGAATGCAAGCCAAGTTTCCTTGCCACAGGAAAGCACACCGAGGCCTGGTGTTTTCTCTATGAAATTGACGTGGGCTTGAAGGGTGAGGCCTTTACTACATTGTGTACGGAGGTACTCGATTTGGGCTGCCTGGTGAAAGAACCTGCGCTCACCAGCACCCTGAGTACCTTTCCTGAACTTTGATTCCTAGCTAGGTCAACTCGGCCTTCGGAGGCTAGATGGGACCAAACGTGTTCAGCTTGTGGGGAAAGCCTTTGACCAATGGCCAATATGCTTGTGCTTGTGCGAGGGTTAGGCAGGCACTTGACAACACAGGGTTTTTACCTTACCATAAGCTGTCCCTTTGGGCTGAAGCAGGCGGCGTGTGTGGATCACAGCCTGGGAAGCAGGGCCTCAGGGGAGTCTGCCAACAGACTGCCCTCCAGTATAGCCAGCTGAGAAAAGGTGGCAAGGCTGATGGAACCCGCTTACAACGAAATGTTTCTCTTCAGCAGAGGAGATTTTGCTACCACACGTCAGCAGCTCCTCTCCGTCAGAGTGCTGTTCCTGTGTAGACTAGGAAAAGCCACCACGTTCCCCAGCTTAGAAGAGGCTCTTTTCCTAGTTGGTTTCATCCGTGAGAGAGCCAGAAGGGCTGATCTCCACCAGTCGGGCTGCACAGCCTGAGTCCTTGGGGCAGGGCAGTCCTGAGCCAATGTGCCACCTAAGGAATGCAAGCCAAGTTTCCTTGCCACAGGAAAGCACACCGAGGCCTGGTGTTTTCTCTATGAAATTGACGTGGGCTTGAAGGGTGAGGCCTTTACTACATTGTGGAAAAGCTCGGGGTTACGGCTCTCTTTCTCCCTCTCTCGGTCCCATAACCTGGGCTCAGCCTTGAGGGAATGCTGAGTGGCAGAGACTGCCTCTCTGCCGGACTCAGAAGGCTTCTTCCCTTTAGGGCAATGCCGTTTGTGTCTTACTTCGTGGAGGAGGAATGAGGGCGCCCAGAGATATTCTGACATGAAATACCTAACGACAGAGGATCTGGAGGAGCCGGTTTCTCGGTGGAAGGAGCCCAAAAGCCTGCATTGCTAAGGTCTCTTTGAGAGCTGCCAGACACTCTGCCGTCCTAGGCCTAAGAATTGGACATTGTGACGGCATGGCAACACTTGGAATCCTAGGACCCAGTGGAAGCGCACCTCGCAAACTGGATGGAAGAAGCTTCCAAGCACAGTGTTCTTTCATGTCCCAAAGAGAACGCTAGTGTCTGAGGCTGGTAGCCTTGTTGCTAGAGAGAACTGGCATCCCCGTGGGCCTGTTGGCTACTTTCCTCTTTCCGACCCTCTCAGGAAATTCCTCCAGAAAGCCTTTAGGACCCGCTTAGAGAGAACAGCTGCGAAGTGGATGCACAGAACATTAACCTAGCTCCCAGCCCAGGGTCCCAAACATCCATCTTTCTCTGGAGGGTACGTACCCCACCCAGGGATTCAAGCACGGAGTTTGCCTTGTACAACTTACACAGGAAATTGGGAGGAGATGTAGGGCCACTCTACTTGCGATCACACTACGTGGCCCGGAGAAGTTATCACGCAGCAGAATTCAACCCCCTTCCTCTACACGTGTGTACCCCAAAGAAGCGCTGGACAGTGGGTGTTCTCAGGCCAAGAGCAGTCCTTGTTCTGGGCTGCACCTGCTCTGTGGTTCAAAGTTTCTCTGACTCTGCTCCTTCGGAAGCATTTCAGAGCTGACGCTATCCCTGGGCTGCCAAAGCAAAGAGGACAAGAGGCCTCTCACACTGAAGGCATGGGCTTGTTTCCCCTGAAGAAAGTGTAAGTCGCCCCTCCCAGGCCTGAGGCGTGTAAGAAGACACCATTTGCTCTGCGCAAGGAAAATGCAAGTAGGTGTACTCGATTTGGGCTGCCTGGTGAAACAACCTGCGCTCACCAGCACCCTGAGTACCTTTCCTGCACTTTAATTCCTAGCTGGGTGAACTCGGCCTTCGGAGGCTAGATGGGACCAAACGTGTTCAGCTTGTAGGGAAAGCCTTTGACCAATGGCCAATATGCTTGTGCTTGTGCGAGGGTTAGGCAGGCACTTGCCAACACAGGGTCTTTACCTTACCATAAGCTGTCCCTTTGGGCTGAAGCAGGCGGCGTGTGTGGATCACAGCCTGGGAAGCAGGGCCTCAGGGGAGTCTGCCAACAGACTGCCCTCCAGTAGAGCCAGCTGAGAAAAGGTGGCAAGGCTGATGGAACCCGCTTACAACGAAATGTTTCTCTTCAGCAGAGGAGGTTTTGCTGCCACACGTCAGCAGCTCCTCTCCCTCAGAGTGCTGTTCCTAGGTAGACTAGGAAAAGCCACCACGTTCCCCAGCTTAGAAGAGGCTCTTCTCCTAGTTGGTTTCATCCGTGAGAGAGCCAGAAGGGCTGATCTCCACCAGTCGGGCTACACAGCCTGAGTCCTTGGGGCGGGGCAGTCCTGAGCCAATGTGCCACCTAAGGAATGCAAGCCAAGTTTCCTTGCCACAGGAAAGCACACCGAGGCCTGGTGTTTTCTCTATGAAATTGACGTGGGCTTGAAGGGTGAGGCCTTTACTACATTGTGTACGGTGGTACTCGATTTGGGCTGCCTGGTGAAAGAACCTGCGCTCACCAGCACCCTGAGTACCTTTCCTGAACTTTGATTCCTAGCTAGGTCAACTCGGCCTTTGGAGGCTAGATGGGACCAAACGTGTTCAGCTTGTGGGGAAAGCCTTTGACCAATGGCCAATATGCTTGTGCTTGTGCGAGGGTTAGGCAGGCACTTGACAACACAGGGTTTTTACCTTACCATAAGCTGTCCCTTTGGGCTGAAGCAGGCGGCGTGTGTGGATCACAGCCTGGGAAGCAGGGCCTCAGGGGAGTCTGCCAACAGACTGCCCTCCAGTATAGCCAGCTGAGAAAAGGTGGCAAGGCTGATGGAACCCGCTTACAACGAAATGTTTCTCTTCAGCAGAGGAGATTTTGCTACCACACGTCAGCAGCTCCTCTCCGTCAGAGTGCTGTTCCTGTGTAGACTAGGAAAAGCCACCACGTTCCCCAGCTTAGAAGAGGCTCTTTTCCTAGTTGGTTTCATCCGTGAGAGAGCCAGAAGGGCTGATCTCAACCAGTCGGGCTGCACAGCCTGAGTCCTTGGGGCAGGGCAGTCCTGAGCCAATGTGCCACCTAAGGAATGCAAGCCAAGTTTCCTTGCCACAGGAAAGCACACCGAGGCCTGGTGTTTTCTCTATGAAATTGACGTGGGCTTGAAGGGTGAGGCCTTTACTACATTGTGGAAAAGCTCGGGGTTATGGCTCTCTTTCTCCCTCTCTCGGTCCCATAACCTGGGCTCAGCCTTGAGGGAATGCTGAGTGGCAGAGACTGCCTCTCTGCCGGACTCAGAAGGCTTCTTCCCTTTAGGGCAATGCCGTTTGTGTCTTACTTCGTGGAGGAGGAATGAGGGCGCCCAGAGATATTCTGACATGAAATACCTAACGACAGAGGATCTGGAGGAGCCGGTTTCTCTGTGGAAGGAGCCCAAAAGCCTGCATTGCTAAGGTCTCTTTGAGAGCTGCCAGACACTCTGCCGTCCTAGGCCTAAGAATTGGACATTGTGACGGCATGGCAACACTTGGAATCCTAGGACCCAGTGGAAGCGCACCTCGCAAACTGGATGGAAGAAGCTTCCAAGCACAGTGTTCTTTCATGTCCCAAAGAGAACGCTAGTGTCTGAGGCTGGTAGCCTTGTTGCTAGAGAGAACTGGCATCCCCGTGGGCCTGTTGGCTACTTTTCTCTTTCCGACCCTCTCAGGAAACTCCTCCAGAAAGCCTTTAGGACCCGCTTAGAGAGAACAGCTGCGAAGTGGATGCACAGAACATTAACCTAGCTCCCAGCCCAGGGTCCCAAACATCCATCTTTCTCTGGAGGGTACGTACCCCACCCAGGGATTCAAGCACGGAGTTTGCCTTGTACAACTTACACAGGAAATTGGGAGGAGATGTAGGGCCACTCTACTTGCGATCACACTACGTGGCCCGGAGAAGTTATCACGCAGCAGAATTCAACCCCCTTCCTCTACACGTGTGTACCCCAAAGAAGCGCTGGACAGTGGGTGTTCTCAGGCCAAGAGCAGTCCTTGTTCTGGGCTGCACCTGCTCTGTGGTTCAAAGTTTCTCTGACTCTGCTCCTTCGGAAGCATTTCAGAGCTGACGCTATCCCTGGGCTGCCAAAGCAAAGAGGACAAGAGGCCTCTCACACTGAAGGCATGGGCTTGTTTCCCCTGAAGAAAGTGTAAGTCGCCCCTCCCAGGCCTGAGGCGTGTAAGAAGACACCATTTGCTCTGCGCAAGGAAAATGCAAGTAGGTGTACTCGATTTGGGCTGCCTGGTGAAACAACCTGCGCTCACCAGCACCCTGAGTACCTTTCCTGCACTTTGATTCCTAGCTGGGTGAACTCGGCCTTCGGAGGCTAGATGGGACCAAACGTGTTCAGCTTGTAGGGAAAGCCTTTGACCAATGGCCAATATGCTTGTGCTTGTGCGAGGGTTAGGCAGGCACTTGCCAACACAGGGTCTTTACCTTACCATAAGCTGTCCCTTTGGGCTGAAGCAGGCGGCGTGTGTGGATCACAGCCTGGGAAGCAGGGCCTCAGGGGAGTCTGCCAACAGACTGCCCTCCAGTAGAGCCAGCTGAGAAAAGGTGGCAAGGCTGATGGAACCCGCTTACAACGAAATGTTTCTCTTCAGCAGAGGAGGTTTTGCTGCCACACGTCAGCAGCTCCTCTCCCTCAGAGTGCTGTTCCTAGGTAGACTAGGAAAAGCCACCACGTTCCCCAGCTTAGAAGAGGCTCTTCTCCTAGTTGGTTTCATCCGTGAGAGAGCCAGAAGGGCTGATCTCCACCAGTCGGGCTACACAGCCTGAGTCCTTGGGGCGGGGCAGTCCTGAGCCAATGTGCCACCTAAGGAATGCAAGCCAAGTTTCCTTGCCACAGGAAAGCACACCGAGGCCTGGTGTTTTCTCTATGAAATTGACGTGGGCTTGAAGGGTGAGGCCTTTACTACATTGTGTACGGAGGTACTCGATTTGGGCTGCCTGGTGAAAGAACCTGCGCTCACCAGCACCCTGAGTACCTTTCCTGAACTTTGATTCCTAGCTAGGTCAACTCGGCCTTCGGAGGCTAGATGGGACCAAACGTGTTCAGCTTGTGGGGAAAGCCTTTGACCAATGGCCAATATGCTTGTGCTTGTGCGAGGGTTAGGCAGGCACTTGACAACACAGGGTTTTTACCTTACCATAAGCTGTCCCTTTGGGCTGAAGCAGGCGGCGTGTGTGGATCACAGCCTGGGAAGCAGGGCCTCAGGGGAGTCTGCCAACAGACTGCCCTCCAGTATAGCCAGCTGAGAAAAGGTGGCAAGGCTGATGGAACCCGCTTACAACGAAATGTTTCTCTTCAGCAGAGGAGATTTTGCTACCACACGTCAGCAGCTCCTCTCCGTCAGAGTGCTGTTCCTGTGTAGACTAGGAAAAGCCACCACGTTCCCCAGCTTAGAAGAGGCTCTTTTCCTAGTTGGTTTCATCCGTGAGAGAGCCAGAAGGGCTGATCTCAACCAGTCGGGCTGCACAGCCTGAGTCCTTGGGGCAGGGCAGTCCTGAGCCAATGTGCCACCTAAGGAATGCAAGCCAAGTTTCCTTGCCACAGGAAAGCACACCGAGGCCTGGTGTTTTCTCTATGAAATTGACGTGGGCTTGAAGGGTGAGGCCTTTACTACATTGTGGAAAAGCTCGGGGTTACGGCTCTCTTTCTCCCTCTCTCGGTCCCATAACCTGGGCTCAGCCTTGAGGGAATGCTGAGTGGCAGAGACTGCCTCTCTGCCGGACTCAGAAGGCTTCTTCCCTTTAGGGCAATGCCGTTTGTGTCTTACTTCGTGGAGGAGGAATGAGGGCGCCCAGAGATATTCTGACATGAAATACCTAACGACAGAGGATCTGGAGGAGCCGGTTTCTCGGTGGAAGGAGCCCAAAAGCCTGCATTGCTAAGGTCTCTTTGAGAGCTGCCAGACACTCTGCCGTCCTAGGCCTAAGAATTGGACATTGTGACGGCATGGCAACACTTGGAATCCTAGGACCCAGTGGAAGCGCACCTCGCAAACTGGATGGAAGAAGCTTCCAAGCACAGTGTTCTTTCATGTCCCAAAGAGAACGCTAGTGTCTGAGGCTGGTAGCCTTGTTGCTAGAGAGAACTGGCATCCCCGTGGGCCTGTTGGCTACTTTCCTCTTTCCGACCCTCTCAGGAAACTCCTCCAGAAAGCCTTTAGGACCCGCTTAGAGAGAACAGCTGCGAAGTGGATGCACAGAACATTAACCTAGCTCCCAGCCCAGGGTCCCAAACATCCATCTTTCTCTGGAGGGTACGTACCCCACCCAGGGATTCAAGCACGGAGTTTGCCTTGTACAACTTACACAGGAAATTGGGAGGAGATGTAGGGCCACTCTACTTGCGATCACACTACGTGGCCCGGAGAAGTTATCACGCAGCAGAATTCAACCCCCTTCCTCTACACGTGTGTACCCCAAAGAAGCGCTGGACAGTGGGTGTTCTCAGGCCAAGAGCAGTCCTTGTTCTGGGCTGCACCTGCTCTGTGGTTCAAAGTTTCTCTGACTCTGCTCCTTCGGAAGCATTTCAGAGCTGACGCTATCCCTGGGCTGCCAAAGCAAAGAGGACAAGAGGCCTCTCACACTGAAGGCATGGGCTTGTTTCCCCTGAAGAAAGTGTAAGTCGCCCCTCCCAGGCCTGAGGCGTGTAAGAAGACACCATTTGCTCTGCGCAAGGAAAATGCAAGTAGGTGTACTCGATTTGGGCTGCCTGGTGAAACAACCTGCGCTCACCAGCACCCTGAGTACCTTTCCTGCACTTTGATTCCTAGCTGGGTCAACTCGGCCTTCGGAGGCTAGATGGGACCAAACGTGTTCAGCTTGTAGGGAAAGCCTTTGACCAATGGCCAAGATGCTTGTGCTTGTGCGAGGGTTAGGCAGGCACTTGCCAACACAGGGTCTTTACCTTACCATAAGCTGTCCCTTTGGGCTGAAGCAGGCGGCGTGTGTGGATCACAGCCTGGGAAGCAGGGCCTCAGGGGAGTCTGCCAACAGACTGCCCTCCAGTAGAGCCAGCTGAGAAAAGGTGGCAAGGCTGATGGAACCCGCTTACAACGAAATGTTTCTCTTCAGCAGAGGAGGTTTTGCTGCCACACGTCAGCAGCTCCTCTCCCTCAGAGTGCTGTTCCTAGGTAGACTAGGAAAAGCCACCACGTTCCCCAGCTTAGAAGAGGCTCTTCTCCTAGTTGGTTTCATCCGTGAGAGAGCCAGAAGGGCTGATCTCCACCAGTCGGGCTACACAGCCTGAGTCCTTGGGGCGGGGTAGTCCTGAGCCAATGTGCCACCTAAGGAATGCAAGCCAAGTTTCCTTGCCACAGCAAAGCACACCGAGGCCTGGTGTTTTCTCTATGAAATTGACGTGGGCTTGAAGGGTGAGGCCTTTACTACATTGTGTACGGAGGTACTCGATTTGGGCTGCCTGGTGAAAGAACCTGCGCTCACCAGCACCCTGAGTACCTTTCCTGAACTTTGATTCCTAGCTAGGTCAACTCGGCCTTCGGAGGCTAGATGGGACCAAACGTGTTCAGCTTGTGGGGAAAGCCTTTGACCAATGGCCAATATGCTTGTGCTTGTGCGAGGGTTAGGCAGGCACTTGACAACACAGGGTTTTTACCTTACCATAAGCTGTCCCTTTGGGCTGAAGCAGGCGGCGTGTGTGGATCACAGCCTGGGAAGCAGGGCCTCAGGGGAGTCTGCCAACAGACTGCCCTCCAGTATAGCCAGCTGAGAAAAGGTGGCAAGGCTGATGGAACCCGCTTACAACGAAATGTTTCTCTTCAGCAGAGGAGATTTTGCTACCACACGTCAGCAGCTCCTCTCCGTCAGAGTGCTGTTCCTGTGTAGACTAGGAAAAGCCACCACGTTCCCCAGCTTAGAAGAGGCTCTTTTCCTAGTTGGTTTCATCCGTGAGAGAGCCAGAAGGGCTGATCTCAACCAGTCGGGCTGCACAGCCTGAGTCCTTGGGGCAGGGCAGTCCTGAGCCAATGTGCCACCTAAGGAATGCAAGCCAAGTTTCCTTGCCACAGGAAAGCACACCGAGGCCTGGTGTTTTCTCTATGAAATTGACGTGGGCTTGAAGGGTGAGGCCTTTACTACATTGTGGAAAAGCTCGGGGTTACGGCTCTCTTTCTCCCTCTCTCGGTCCCATAACCTGGGCTCAGCCTTGAGGGAATGCTGAGTGGCAGAGACTGCCTCTCTGCCGGACTCAGAAGGCTTCTTCCCTTTAGGGCAATGCCGTTTGTGTCTTACTTCGTGGAGGAGGAATGAGGGCGCCCAGAGATATTCTGACATGAAATACCTAACGACAGAGGATCTGGAGGAGCCGGTTTCTCGGTGGAAGGAGCCCAAAAGCCTGCATTGCTAAGGTCTCTTTGAGAGCTGCCAGACACTCTGCCGTCCTAGGCCTAAGAATTGGACATTGTGACGGCATGGCAACACTTGGAATCCTAGGACCCAGTGGAAGCGCACCTCGCAAACTGGATGGAAGAAGCTTCCAAGCACAGTGTTCTTTCATGTCCCAAAGAGAACGCTAGTGTCTGAGGCTGGTAGCCTTGTTGCTAGAGAGAACTGGCATCCCCGTGGGCCTGTTGGCTACTTTTCTCTTTCCGACCCTCTCAGGAAACTCCTCCAGAAAGCCTTTAGGACCCGCTTAGAGAGAACAGCTGCGAAGTGGATGCACAGAACATTAACCTAGCTCCCAGCCCAGGGTCCCAAACATCCATCTTTCTCTGGAGGGTACGTACCCCACCCAGGGATTCAAGCACGGAGTTTGCCTTGTACAACTTACACAGGAAATTGGGAGGAGATGTAGGGCCACTCTACTTGCGATCACACTACGTGGCCCGGAGAAGTTATCACGCAGCAGAATTCAACCCCCTTCCTCTACACGTGTGTACCCCAAAGAAGCGCTGGACAGTGGGTGTTCTCAGGCCAAGAGCAGTCCTTGTTCTGGGCTGCACCTGCTCTGTGGTTCAAAGTTTCTCTGACTCTGCTCCTTCGGAAGCATTTCAGAGCTGACGCTATCCCTGGGCTGCCAAAGCAAAGAGGACAAGAGGCCTCTCACACTGAAGGCATGGGCTTGTTTCCCCTGAAGAAAGTGTAAGTCGCCCCTCCCAGGCCTGAGGCGTGTAAGAAGACACCATTTGCTCTGCGCAAGGAAAATGCAAGTAGGTGTACTCGATTTGGGCTGCCTGGTGAAACAACCTGCGCTCACCAGCACCCTGAGTACCTTTCCTGCACTTTGATTCCTAGCTGGGTGAACTCGGCCTTCGGAGGCTAGATGGGACCAAACGTGTTCAGCTTGTAGGGAAAGCCTTTGACCAATGGCCAATATGCTTGTGCTTGTGCGAGGGTTAGGCAGGCACTTGCCAACACAGGGTCTTTACCTTACCATAAGCTGTCCCTTTGGGCTGAAGCAGGCGGCGTGTGTGGATCACAGCCTGGGAAGCAGGGCCTCAGGGGAGTCTGCCAACAGACTGCCCTCCAGTAGAGCCAGCTGAGAAAAGGTGGCAAGGCTGATGGAACCCGCTTACAACGAAATGTTTCTCTTCAGCAGAGGAGGTTTTGCTGCCACACGTCAGCAGCTCCTCTCCCTCAGAGTGCTGTTCCTAGGTAGACTAGGAAAAGCCACCACGTTCCCCAGCTTAGAAGAGGCTCTTCTCCTAGTTGGTTTCATCCGTGAGAGAGCCAGAAGGGCTGATCTCCACCAGTCGGGCTACACAGCCTGAGTCCTTGGGGCGGGGCAGTCCTGAGCCAATGTGCCACCTAAGGAATGCAAGCCAAGTTTCCTTGCCACAGGAAAGCACACCGAGGCCTGGTGTTTTCTCTATGAAATTGACGTGGGCTTGAAGGGTGAGGCCTTTACTACATTGTGTACGGAGGTACTCGATTTGGGCTGCCTGGTGAAAGAACCTGCGCTCACCAGCACCCTGAGTACCTTTCCTGAACTTTGATTCCTAGCTAGGTCAACTCGGCCTTCGGAGGCTAGATGGGACCAAACGTGTTCAGCTTGTGGGGAAAGCCTTTGACCAATGGCCAATATGCTTGTGCTTGTGCGAGGGTTAGGCAGGCACTTGACAACACAGGGTTTTTACCTTACCATAAGCTGTCCCTTTGGGCTGAAGCAGGCGGCGTGTGTGGATCACAGCCTGGGAAGCAGGGCCTCAGGGGAGTCTGCCAACAGACTGCCCTCCAGTATAGCCAGCTGAGAAAAGGTGGCAAGGCTGATGGAACCCGCTTACAACGAAATGTTTCTCTTCAGCAGAGGAGATTTTGCTACCACACGTCAGCAGCTCCTCTCCGTCAGAGTGCTGTTCCTGTGTAGACTAGGAAAAGCCACCACGTTCCCCAGCTTAGAAGAGGCTCTTTTCCTAGTTGGTTTCATCCGTGAGAGAGCCAGAAGGGCTGATCTCAACCAGTCGGGCTGCACAGCCTGAGTCCTTGGGGCAGGGCAGTCCTGAGCCAATGTGCCACCTAAGGAATGCAAGCCAAGTTTCCTTGCCACAGGAAAGCACACCGAGGCCTGGTGTTTTCTCTATGAAATTGACGTGGGCTTGAAGGGTGAGGCCTTTACTACATTGTGGAAAAGCTCGGGGTTACGGCTCTCTTTCTCCCTCTCTCGGTCCCATAACCTGGGCTCAGCCTTGAGGGAATGCTGAGTGGCAGAGACTGCCTCTCTGCCGGACTCAGAAGGCTTCTTCCCTTTAGGGCAATGCCGTTTGTGTCTTACTTCGTGGAGGAGGAATGAGGGCGCCCAGAGATATTCTGACATGAAATACCTAACGACAGAGGATCTGGATGAGCCGGTTTCTCGGTGGAAGGAGCCCAAAAGCCTGCATTGCTAAGGTCTCTTTGAGAGCTGCCAGACACTCTGCCGTCCTAGGCCTAAGAATTGGACATTGTGACGGCATGGCAACACTTGGAATCCTAGGACCCAGTGGAAGCGCACCTCGCAAACTGGATGGAAGAAGCTTCCAAGCACAGTGTTCTTTCATGTCCCAAAGAGAACGCTAGTGTCTGAGGCTGGTAGCCTTGTTGCTAGAGAGAACTGGCATCCCCGTGGGCCTGTTGGCTACTTTCCTCTTTCCGACCCTCTCAGGAAACTCCTCCAGAAAGCCTTTAGGACCCGCTTAGAGAGAACAGCTGCGAAGTGGATGCACAGAACATTAACCTAGCTCCCAGCCCAGGGTCCCAAACATCCATCTTTCTCTGGAGGGTACGTACCCCACCCAGGGATTCAAGCACGGAGTTTGCCTTGTACAACTTACACAGGAAATTGGGAGGAGATGTAGGGCCACTCTACTTGCGATCACACTACGTGGCCCGGAGAAGTTATCACGCAGCAGAATTCAACCCCCTTCCTCTACACGTGTGTACCCCAAAGAAGCGCTGGACAGTGGGTGTTCTCAGGCCAAGAGCAGTCCTTGTTCTGGGCTGCACCTGCTCTGTGGTTCAAAGTTTCTCTGACTCTGCTCCTTCGGAAGCATTTCAGAGCTGACGCTATCCCTGGGCTGCCAAAGCAAAGAGGACAAGAGGCCTCTCACACTGAAGGCATGGGCTTGTTTCCCCTGAAGAAAGTGTAAGTCGCCCCTCCCAGGCCTGAGGCGTGTAAGAAGACACCATTTGCTCTGCGCAAGGAAAATGCAAGTAGGTGTACTCGATTTGGGCTGCCTGGTGAAACAACCTGCGCTCACCAGCACCCTGAGTACCTTTCCTGCACTTTGATTCCTAGCTGGGTCAACTCGGCCTTCGGAGGCTAGATGGGACCAAACGTGTTCAGCTTGTAGGGAAAGCCTTTGACCAATGGCCAAGATGCTTGTGCTTGTGCGAGGGTTAGGCAGGCACTTGCCAACACAGGGTCTTTACCTTACCATAAGCTGTCCCTTTGGGCTGAAGCAGGCGGCGTGTGTGGATCACAGCCTGGGAAGCAGGGCCTCAGGGGAGTCTGCCAACAGACTGCCCTCCAGTAGAGCCAGCTGAGAAAAGGTGGCAAGGCTGATGGAACCCGCTTACAACGAAATGTTTCTCTTCAGCAGAGGAGGTTTTGCTGCCACACGTCAGCAGCTCCTCTCCCTCAGAGTGCTGTTCCTAGGTAGACTAGGAAAAGCCACCACGTTCCCCAGCTTAGAAGAGGCTCTTCTCCTAGTTGGTTTCATCCGTGAGAGAGCCAGAAGGGCTGATCTCCACCAGTCGGGCTACACAGCCTGAGTCCTTGGGGCGGGGTAGTCCTGAGCCAATGTGCCACCTAAGGAATGCAAGCCAAGTTTCCTTGCCACAGCAAAGCACACCGAGGCCTGGTGTTTTCTCTATGAAATTGACGTGGGCTTGAAGGGTGAGGCCTTTACTACATTGTGTACGGAGGTACTCGATTTGGGCTGCCTGGTGAAAGAACCTGCGCTCACCAGCACCCTGAGTACCTTTCCTGAACTTTGATTCCTAGCTAGGTCAACTCGGCCTTCGGAGGCTAGATGGGACCAAACGTGTTCAGCTTGTGGGGAAAGCCTTTGACCAATGGCCAATATGCTTGTGCTTGTGCGAGGGTTAGGCAGGCACTTGACAACACAGGGTTTTTACCTTACCATAAGCTGTCCCTTTGGGCTGAAGCAGGCGGCGTGTGTGGATCACAGCCTGGGAAGCAGGGCCTCAGGGGAGTCTGCCAACAGACTGCCCTCCAGTATAGCCAGCTGAGAAAAGGTGGCAAGGCTGATGGAACCCGCTTACAACGAAATGTTTCTCTTCAGCAGAGGAGATTTTGCTACCACACGTCAGCAGCTCCTCTCCGTCAGAGTGCTGTTCCTGTGTAGACTAGGAAAAGCCACCACGTTCCCCAGCTTAGAAGAGGCTCTTTTCCTAGTTGGTTTCATCCGTGAGAGAGCCAGAAGGGCTGATCTCAACCAGTCGGGCTGCACAGCCTGAGTCCTTGGGGCAGGGCAGTCCTGAGCCAATGTGCCACCTAAGGAATGCAAGCCAAGTTTCCTTGCCACAGGAAAGCACACCGAGGCCTGGTGTTTTCTCTATGAAATTGACGTGGGCTTGAAGGGTGAGGCCTTTACTACATTGTGGAAAAGCTCGGGGTTACGGCTCTCTTTCTCCCTCTCTCGGTCCCATAACCTGGGCTCAGCCTTGAGGGAATGCTGAGTGGCAGAGACTGCCTCTCTGCCGGACTCAGAAGGCTTCTTCCCTTTAGGGCAATGCCGTTTGTGTCTTACTTCGTGGAGGAGGAATGAGGGCGCCCAGAGATATTCTGACATGAAATACCTAACGACAGAGGATCTGGAGGAGCCGGTTTCTCGGTGGAAGGAGCCCAAAAGCCTGCATTGCTAAGGTCTCTTTGAGAGCTGCCAGACACTCTGCCGTCCTAGGCCTAAGAATTGGACATTGTGACGGCATGGCAACACTTGGAATCCTAGGACCCAGTGGAAGCGCACCTCGCAAACTGGATGGAAGAAGCTTCCAAGCACAGTGTTCTTTCATGTCCCAAAGAGAACGCTAGTGTCTGAGGCTGGTAGCCTTGTTGCTAGAGAGAACTGGCATCCCCGTGGGCCTGTTGGCTACTTTTCTCTTTCCGACCCTCTCAGGAAACTCCTCCAGAAAGCCTTTAGGACCCGCTTAGAGAGAACAGCTGCGAAGTGGATGCACAGAACATTAACCTAGCTCCCAGCCCAGGGTCCCAAACATCCATCTTTCTCTGGAGGGTACGTACCCCACCCAGGGATTCAAGCACGGAGTTTGCCTTGTACAACTTACACAGGAAATTGGGAGGAGATGTAGGGCCACTCTACTTGCGATCACACTACGTGGCCCGGAGAAGTTATCACGCAGCAGAATTCAACCCCCTTCCTCTACACGTGTGTACCCCAAAGAAGCGCTGGACAGTGGGTGTTCTCAGGCCAAGAGCAGTCCTTGTTCTGGGCTGCACCTGCTCTGTGGTTCAAAGTTTCTCTGACTCTGCTCCTTCGGAAGCATTTCAGAGCTGACGCTATCCCTGGGCTGCCAAAGCAAAGAGGACAAGAGGCCTCTCACACTGAAGGCATGGGCTTGTTTCCCCTGAAGAAAGTGTAAGTCGCCCCTCCCAGGCCTGAGGCGTGTAAGAAGACACCATTTGCTCTGCGCAAGGAAAATGCAAGTAGGTGTACTCGATTTGGGCTGCCTGGTGAAACAACCTGCGCTCACCAGCACCCTGAGTACCTTTCCTGCACTTTGATTCCTAGCTGGGTGAACTCGGCCTTCGGAGGCTAGATGGGACCAAACGTGTTCAGCTTGTAGGGAAAGCCTTTGACCAATGGCCAATATGCTTGTGCTTGTGCGAGGGTTAGGCAGGCACTTGCCAACACAGGGTCTTTACCTTACCATAAGCTGTCCCTTTGGGCTGAAGCAGGCGGCGTGTGTGGATCACAGCCTGGGAAGCAGGGCCTCAGGGGAGTCTGCCAACAGACTGCCCTCCAGTAGAGCCAGCTGAGAAAAGGTGGCAAGGCTGATGGAACCCGCTTACAACGAAATGTTTCTCTTCAGCAGAGGAGGTTTTGCTGCCACACGTCAGCAGCTCCTCTCCCTCAGAGTGCTGTTCCTAGGTAGACTAGGAAAAGCCACCACGTTCCCCAGCTTAGAAGAGGCTCTTCTCCTAGTTGGTTTCATCCGTGAGAGAGCCAGAAGGGCTGATCTCCACCAGTCGGGCTACACAGCCTGAGTCCTTGGGGCGGGGCAGTCCTGAGCCAATGTGCCACCTAAGGAATGCAAGCCAAGTTTCCTTGCCACAGGAAAGCACACCGAGGCCTGGTGTTTTCTCTATGAAATTGACGTGGGCTTGAAGGGTGAGGCCTTTACTACATTGTGTACGGAGGTACTCGATTTGGGCTGCCTGGTGAAAGAACCTGCGCTCACCAGCACCCTGAGTACCTTTCCTGAACTTTGATTCCTAGCTAGGTCAACTCGGCCTTCGGAGGCTAGATGGGACCAAACGTGTTCAGCTTGTGGGGAAAGCCTTTGACCAATGGCCAATATGCTTGTGCTTGTGCGAGGGTTAGGCAGGCACTTGACAACACAGGGTTTTTACCTTACCATAAGCTGTCCCTTTGGGCTGAAGCAGGCGGCGTGTGTGGATCACAGCCTGGGAAGCAGGGCCTCAGGGGAGTCTGCCAACAGACTGCCCTCCAGTATAGCCAGCTGAGAAAAGGTGGCAAGGCTGATGGAACCCGCTTACAACGAAATGTTTCTCTTCAGCAGAGGAGATTTTGCTACCACACGTCAGCAGCTCCTCTCCGTCAGAGTGCTGTTCCTGTGTAGACTAGGAAAAGCCACCACGTTCCCCAGCTTAGAAGAGGCTCTTTTCCTAGTTGGTTTCATCCGTGAGAGAGCCAGAAGGGCTGATCTCAACCAGTCGGGCTGCACAGCCTGAGTCCTTGGGGCAGGGCAGTCCTGAGCCAATGTGCCACCTAAGGAATGCAAGCCAAGTTTCCTTGCCACAGGAAAGCACACCGAGGCCTGGTGTTTTCTCTATGAAATTGACGTGGGCTTGAAGGGTGAGGCCTTTACTACATTGTGGAAAAGCTCGGGGTTACGGCTCTCTTTCTCCCTCTCTCGGTCCCATAACCTGGGCTCAGCCTTGAGGGAATGCTGAGTGGCAGAGACTGCCTCTCTGCCGGACTCAGAAGGCTTCTTCCCTTTAGGGCAATGCCGTTTGTGTCTTACTTCGTGGAGGAGGAATGAGGGCGCCCAGAGATATTCTGACATGAAATACCTAACGACAGAGGATCTGGAGGAGCCGGTTTCTCGGTGGAAGGAGCCCAAAAGCCTGCATTGCTAAGGTCTCTTTGAGAGCTGCCAGACACTCTGCCGTCCTAGGCCTAAGAATTGGACATTGTGACGGCATGGCAACACTTGGAATCCTAGGACCCAGTGGAAGCGCACCTCGCAAACTGGATGGAAGAAGCTTCCAAGCACAGTGTTCTTTCATGTCCCAAAGAGAACGCTAGTGTCTGAGGCTGGTAGCCTTGTTGCTAGAGAGAACTGGCATCCCCGTGGGCCTGTTGGCTACTTTCCTCTTTCCGACCCTCTCAGGAAACTCCTCCAGAAAGCCTTTAGGACCCGCTTAGAGAGAACAGCTGCGAAGTGGATGCACAGAACATTAACCTAGCTCCCAGCCCAGGGTCCCAAACATCCATCTTTCTCTGGAGGGTACGTACCCCACCCAGGGATTCAAGCACGGAGTTTGCCTTGTACAACTTACACAGGAAATTGGGAGGAGATGTAGGGCCACTCTACTTGCGATCACACTACGTGGCCCGGAGAAGTTATCACGCAGCAGAATTCAACCCCCTTCCTCTACACGTGTGTACCCCAAAGAAGCGCTGGACAGTGGGTGTTCTCAGGCCAAGAGCAGTCCTTGTTCTGGGCTGCACCTGCTCTGTGGTTCAAAGTTTCTCTGACTCTGCTCCTTCGGAAGCATTTCAGAGCTGACGCTATCCCTGGGCTGCCAAAGCAAAGAGGACAAGAGGCCTCTCACACTGAAGGCATGGGCTTGTTTCCCCTGAAGAAAGTGTAAGTCGCCCCTCCCAGGCCTGAGGCGTGTAAGAAGACACCATTTGCTCTGCGCAAGGAAAATGCAAGTAGGTGTACTCGATTTGGGCTGCCTGGTGAAACAACCTGCGCTCACCAGCACCCTGAGTACCTTTCCTGCACTTTGATTCCTAGCTGGGTCAACTCGGCCTTCGGAGGCTAGATGGGACCAAACGTGTTCAGCTTGTAGGGAAAGCCTTTGACCAATGGCCAATATGCTTGTGCTTGTGCGAGGGTTAGGCAGGCACTTGCCAACACAGGGTCTTTACCTTACCATAAGCTGTCCCTTTGGGCTGAAGCAGGCGGCGTGTGTGGATCACAGCCTGGGAAGCAGGGCCTCAGGGGAGTCTGCCAACAGACTGCCCTCCAGTAGAGCCAGCTGAGAAAAGGTGGCAAGGCTGATGGAACCCGCTTACAACGAAATGTTTCTCTTCAGCAGAGGAGGTTTTGCTGCCACACGTCAGCAGCTCCTCTCCCTCAGAGTGCTGTTCCTAGGTAGACTAGGAAAAGCCACCACGTTCCCCAGCTTAGAAGAGGCTCTTCTCCTAGTTGGTTTCATCCGTGAGAGAGCCAGAAGGGCTGATCTCCACCAGTCGGGCTACACAGCCTGAGTCCTTGGGGCGGGGTAGTCCTGAGCCAATGTGCCACCTAAGGAATGCAAGCCAAGTTTCCTTGCCACAGCAAAGCACACCGAGGCCTGGTGTTTTCTCTATGAAATTGACGTGGGCTTGAAGGGTGAGGCCTTTACTACATTGTGTACGGAGGTACTCGATTTGGGCTGCCTGGTGAAAGAACCTGCGCTCACCAGCACCCTGAGTACCTTTCCTGAACTTTGATTCCTAGCTAGGTCAACTCGGCCTTCGGAGGCTAGATGGGACCAAACGTGTTCAGCTTGTGGGGAAAGCCTTTGACCAATGGCCAATATGCTTGTGCTTGTGCGAGGGTTAGGCAGGCACTTGACAACACAGGGTTTTTACCTTACCATAAGCTGTCCCTTTGGGCTGAAGCAGGCGGCGTGTGTGGATCACAGCCTGGGAAGCAGGGCCTCAGGGGAGTCTGCCAACAGACTGCCCTCCAGTATAGCCAGCTGAGAAAAGGTGGCAAGGCTGATGGAACCCGCTTACAACGAAATGTTTCTCTTCAGCAGAGGAGATTTTGCTACCACACGTCAGCAGCTCCTCTCCGTCAGAGTGCTGTTCCTGTGTAGACTAGGAAAAGCCACCACGTTCCCCAGCTTAGAAGAGGCTCTTTTCCTAGTTGGTTTCATCCGTGAGAGAGCCAGAAGGGCTGATCTCAACCAGTCGGGCTGCACAGCCTGAGTCCTTGGGGCAGGGCAGTCCTGAGCCAATGTGCCACCTAAGGAATGCAAGCCAAGTTTCCTTGCCACAGGAAAGCACACCGAGGCCTGGTGTTTTCTCTATGAAATTGACGTGGGCTTGAAGGGTGAGGCCTTTACTACATTGTGGAAAAGCTCGGGGTTACGGCTCTCTTTCTCCCTCTCTCGGTCCCATAACCTGGGCTCAGCCTTGAGGGAATGCTGAGTGGCAGAGACTGCCTCTCTGCCGGACTCAGAAGGCTTCTTCCCTTTAGGGCAATGCCGTTTGTGTCTTACTTCGTGGAGGAGGAATGAGGGCGCCCAGAGATATTCTGACATGAAATACCTAACGACAGAGGATCTGGAGGAGCCGGTTTCTCGGTGGAAGGAGCCCAAAAGCCTGCATTGCTAAGGTCTCTTTGAGAGCTGCCAGACACTCTGCCGTCCTAGGCCTAAGAATTGGACATTGTGACGGCATGGCAACACTTGGAATCCTAGGACCCAGTGGAAGCGCACCTCGCAAACTGGATGGAAGAAGCTTCCAAGCACAGTGTTCTTTCATGTCCCAAAGAGAACGCTAGTGTCTGAGGCTGGTAGCCTTGTTGCTAGAGAGAACTGGCATCCCCGTGGGCCTGTTGGCTACTTTTCTCTTTCCGACCCTCTCAGGAAACTCCTCCAGAAAGCCTTTAGGACCCGCTTAGAGAGAACAGCTGCGAAGTGGATGCACAGAACATTAACCTAGCTCCCAGCCCAGGGTCCCAAACATCCATCTTTCTCTGGAGGGTACGTACCCCACCCAGGGATTCAAGCACGGAGTTTGCCTTGTACAACTTACACAGGAAATTGGGAGGAGATGTAGGGCCACTCTACTTGCGATCACACTACGTGGCCCGGAGAAGTTATCACGCAGCAGAATTCAACCCCCTTCCTCTACACGTGTGTACCCCAAAGAAGCGCTGGACAGTGGGTGTTCTCAGGCCAAGAGCAGTCCTTGTTCTGGGCTGCACCTGCTCTGTGGTTCAAAGTTTCTCTGACTCTGCTCCTTCGGAAGCATTTCAGAGCTGACGCTATCCCTGGGCTGCCAAAGCAAAGAGGACAAGAGGCCTCTCACACTGAAGGCATGGGCTTGTTTCCCCTGAAGAAAGTGTAAGTCGCCCCTCCCAGGCCTGAGGCGTGTAAGAAGACACCATTTGCTCTGCGCAAGGAAAATGCAAGTAGGTGTACTCGATTTGGGCTGCCTGGTGAAACAACCTGCGCTCACCAGCACCCTGAGTACCTTTCCTGCACTTTGATTCCTAGCTGGGTCAACTCGGCCTTCGGAGGCTAGATGGGACCAAACGTGTTCAGCTTGTAGGGAAAGCCTTTGACCAATGGCCAATATGCTTGTGCTTGTGCGAGGGTTAGGCAGGCACTTGCCAACACAGGGTCTTTACCTTACCATAAGCTGTCCCTTTGGGCTGAAGCAGGCGGCGTGTGTGGATCACAGCCTGGGAAGCAGGGCCTCAGGGGAGTCTGCCAACAGACTGCCCTCCAGTAGAGCCAGCTGAGAAAAGGTGGCAAGGCTGATGGAACCCGCTTACAACGAAATGTTTCTCTTCAGCAGAGGAGGTTTTGCTGCCACACGTCAGCAGCTCCTCTCCCTCAGAGTGCTGTTCCTAGGTAGACTAGGAAAAGCCACCACGTTCCCCAGCTTAGAAGAGGCTCTTCTCCTAGTTGGTTTCATCCGTGAGAGAGCCAGAAGGGCTGATCTCCACCAGTCGGGCTACACAGCCTGAGTCCTTGGGGCGGGGCAGTCCTGAGCCAATGTGCCACCTAAGGAATGCAAGCCAAGTTTCCTTGCCACAGGAAAGCACACCGAGGCCTGGTGTTTTCTCTATGAAATTGACGTGGGCTTGAAGGGTGAGGCCTTTACTACATTGTGTACGGAGGTACTCGATTTGGGCTGCCTGGTGAAAGAACCTGCGCTCACCAGCACCCTGAGTACCTTTCCTGAACTTTGATTCCTAGCTAGGTCAACTCGGCCTTCGGAGGCTAGATGGGACCAAACGTGTTCAGCTTGTGGGGAAAGCCTTTGACCAATGGCCAATATGCTTGTGCTTGTGCGAGGGTTAGGCAGGCACTTGACAACACAGGGTTTTTACCTTACCATAAGCTGTCCCTTTGGGCTGAAGCAGGCGGCGTGTGTGGATCACAGCCTGGGAAGCAGGGCCTCAGGGGAGTCTGCCAACAGACTGCCCTCCAGTAGAGCCAGCTGAGAAAAGGTGGCAAGGCTGATGGAACCCGCTTACAACGAAATGTTTCTCTTCAGCAGAGGAGATTTTGCTACCACACGTCAGCAGCTCCTCTCCGTCAGAGTGCTGTTCCTGTGTAGACTAGGAAAAGCCACCACGTTCCCCAGCTTAGAAGAGGCTCTTTTCCTAGTTGGTTTCATCCGTGAGAGAGCCAGAAGGGCTGATCTCAACCAGTCGGGCTGCACAGCCTGAGTCCTTGGGGCAGGGCAGTCCTGAGCCAATGTGCCACCTAAGGAATGCAAGCCAAGTTTCCTTGCCACAGGAAAGCACACCGAGGCCTGGTGTTTTCTCTATGAAATTGACGTGGGCTTGAAGGGTGAGGCCTTTACTACATTGTGGAAAAGCTCGGGGTTACGGCTCTCTTTCTCCCTCTCTCGGTCCCATAACCTGGGCTCAGCCTTGAGGGAATGCTGAGTGGCAGAGACTGCCTCTCTGCCGGACTCAGAAGGCTTCTTCCCTTTAGGGCAATGCCGTTTGTGTCTTACTTCGTGGAGGAGGAATGAGGGCGCCCAGAGATATTCTGACATGAAATACCTAACGACAGAGGATCTGGAGGAGCCGGTTTCTCGGTGGAAGGAGCCCAAACGCCTGCATTGCTAAGGTCTCTTTGAGAGCTGCCAGACACTCTGCCGTCCTAGGCCTAAGAATTGGACATTGTGACGGCATGGCAACACTTGGAATCCTAGGACCCAGTGGAAGCGCACCTCGCAAACTGGATGGAAGAAGCTTCCAAGCACAGTGTTCTTTCATGTCCCAAAGAGAACGCTAGTGTCTGAGGCTGGTAGCCTTGTTGCTAGAGAGAACTGGCATCCCCGTGGGCCTGTTGGCTACTTTCCTCTTTCCGACCCTCTCAGGAAACTCCTCCAGAAAGCCTTTAGGACCCGCTTAGAGAGAACAGCTGCGAAGTGGATGCACAGAACATTAACCTAGCTCCCAGCCCAGGGTCCCAAACATCCATCTTTCTCTGGAGGGTACGTACCCCACCCAGGGATTCAAGCACGGAGTTTGCCTTGTACAACTTACACAGGAAATTGGGAGGAGATGTAGGGCCACTCTACTTGCGATCACACTACGTGGCCCGGAGAAGTTATCACGCAGCAGAATTCAACCCCCTTCCTCTACACGTGTGTACCCCAAAGAAGCGCTGGACAGTGGGTGTTCTCAGGCCAAGAGCAGTCCTTGTTCTGGGCTGCACCTGCTCTGTGGTTCAAAGTTTCTCTGACTCTGCTCCTTCGGAAGCATTTCAGAGCTGACGCTATCCCTGGGCTGCCAAAGCAAAGAGGACAAGAGGCCTCTCACACTGAAGGCATGGGCTTGTTTCCCCTGAAGAAAGTGTAAGTCGCCCCTCCCAGGCCTGAGGCGTGTAAGAAGACACCATTTGCTCTGCGCAAGGAAAATGCAAGTAGGTGTACTCGATTTGGGCTGCCTGGTGAAACAACCTGCGCTCACCAGCACCCTGAGTACCTTTCCTGCACTTTGATTCCTAGCTGGGTCAACTCGGCCTTCGGAGGCTAGATGGGACCAAACGTGTTCAGCTTGTAGGGAAAGCCTTTGACCAATGGCCAAGATGCTTGTGCTTGTGCGAGGGTTAGGCAGGCACTTGCCAACACAGGGTCTTTACCTTACCATAAGCTGTCCCTTTGGGCTGAAGCAGGCGGCGTGTGTGGATCACAGCCTGGGAAGCAGGGCCTCAGGGGAGTCTGCCAACAGACTGCCCTCCAGTAGAGCCAGCTGAGAAAAGGTGGCAAGGCTGATGGAACCCGCTTACAACGAAATGTTTCTCTTCAGCAGAGGAGGTTTTGCTGCCACACGTCAGCAGCTCCTCTCCCTCAGAGTGCTGTTCCTAGGTAGACTAGGAAAAGCCACCACGTTCCCCAGCTTAGAAGAGGCTCTTCTCCTAGTTGGTTTCATCCGTGAGAGAGCCAGAAGGGCTGATCTCCACCAGTCGGGCTACACAGCCTGAGTCCTTGGGGCGGGGTAGTCCTGAGCCAATGTGCCACCTAAGGAATGCAAGCCAAGTTTCCTTGCCACAGCAAAGCACACCGAGGCCTGGTGTTTTCTCTATGAAATTGACGTGGGCATGAAGGGTGAGGCCTTTACTACATTGTGTACGGAGGTACTCGATTTGGGCTGCCTGGTGAAAGAACCTGCGCTCACCAGCACCCTGAGTACCTTTCCTGAACTTTGATTCCTAGCTAGGTCAACTCGGCCTTCGGAGGCTAGATGGGACCAAACGTGTTCAGCTTGTGGGGAAAGCCTTTGACCAATGGCCAATATGCTTGTGCTTGTGCGAGGGTTAGGCAGGCACTTGACAACACAGGGTTTTTACCTTACCATAAGCTGTCCCTTTGGGCTGAAGCAGGCGGCGTGTGTGGATCACAGCCTGGGAAGCAGGGCCTCAGGGGAGTCTGCCAACAGACTGCCCTCCAGTATAGCCAGCTGAGAAAAGGTGGCAAGGCTGATGGAACCCGCTTACAACGAAATGTTTCTCTTCAGCAGAGGAGATTTTGCTACCACACGTCAGCAGCTCCTCTCCGTCAGAGTGCTGTTCCTGTGTAGACTAGGAAAAGCCACCACGTTCCCCAGCTTAGAAGAGGCTCTTTTCCTAGTTGGTTTCATCCGTGAGAGAGCCAGAAGGGCTGATCTCAACCAGTCGGGCTGCACAGCCTGAGTCCTTGGGGCAGGGCAGTCCTGAGCCAATGTGCCACCTAAGGAATGCAAGCCAAGTTTCCTTGCCACAGGAAAGCACACCGAGGCCTGGTGTTTTCTCTATGAAATTGACGTGGGCTTGAAGGGTGAGGCCTTTACTACATTGTGGAAAAGCTCGGGGTTACGGCTCTCTTTCTCCCTCTCTCGGTCCCATAACCTGGGCTCAGCCTTGAGGGAATGCAGAGTGGCAGAGACTGCCTCTCTGCCGGACTCAGAAGGCTTCTTCCCTTTAGGGCAATGCCGTTTGTGTCTTACTTCGTGGAGGAGGAATGAGGGCGCCCAGAGATATTCTGACATGAAATACCTAACGACAGAGGATCTGGAGGAGCCGGTTTCTCGGTGGAAGGAGCCCAAAAGCCTGCATTGCTAAGGTCTCTTTGAGAGCTGCCAGACACTCTGCCGTCCTAGGCCTAAGAATTGGACATTGTGACGGCATGGCAACACTTGGAATCCTAGGACCCAGTGGAAGCGCACCTCGCAAACTGGATGGAAGAAGCTTCCAAGCACAGTGTTCTTTCATGTCCCAAAGAGAACGCTAGTGTCTGAGGCTGGTAGCCTTGTTGCTAGAGAGAACTGGCATCCCCGTGGGCCTGTTGGCTACTTTCCTCTTTCCGACCCTCTCAGGAAACTCCTCCAGAAAGCCTTTAGGACCCGCTTAGAGAGAACAGCTGCGAAGTGGATGCACAGAACATTAACCTAGCTCCCAGCCCAGGGTCCCAAACATCCATCTTTCTCTGGAGGGTACATACCCCACCCAGGGATTCAAGCACGGAGTTTGCCTTGTACAACTTACACAGGAAATTGGGAGGAGATGTAGGGCCACTCTACTTGCGATCACACTACGTGGCCCGGAGAAGTTATCACGCAGCAGAATTCAACTCCCTTCCTCTACACGTGTGTACCCCAAAGAAGCGCTGGACAGTGGGTGTTCTCAGGCCAAGAGCAGTCCTTGTTCTGGGCTGCACCTGCTCTGTGGTTCAAAGTTTCTCTGACTCTGCTCCTTCGGAAGCATTTCAGAGCTGACGCTATCCCTGGGCTGCCAAAGCAAAGAGGACAAGAGGCCTCTCACACTGAAGGCATGGGCTTGTTTCCCCTGAAGAAAGTGTAAGTCGCCCCTCCCAGGCCTGAGGCGTGTAAGAAGACACCATTTGCTCTGCGCAAGGAAAATGCAAGTAGGTGTACTCAATTTGGGCTGCCTGGTGAAACAACCTGCGCTCACCAGCACCCTGAGTACCTTTCCTGAACTTTGATTCCTAGCTAGGTCAACTCGGCCTTCGGAGGCTAGATGGGACCAAACGTGTTCAGCTTGTGGGGAAAGCCTTTGACCAATGGCCAATATGCTTGTGCTTGTGCGAGGGTTAGGCAGGCACTTGCCAACACAGGGTCTTTACCTTACCATAAGCTGTCCCTTTGGGCTGAAGCAGGCGGCTTGTGTGGATCACAGCCTGGGAAGCAGGGCCTCAGGGGAATCTGCTAACAGACTGCCCTCCAGTAGAGCCAGCTGAGAAAAAGTGGCAAGGCTGATGGAACCCACTTACAACGAAATGTTTCTCTTCAGCAGAGGAGGTTTTGCTGCCACACGTCAGCAGCTCCTCTCCCTCAGAATGCTGTTCCTAGGTAGACTAGGAAAAGCCACCACGTTCCCCAGCTTAGAAGAGGCTCTTCTCCTAGTTGGTTTCATCCGTGAGAGAGCCAGAAGGGCTGATCTCCACCAGTCGGGCTACACAGCCTGAGTCCTTGGGGCGGGGCAGTCCTGAGCCAATGTGCCACCTAAGGAATGCAAGCCAAGTTTCCTTGCCACAGGAAAGCACACCGAGGCCTGGTGTTTTCTCTATGAAATTGACGTGGGCTTGAAGGGTGAGGCCTTTACTACATTGTGTACGGAGGTACTCGATTTGGGCTGCCTGGTGAAAGAACCTGCGCTCACCAGCACCCTGAGTACCTTTCCTGAACTTTGATTCCTAGCTAGGTCAACTCGGCCTTCGGAGGCTAGATGGGACCAAACGTGTTCAGCTTGTGGGGAAAGCCTTTGACCAATGGCCAATATGCTTGTGCTTGTGCGAGGGTTAGGCAGGCACTTGACAACACAGGGTTTTTACCTTACCATAAGCTGTCCCTTTGGGCTGAAGCAGGCGGCGTGTGTGGATCACAGCCTGGGAAGCAGGGCCTCAGGGGAGTCTGCCAACAGACTGCCCTCCAGTAGAGCCAGCTGAGAAAAGGTGGCAAGGCTGATGGAACCCGCTTACAACGAAATGTTTCTCTTCAGCAGAGGAGATTTTGCTACCACACGTCAGCAGCTCCTCTCCGTCAGAGTGCTGTTCCTGTGTAGACTAGGAAAAGCCACCACGTTCCCCAGCTTAGAAGAGGCTCTTTTCCTAGTTGGTTTCATCCGTGAGAGAGCCAGAAGGGCTGATCTCAACCAGTCGGGCTGCACAGCCTGAGTCCTTGGGGCAGGGCAGTCCTGAGCCAATGTGCCACCTAAGGAATGCAAGCCAAGTTTCCTTGCCACAGGAAAGCACACCGAGGCCTGGTGTTTTCTCTATGAAATTGACGTGGGCTTGAAGGGTGAGGCCTTTACTACATTGTGGAAAAGCTCGGGGTTACGGCTCTCTTTCTCCCTCTCTCGGTCCCATAACCTGGGCTCAGCCTTGAGGGAATGCTGAGTGGCAGAGACTGCCTCTCTGCCGGACTCAGAAGGCTTCTTCCCTTTAGGGCAATGCCGTTTGTGTCTTACTTCGTGGAGGAGGAATGAGGGCGCCCAGAGATATTCTGACATGAAATACCTAACGACAGAGGATCTGGAGGAGCCGGTTTCTCGGTGGAAGGAGCCCAAAAGCCTGCATTGCTAAGGTCTCTTTGAGAGCTGCCAGACACTCTGCCGTCCTAGGCCTAAGAATTGGACATTGTGACGGCATGGCAACACTTGGAATCCTAGGACCCAGTGGAAGCGCACCTCGCAAACTGGATGGAAGAAGCTTCCAAGCACAGTGTTCTTTCATGTCCCAAAGAGAACGCTAGTGTCTGAGGCTGGTAGCCTTGTTGCTAGAGAGAACTGGCATCCCCGTGGGCCTGTTGGCTACTTTCCTCTTTCCGACCCTCTCAGGAAACTCCTCCAGAAAGCCTTTAGGACCCGCTTAGAGAGAACAGCTGCCAAGTGGATGCACAGAACATTAACCTAGCTCCCAGCCCAGGGTCCCAAACATCCATCTTTCTCTGGAGGGTACGTACCCCACCCAGGGATTCAAGCACGGAGTTTGCCTTGTACAACTTACACAGGAAATTGGGAGGAGATGTAGGGCCACTCTACTTGCGATCACACTACGTGGCCCGGAGAAGTTATCACGCAGCAGAATTCAACCCCCTTCCTCTACACGTGTGTACCCCAAAGAAGCGCTGGACAGTGGGTGTTCTCAGGCCAAGAGCAGTCCTTGTTCTGGGCTGCACCTGCTCTGTGGTTCAAAGTTTCTCTGACTCTGCTCCTTCGGAAGCATTTCAGAGCTGACGCTATCCCTGGGCTGCCAAAGCAAAGAGGACAAGAGGCCTCTCACACTGAAGGCATGGGCTTGTTTCCCCTGAAGAAAGTGTAAGTCGCCCCTCCCAGGCCTGAGGCGTGTAAGAAGACACCATTTGCTCTGCGCAAGGAAAATGCAAGTAGGTGTACTCGATTTGGGCTGCCTGGTGAAACAACCTGCGCTCACCAGCACCCTGAGTACCTTTCCTGCACTTTGATTCCTAGCTAGGTGAACTCGGCCTTCGGAGGCTAGATGGGACCAAACGTGTTCAGCTTGTAGGGAAAGCCTTTGACCAATGGCCAATATGCTTGTGCTTGTGCGAGGGTTAGGCAGGCACTTGCCAACACAGGGTCTTTACCTTACCATAAGCTGTCCCTTTGGGCTGAAGCAGGCGGCGTGTGTGGATCACAGCCTGGGAAGCAGGGCCTCAGGGGAGTCTGCCAACAGACTGCCCTCCAGTAGAGCCAGCTGAGAAAAGGTGGCAAGGCTGATGGAACCCGCTTACAACGAAATGTTTCTCTTCAGCAGAGGAGGTTTTGCTGCCACACGTCAGCAGCTCCTCTCCCTCAGAGTGCTGTTCCTAGGTAGACTAGGAAAAGCCACCACGTTCCCCAGCTTAGAAGAGGCTCTTCTCCTAGTTGGTTTCATCCGTGAGAGAGCCAGAAGGGCTGATCTCCACCAGTCGGACTACACAGCCTGAGTCCTTGGGGTGGGGCAGTCCTGAGCCAATGTGCCACCTAAGGAATGCAAGCCAAGTTTCCTTGCCACAGGAAAGCACACCGAGGCCTGGTGTTTTCTCTATGAAATTGACGTGGGCTTGAAGGGTGAGGCCTTTACTACATTGTGTACGGAGGTACTCGATTTGGGCTGCCTGGTGAAACAACCTGCGCTCACCAGCACCCTGAGTACCTTTCCTGAACTTTGATTCCTAGCTAGGTCAACTCGGCCTTCGGTGGCTAGATGGGACCAAACGTGTTCAGCTTGTGGGGAAAGCCTTTGACCAATGGCCAATATGCTTGTGCTTGTGCGAGGGTTAGGCAGGCACTTGCCAACACAGGGTCTTTACCTTACCATAAGCTGTCCCTTTGGGCTGAAGCAGGCGGCGTGTGTGGATCACAGCCTGGGAAGCAGGGCCTCAGGGGAGTCTGCCAACAGACTGCCCTCCAGTAGAGCCAGCTGAGAAAAGGTGGCAAGGCTGATGGAACCTGCTTACAACGAAATGTTTCTCTTCAGCAGAGGAGATTTTGCTACCACACGTCAGCAGCTCCTCTCCGTCAGAGTGCTGTTCCTGTGTAGACTAGGAAAAGCCACCACGTTCCCCAGCTTAGAAGAGGCTCTTTTCCTAGTTGGTTTCATCCGTGAGAGAGCCAGAAGGGCTGATCTCAACCAGTCGGGCTGCACAGCCTGAGTCCTTGGGGCAGGGCAGTCCTGAGCCAATGTGCCACCTAAGGAATGCAAGCCAAGTTTCCTTGCCACAGGAAAGCACACCGAGGCCTGGTGTTTTCTCTATGAAATTGACGTGGGCTTGAAGGGTGAGGCCTTTACTACATTGTGGAAAAGCTCGGGGTTACGGCTCTCTTTCTCCCTCTCTCGGTCCCATAACCTGGGCTCAGCCTTGAGGGAATGCAGAGTGGCAGAGACTGCCTCTCTGCCGGACTCAGAAGGCTTCTTCCCTTTAGGGCAATGCCGTTTGTGTCTTACTTCGTGGAGGAGGAATGAGGGCGCCCAGAGATATTCTGACATGAAATACCTAACGACAGAGGATCTGGAGGAGCCGGTTTCTCGGTGGAAGGAGCCCAAAAGCCTGCATTGCTAAGGTCTCTTTGAGAGCTGCCAGACACTCTGCCGTCCTAGGCCTAAGAATTGGACATTGTGACGGCATGGCAACACTTGGAATCCTAGGACCCAGTGGAAGCGCACCTCGCAAACTGGATGGAAGAAGCTTCCAAGCACAGTGTTCTTTCATGTCCCAAAGAGAACGCTAGTGTCTGAGGCTGGTAGCCTTGTTGCTAGAGAGAACTGGCATCCCCGTGGGCCTGTTGGCTACTTTCCTCTTTCCGACTCTCTCAGGAAACTCCTCCAGAAAGCCTTTAGGACCCGCTTAGAGAGAACAGCTGCGACGTGGATGCACAGAACATTAACCTAGCTCCCAGCCCAGGGTCCCAAACATCCATCTTTCTCTGGAGGGTACGTACCCCACCCAGGGATTCAAGCACGGAGTTTGCCTTGTACAACTTACACAGGAAATTGGGAGGAGATGTAGGGCCACTCTACTTGCGATCACACTACGTGGCCCGGAGAAGTTATCACGCAGCAGAATTCAACCCCCTTCCTCTACACGTGTGTACCCCAAAGAAGCGCTGGACAGTGGGTGTTCTCAGGCCAAGAGCAGTCCTTGTTCTGGGCTGCACCTGCTCTGTGGTTCAAAGTTTCTCTGACTCTGCTCCTTCGGAAGCATTTCAGAGCTGACGCTATCCCTGGGCTGCCAAAGCAAAGAGGACAAGAGGCCTCTCACACTGAAGGCATGGGCTTGTTTCCCCTGAAGAAAGTGTAAGTCGCCCCTCCCAGGCCTGAGGCGTGTAAGAAGACACCATTTGCTCTGCGCAAGGAAAATGCAAGTAGGTGTACTCGATTTGGGCTGCCTGGTGAAACAACCTGCGCTCACCAGCACCCTGAGTACCTTTCCTGCACTTTGATTCCTAGCTAGGTGAACTCGGCCTTCGGAGGCTAGATGGGACCAAACGTGTTCAGCTTGTAGGGAAAGCCTTTGACCAATGGCCAATATGCTTGTGCTTGTGCGAGGGTTAGGCAGGCACTTGCCAACACAGGGTCTTTACCTTACCATAAGCTGTCCCTTTGGGCTGAAGCAGGCGGCGTGTGTGGATCACAGCCTGGGAAGCAGGGCCTCAGGGGAGTCTGCCAACAGACTGCCCTCCAGTAGAGCCAGCTGAGAAAAGGTGGCAAGGCTGATGGAACCCGCTTACAACGAAATGTTTCTCTTCAGCAGAGGAGGTTTTGCTGCCACACGTCAGCAGCTCCTCTCCCTCAGAGTGCTGTTCCTAGGTAGACTAGGAAAAGCCACCACGTTCCCCAGCTTAGAAGAGGCTCTTCTCCTAGTTGGTTTCATCCGTGAGAGAGCCAGAAGGGCTGATCTCCACCAGTCGGACTACACAGCCTGAGTCCTTGGGGTGGGGCAGTCCTGAGCCAATGTGCCACCTAAGGAATGCAAGCCAAGTTTCCTTGCCACAGGAAAGCACACCGAGGCCTGGTGTTTTCTCTATGAAATTGACGTGGGCTTGAAGGGTGAGGCCTTTACTACATTGTGTACGGAGGTACTCGATTTGGGCTGCCTGGTGAAACAACCTGCGCTCACCAGCACCCTGAGTACCTTTCCTGAACTTTGATTCCTAGCTAGGTCAACTCGGCCTTCGGAGGCTAGATGGGACCAAACGTGTTCAGCTTGTGGGGAAAGCCTTTGACCAATGGCCAATATGCTTGTGCTTGTGCGAGGGTTAGGCAGGCACTTGCCAACACAGGGTCTTTACCTTACCATAAGCTGTCCCTTTGGGCTGAAGCAGGCGGCGTGTGTGGATCACAGCCTGGGAAGCAGGGCCTCAGGGGAGTCTGCCAACAGACTGCCCTCCAGTAGAGCCAGCTGAGAAAAGGTGGCAAGGCTGATGGAACCTGCTTACAACGAAATGTTTCTCTTCAGCAGAGGAGATTTTGCTACCACACGTCAGCAGCTCCTCTCCGTCAGAGTGCTGTTCCTGTGTAGACTAGGAAAAGCCACCACGTTCCCCAGCTTAGAAGAGGCTCTTTTCCTAGTTGGTTTCATCCGTGAGAGAGCCAGAAGGGCTGATCTCAACCAGTCGGGCTGCACAGCCTGAGTCCTTGGGGCAGGGCAGTCCTGAGCCAATGTGCCACCTAAGGAATGCAAGCCAAGTTTCCTTGCCACAGGAAAGCACACCGAGGCCTGGTGTTTTCTCTATGAAATTGACGTGGGCTTGAAGGGTGAGGCCTTTACTACATTGTGGAAAAGCTCGGGGTTACGGCTCTCTTTCTCCCTCTCTCGGTCCCATAACCTGGGCTCAGCCTTGAGGGAATGCAGAGTGGCAGAGACTGCCTCTCTGCCGGACTCAGAAGGCTTCTTCCCTTTAGGGCAATGCCGTTTGTGTCTTACTTCGTGGAGGAGGAATGAGGGCGCCCAGAGATATTCTGACATGAAATACCTAACGACAGAGGATCTGGAGGAGCCGGTTTCTCGGTGGAAGGAGCCCAAAAGCCTGCATTGCTAAGGTCTCTTTGAGAGCTGCCAGACACTCTGCCGTCCTAGGCCTAAGAATTGGACATTGTGACGGCATGGCAACACTTGGAATCCTAGGACCCAGTGGAAGCGCACCTCGCAAACTGGATGGAAGAAGCTTCCAAGCACAGTGTTCTTTCATGTCCCAAAGAGAACGCTAGTGTCTGAGGCTGGTAGCCTTGTTGCTAGAGAGAACTGGCATCCCCGTGGGCCTGTTGGCTACTTTCCTCTTTCCGACTCTCTCAGGAAACTCCTCCAGAAAGCCTTTAGGACCCGCTTAGAGAGAACAGCTGCGACGTGGATGCACAGAACATTAACCTAGCTCCCAGCCCAGGGTCCCAAACATCCATCTTTCTCTGGAGGGTACGTACCCCACCCAGGGATTCAAGCACGGAGTTTGCCTTGTACAACTTACACAGGAAATTGGGAGGAGATGTAGGGCCACTCTACTTGCGATCACACTACGTGGCCCGGAGAAGTTATCACGCAGCAGAATTCAACCCCCTTCCTCTACACGTGTGTACCCCAAAGAAGCGCTGGACAGTGGGTGTTCTCAGGCCAAGAGCAGTCCTTGTTCTGGGCTGCACCTGCTCTGTGGTTCAAAGTTTCTCTGACTCTGCTCCTTCGGAAGCATTTCAGAGCTGACGCTATCCCTGGGCTGCCAAAGCAAAGAGGACAAGAGGCCTCTCACACTGAAGGCATGGGCTTGTTTCCCCTGAAGAAAGTGTAAGTCGCCCCTCCCAGGCCTGAGGCGTGTAAGAAGACACCATTTGCTCTGCGCAAGGAAAATGCAAGTAGGTGTACTCGATTTGGGCTGCCTGGTGAAACAACCTGCGCTCACCAGCACCCTGAGTACCTTTCCTGCACTTTGATTCCTAGCTAGGTGAACTCGGCCTTCGGAGGCTAGATGGGACCAAACGTGTTCAGCTTGTAGGGAAAGCCTTTGACCAATGGCCAATATGCTTGTGCTTGTGCGAGGGTTAGGCAGGCACTTGCCAACACAGGGTCTTTACCTTACCATAAGCTGTCCCTTTGGGCTGAAGCAGGCGGCGTGTGTGGATCACAGCCTGGGAAGCAGGGCCTCAGGGGAGTCTGCCAACAGACTGCCCTCCAGTAGAGCCAGCTGAGAAAAGGTGGCAAGGCTGATGGAACCCGCTTACAACGAAATGCTTCTCTTCAGCAGAGGAGGTTTTGCTGCCACACGTCAGCAGCTCCTCTCCCTCAGAGTGCTGTTCCTAGGTAGACTAGGAAAAGCCACCACGTTCCCCAGCTTAGAAGAGGCTCTTCTCCTAGTTGGTTTCATCCGTGAGAGAGCCAGAAGGGCTGATCTCCACCAGTCGGGCTACACAGCCTGAGTCCTTGGGGTGGGGCAGTCCTGAGCCAATGTGCCACCTAAGGAATGCAAGCCAAGTTTCCTTGCCACAGGAAAGCACACCGAGGCCTGGTGTTTTCTCTATGAAATTGACGTGGGCTTGAAGGGTGAGGCCTTTACTACATTGTGGAAAAGCTCGGGGTTACGGCTCTCTTTCTCCCTCTCTCGGTCCCATAACCTGGGCTCAGCCTTGAGGGAATGCTGAGTGGCAGAGACTGCCTCTCTGCCGGACTCAGAAGGCTTCTTCCCTTTAGGGCAATGCCGTTTGTGTCTTACTTCGTGGAGGAGGAATGAGGGCGCCCAGAGATATTCTGACATGAAATACCTAACGACAGAGGATCTGGAGGAGCCGGTTTCTCGGTGGAAGGAGCCCAAAAGCCTGCATTGCTAAGGTCTCTTTGAGAGCTGCCAGACACTCTGCCGTCCTAGGCCTAAGAATTGGACATTGTGACGGCATGGCAACACTTGGAATCCTAGGACCCAGTGGAAGCGCACCTCGCAAACTGGATGGAAGAAGCTTCCAAGCACAGTGTTCTTTCATGTCCCAAAGAGAACGCTAGTGTCTGAGGCTGGTAGCCTTGTTGCTAGAGAGAACTGGCATCCCCGTGGGCCTGTTGGCTACTTTCCTCTTTCCGACCCTCTCAGGAAACTCCTCCAGAAAGCCTTTAGGACCCGCTTAGAGAGAACAGCTGCGAAGTGGATGCACAGAACATTAACCTAGCTCCCAGCCCAGGGTCCCAAACATCCATCTTTCTCTGGAGGGTACGTACCCCACCCAGGGATTCAAGCACGGAGTTTGCCTTGTACAACTTACACAGGAAATTGGGAGGAGATGTAGGGCCACTCTACTTGCGATCACACTACGTGGCCCGGAGAAGTTATCACGCAGCAGAATTCAACCCCCTTCCTCTACACGTGTGTACCCCAAAGAAGCGCTGGACAGTGGGTGTTCTCAGGCCAAGAGCAGTCCTTGTTCTGGGCTGCACCTGCTCTGTGGTTCAAAGTTTCTCTGACTCTGCTCCTTCGGAAGCATTTCAGAGCTGACGCTATCCCTGGGCTGCCAAAGCAAAGAGGACAAGAGGCCTCTCACACTGAAGGCATGGGCTTGTTTCCCCTGAAGAAAGTGTAAGTCGCCCCTCCCAGGCCTGAGGCGTGTAAGAAGACACCATTTGCTCTGCGCAAGGAAAATGCAAGTAGGTGTACTCGATTTGGGCTGCCTGGTGAAACAACCTGCGCTCACCAGCACCCTGAGTACCTTTCCTGCACTTTGATTCCTAGCTAGGTGAACTCGGCCTTCGGAGGCTAGATGGGACCAAACGTGTTCAGCTTGTAGGGAAAGCCTTTGACCAATGGCCAATATGCTTGTGCTTGTGCGAGGGTTAGGCAGGCACTTGCCAACACAGGGTCTTTACCTTACCATAAGCTGTCCCTTTGGGCTGAAGCAGGCGGCGTGTGTGGATCACAGCCTGGGAAGCAGGGCCTCAGGGGAGTCTGCCAACAGACTGCCCTCCAGTAGAGCCAGCTGAGAAAAGGTGGCAAGGCTGATGGAACCCGCTTACAACGAAATGTTTCTCTTCAGCAGAGGAGGTTTTGCTGCCACACGTCAGCAGCTCCTCTCCCTCAGAGTGCTGTTCCTAGGTAGACTAGGAAAAGCCACCACGTTCCCCAGCTTAGAAGAGGCTCTTCTCCTAGTTGGTTTCATCCGTGAGAGAGCCAGAAGGGCTGATCTCCACCAGTCGGGCTACACAGCCTGAGTCCTTGGGGTGGGGCAGTCCTGAGCCAATGTGCCACCTAAGGAATGCAAGCCAAGTTTCCTTGCTACAGGAAAGCACACCGAGGCCTGGTGTTTTCTCTATGAAATTGACGTGGGCTTGAAGGGTGAGGCCTTTAATACATTGTGTACGGAGGTACTCGATTTGGGCTGCCTGGTGAAACAACCTGCGCTCACCAGCACCCTGAGTACCTTTCCTGAACTTTGATTCCTAGCTAGGTCAACTCGGCCTTCGGAGGCTAGATGGGACCAAACGTGTTCAGCTTGTGGGGAAAGCCTTTGACCAATGGCCAATATGCTTGTGCTTGTGCGAGGGTTAGGCAGGCACTTGACAACACAGGGTTTTTACCTTACCATAAGCTGTCCCTTTGGGCTGAAGCAGGCGGCGTGTGTGGATCACAGCCTGGGAAGCAGGGCCTCAGGGGAGTCTGCCAACAGACTGCCCTCCAGTATAGCCAGCTGAGAAAAGGTGGCAAGGCTGATGGAACCCGCTTACAACGAAATGTTTCTCTTCAGCAGAGGAGATTTTGCTACCACACGTCAGCAGCTCCTCTCCGTCAGAGTGCTGTTCCTGTGTAGACTAGGAAAAGCCACCACGTTCCCCAGCTTAGAAGAGGCTCTTTTCCTAGTTGGTTTCATCCGTGAGAGAGCCAGAAGGGCTGATCTCCACCAGTCGGGCTGCACAGCCTGAGTCCTTGGGGCAGGGCAGTCCTGAGCCAATGTGCCACCTAAGGAATGCAAGCCAAGTTTCCTTGCCACAGGAAAGCACACCGAGGCCTGGTGTTTTCTCTATGAAATTGACGTGGGCTTGAAGGGTGAGGCCTTTACTACATTGTGGAAAAGCTCGGGGTTACGGCTCTCTTTCTCCCTCTCTCGGTCCCATAACCTGGGCTCAGCCTTGAGGGAATGCAGAGTGGCAGAGACTGCCTCTCTGCCGGACTCAGAAGGCTTCTTCCCTTTAGGGCAATGCCGTTTGTGTCTTACTTCGTGGAGGAGGAATGAGGGCGCCCAGAGATATTCTGACATGAAATACCTAACGACAGAGGATCTGGAGGAGCCGGTTTCTCGGTGGAAGGAGCCCAAAAGCCTGCATTGCTAAGGTCTCTTTGAGAGCTGCCAGACACTCTGCCGTCCTAGGCCTAAGAATTGGACATTGTGACGGCATGGCAACACTTGGAATCCTAGGACCCAGTGGAAGCGCACCTCGCAAACTGGATGGAAGAAGCTTCCAAGCACAGTGTTCTTTCATGTCCCAAAGAGAACGCTAGTGTCTGAGGCTGGTAGCCTTGTTGCTAGAGAGAACTGGCATCCCCGTGGGCCTGTTGGCTACTTTCCTCTTTCCGACTCTCTCAGGAAACTCCTCCAGAAAGCCTTTAGGACCCGCTTAGAGAGAACAGCTGCGACGTGGATGCACAGAACATTAACCTAGCTCCCAGCCCAGGGTCCCAAACATCCATCTTTCTCTGGAGGGTACGTACCCCACCCAGGGATTCAAGCACGGAGTTTGCCTTGTACAACTTACACAGGAAATTGGGAGGAGATGTAGGGCCACTCTACTTGCGATCACACTACGTGGCCCGGAGAAGTTATCACGCAGCAGAATTCAACCCCCTTCCTCTACACGTGTGTACCCCAAAGAAGCGCTGGACAGTGGGTGTTCTCAGGCCAAGAGCAGTCCTTGTTCTGGGCTGCACCTGCTCTGTGGTTCAAAGTTTCTCTGACTCTGCTCCTTCGGAAGCATTTCAGAGCTGACGCTATCCCTGGGCTGCCAAAGCAAAGAGGACAAGAGGCCTCTCACACTGAAGGCATGGGCTTGTTTCCCCTGAAGAAAGTGTAAGTCGCCCCTCCCAGGCCTGAGGCGTGTAAGAAGACACCATTTGCTCTGCGCAAGGAAAATGCAAGTAGGTGTACTCGATTTGGGCTGCCTGGTGAAACAACCTGCGCTCACCAGCACCCTGAGTACCTTTCCTGCACTTTGATTCCTAGCTAGGTGAACTCGGCCTTCGGAGGCTAGATGGGACCAAACGTGTTCAGCTTGTAGGGAAAGCCTTTGACCAATGGCCAATATGCTTGTGCTTGTGCGAGGGTTAGGCAGGCACTTGCCAACACAGGGTCTTTACCTTACCATAAGCTGTCCCTTTGGGCTGAAGCAGGCGGCGTGTGTGGATCACAGCCTGGGAAGCAGGGCCTCAGGGGAGTCTGCCAACAGACTGCCCTCCAGTAGAGCCAGCTGAGAAAAGGTGGCAAGGCTGATGGAACCCGCTTACAACGAAATGTTTCTCTTCAGCAGAGGAGGTTTTGCTGCCACACGTCAGCAGCTCCTCTCCCTCAGAGTGCTGTTCCTAGGTAGACTAGGAAAAGCCACCACGTTCCCCAGCTTAGAAGAGGCTCTTCTCCTAGTTGGTTTCATCCGTGAGAGAGCCAGAAGGGCTGATCTCCACCAGTCCGGCTACACAGCCTGAGTCCTTGGGGTGGGGCAGTCCTGAGCCAATGTGCCACCTAAGGAATGCAAGCCAAGTTTCCTTGCCACAGGAAAGCACACCGAGGCCTGGTGTTTTCTCTATGAAATTGACGTGGGCTTGAAGGGTGAGGCCTTTACTACATTGTGGAAAAGCTCGGGGTTACGGCTCTCTTTCTCCCTCTCTCGGTCCCATAACCTGGGCTCAGCCTTGAGGGAATGCTGAGTGGCAGAGACTGCCTCTCTGCCAGACTCAGAAGGCTTCTTCCCTTTAGGGCAATGCCGTTTGTGTCTTACTTCGTGGAGGAGGAATGTGGGCGCCCAGAGATATTCTGACATGAAATACCTAACGACAGAGGATCTGGAGGAGCCGGTTTCTCGGTGGAAGGAGCCCAAAAGCCTGCATTGCTAAGGTCTCTTTGAGAGCTGCCAGACACTCTGCCGTCCTAGGCCTAAGAATTGGACATTGTGACGGCATGGCAACACTTGGAATCCTAGGACCCAGTGGAAGCGCACCTCGCAAACTGGATGGAAGAAGCTTCCAAGCACAGTGTTCTTTCATGTCCCAAAGAGAACGCTAGTGTCTGAGGCTGGTAGCCTTGTTGCTAGAGAGAACTGGCATCCCCGTGGGCCTGTTGGCTACTTTCCTCTTTCCGACCCTCTCAGGAAACTCCTCCAGAAAGCCTTTAGGACCCGCTTAGAGAGAACAGCTGCGAAGTGGATGCACAGAACATTAACCTAGCTCCCAGCCCAGGGTCCCAAACATCCATCTTTCTCTGGAGGGTACGTACCCCACCCAGGGATTCAAGCACGGAGTTTGCCTTGTACAACTTACACAGGAAATTGGGAGGAGATGTAGGGCCACTCTACTTGCGATCACACTACGTGGCCCGGAGAAGTTATCACGCAGCAGAATTCAACCCCCTTCCTCTACACGTGTGTACCCCAAAGAAGCGCTGGACAGTGGGTGTTCTCAGGCCAAGAGCAGTCCTTGTTCTGGGCTGCACCTGCTCTGTGGTTCAAAGTTTCTCTGACTCTGCTCCTTCGGAAGCATTTCAGAGCTGACGCTATCCCTGGGCTGCCAAAGCAAAGAGGACAAGAGGCCTCTCACACTGAAGGCATGGGCTTGTTTCCCCTGAAGAAAGTGTAAGTCGCCCCTCCCAGGCCTGAGGCGTGTAAGAAGACACCATTTGCTCTGCGCAAGGAAAATGCAAGTAGGTGTACTCGATTTGGGCTGCCTGGTGAAACAACCTGCGCTCACCAGCACCCTGAGTACCTTTCCTGCACTTTGATTCCTAGCTGGGTGAACTCGGCCTTCGGAGGCTAGATGGGACCAAACGTGTTCAGCTTGTAGGGAAAGCCTTTGACCAATGGCCAATATGCTTGTGCTTGTGCGAGGGTTAGGCAGGCACTTGCCAACACAGGGTCTTTACCTTACCATAAGCTGTCCCTTTGGGCTGAAGCAGGCGGCGTGTGTGGATCACAGCCTGGGAAGCAGGGCCTCAGGGGAGTCTGCCAACAGACTGCCCTCCAGTAGAGCCAGCTGAGAAAAGGTGGCAAGGCTGATGGAACCCGCTTACCACGAAATGTTTCTCTTCAGCAGAGGAGGTTTTGCTGCCACACGTCAGCAGCTCCTCTCCCTCAGAGTGCTGTTCCTAGGTAGACTAGGAAAAGCCACCACGTTCCCCAGCTTAGAAGAGGCTCTTCTCCTAGTTGGTTTCATCCGTGAGAGAGCCAGAAGGGCTGATCTCCACCAGTCGGGCTACACAGCCTGAGTCCTTGGGGTGGGGCAGTCCTGAGCCAATGTGCCACCTAAGGAATGCAAGCCAAGTTTCCTTGCCACAGGAAAGCACACCGAGGCCTGGTGTTTTCTCTATGAAATTGACGTGGGCTTGAAGGGTGAGGCCTTTACTACATTGTGTACGGAGGTACTCGATTTGGGCTGCCTGGTGAAACAACCTGCGCTCACCAGCACCCTGAGTACCTTTCCTGAACTTTGATTCCTAGCTAGGTCAACTCGGCCTTTGGAGGCTAGATGGGACCAAACGTGTTCAGCTTGTGGGGAAAGCCTTTGACCAATGGCCAATATGCTTGTGCTTGTGCGAGGGTTAGGCAGGCACTTGACAACACAGGGTTTTTACCTTACCATAAGCTGTCCCTTTGGGCTGAAGCAGGCGGCGTGTGTGGATCACAGCCTGGGAAGCAGGGCCTCAGGGGAGTCTGCCAACAGACTGCCCTCCAGTATAGCCAGCTGAGAAAAGGTGGCAAGGCTGATGGAACCCGCTTACAACGAAATGTTTCTCTTCAGCAGAGGAGATTTTGCTACCACACGTCAGCAGCTCCTCTCCGTCAGAGTGCTGTTCCTGTGTAGACTAGGAAAAGCCACCACGTTCCCCAGCTTAGAAGAGGCTCTTTTCCTAGTTGGTTTCATCCGTGAGAGAGCCAGAAGGGCTGATCTCCACCAGTCGGGCTGCACAGCCTGAGTCCTTGGGGCAGGGCAGTCCTGAGCCAATGTGCCACCTAAGGAATGCAAGCCAAGTTTCCTTGCCACAGGAAAGCACACCGAGGCCTGGTGTTTTCTCTATGAAATTGACGTGGGCTTGAAGGGTGAGGCCTTTACTACATTGTGGAAAAGCTCGGGGTTACGGCTCTCTTTCTCCCTCTCTCGGTCCCATAACCTGGGCTCAGCCTTGAGGGAATGCAGAGTGGCAGAGACTGCCTCTCTGCCGGACTCAGAAGGCTTCTTCCCTTTAGGGCAATGCCGTTTGTGTCTTACTTCGTGGAGGAGGAATGAGGGCGCCCAGAGATATTCTGACATGAAATACCTAACGACAGAGGATCTGGAGGAGCCGGTTTCTCGGTGGAAGGAGCCCAAAAGCCTGCATTGCTAAGGTCTCTTTGAGAGCTGCCAGACACTCTGCCGTCCTAGGCCTAAGAATTGGACATTGTGACGGCATGGCAACACTTGGAATCCTAGGACCCAGTGGAAGCGCACCTCGCAAACTGGATGGAAGAAGCTTCCAAGCACAGTGTTCTTTCATGTCCCAAAGAGAACGCTAGTGTCTGAGGCTGGTAGCCTTGTTGCTAGAGAGAACTGGCATCCCCGTGGGCCTGTTGGCTACTTTCCTCTTTCCGACCCTCTCAGGAAACTCCTCCAGAAAGCCTTTAGGACCCGCTTAGAGAGAACAGCTGCCAAGTGGATGCACAGAACATTAACCTAGCTCCCAGCCCAGGGTCCCAAACATCCATCTTTCTCTGGAGGGTACGTACCCCACCCAGGGATTCAAGCACGGAGTTTGCCTTGTACAACTTACACAGGAAATTGGGAGGAGATGTAGGGCCACTCTACTTGCGATCACGCTACGTGGCCCGGAGAAGTTATCACGCAGCAGAATTCAACCCCCTTCCTCTACACGTGTGTACCCCAAAGAAGCGCTGGACAGTGGGTGTTCTCAGGCCAAGAGCAGTCCTTGTTCTGGGCTGCACCTGCTCTGTGGTTCAAAGTTTCTCTGACTCTGCTCCTTCGGAAGCATTTCAGAGCTGACGCTATCCCTGGGCTGCCAAAGCAAAGAGGACAAGAGGCCTCTCACACTGAAGGCATGGGCTTGTTTCCCCTGAAGAAAGTGTAAGTCGCCCCTCCCAGGCCTGAGGCGTGTAAGAAGACACCATTTGCTCTGCGCAAGGAAAATGCAAGTAGGTGTACTCGATTTGGGCTGCCTGGTGAAACAACCTGCGCTCACCAGCACCCTGAGTACCTTTCCTGCACTTTGATTCCTAGCTGGGTGAACTCGGCCTTCGGAGGCTAGATGGGACCAAACGTGTTCAGCTTGTAGGGAAAGCCTTTGACCAATGGCCAATATGCTTGTGCTTGTGCGAGGGTTAGGCAGGCACTTGCCAACACAGGGTCTTTACCTTACCATAAGCTGTCCCTTTGGGCTGAAGCAGGCGGCGTGTGTGGATCACAGCCTGGGAAGCAGGGCCTCAGGGGAGTCTGCCAACAGACTGCCCTCCAGTAGAGCCAGCTGAGAAAAGGTGGCAAGGCTGATGGAACCCGCTTACAACGAAATGTTTCTCTTCAGCAGAGGAGGTTTTGCTGCCACACGTCAGCAGCTCCTCTCCCTCAGAGTGCTGTTCCTAGGTAGACTAGGAAAAGCCACCACGTTCCCCAGCTTAGAAGAGGCTCTTCTCCTAGTTGGTTTCATCCGTGAGAGAGCCAGAAGGGCTGATCTCCACCAGTCGGGCTACACAGCCTGAGTCCTTGGGGTGGGGCAGTCCTGAGCCAATGTGCCACCTAAGGAATGCAAGCCAAGTTTCCTTGCCACAGGAAAGCACACCGAGGCCTGGTGTTTGCTCTATGAAATTGACGTGGGCTTGAAGGGTGAGGCCTTTACTACATTGTGTACGGAGGTACTCGATTTGGGCTGCCTGGTGAAACAACCTGCGCTCACCAGCACCCTGAGTACCTTTCCTGAACTTTGATTCCTAGCTAGGTCAACTCGGCCTTCGGAGGCTAGATGGGACCAAACGTGTTCAGCTTGTGGGGAAAGCCTTTGACCAATGGCCAATATGCTTGTGCTTGTGCGAGGGTTAGGCAGGCACTTGACAACACAGGGTTTTTACCTTACCATAAGCTGTCCCTTTGGGCTGAAGCAGGCGGCGTGTGTGGATCACAGCCTGGGAAGCAGGGCCTCAGGGGAGTCTGCCAACAGACTGCCCTCCAGTATAGCCAGCTGAGAAAAGGTGGCAAGGCTGATGGAACCCGCTTACAACGAAATGTTTCTCTTCAGCAGAGGAGATTTTGCTACCACACGTCAGCAGCTCCTCTCCGTCAGAGTGCTGTTCCTGTGTAGACTAGGAAAAGCCACCACGTTCCCCAGCTTAGAAGAGGCTCTTTTCCTAGTTGGTTTCATCCGTGAGAGAGCCAGAAGGGCTGATCTCCACCAGTCGGGCTGCACAGCCTGAGTCCTTGGGGCAGGGCAGTCCTGAGCCAATGTGCCACCTAAGGAATGCAAGCCAAGTTTCCTTGCCACAGGAAAGCACACCGAGGCCTGGTGTTTTCTCTATGAAATTGACGTGGGCTTGAAGGGTGAGGCCTTTACTACATTGTGGAAAAGCTCGGGGTTACGGCTCTCTTTCTCCCTCTCTCGGTCCCATAACCTGGGCTCAGCCTTGAGGGAATGCTGAGTGGCAGAGACTGCCTCTCTGCCGGACTCAGAAGGCTTCTTCCCTTTAGGGCAATGCCGTTTGTGTCTTACTTCGTGGAGGAGGAATGAGGGCGCCCAGAGATATTCTGACATGAAATACCTAACGACAGAGGATCTGGAGGAGCCGGTTTCTCGGTGGAAGGAGCCCAAAAGCCTGCATTGCTAAGGTCTCTTTGAGAGCTGCCAGACACTCTGCCGTCCTAGGCCTAAGAATTGGACATTGTGACGGCATGGCAACACTTGGAATCCTAGGACCCAGTGGAAGCGCACCTCGCAAACTGGATGGAAGAAGCTTCCAAGCACAGTGTTCTTTCATGTCCCAAAGAGAACGCTAGTGTCTGAGGCTGGTAGCCTTGTTGCTAGAGAGAACTGGCATCCCCGTGGGCCTGTTGGCTACTTTCCTCTTTCCGACCCTCTCAGGAAACTCCTCCAGAAAGCCTTTAGGACCCGCTTAGAGAGAACAGCTGCGAAGTGGATGCACAGAACATTAACCTAGCTCCCAGCCCAGGGTCCCAAACATCCATCTTTCTCTGGAGGGTACGTACCCCACCCAGGGATTCAAGCACGGAGTTTGCCTTGTACAACTTACACAGGAAATTGGGAGGAGATGTAGGGCCACTCTACTTGCGATCACGCTACGTGGCCCGGAGAAGTTATCAGGCAGCAGAATTCAACCCCCTTCCTCTACACGTGTGTACCCCAAAGAAGCGCTGGACAGTGGGTGTTCTCAGGCCAAGAGCAGTCCTTGTTCTGGGCTGCACCTGCTCTGTGGTTCAAAGTTTCTCTGACTCTGCTCCTTCGGAAGCATTTCAGAGCTGACGCTATCCCTGGGCTGCCAAAGCAAAGAGGACAAGAGGCCTCTCACACTGAAGGCATGGGCTTGTTTCCCCTGAAGAAAGTGTAAGTCGCCCCTCCCAGGCCTGAGGCGTGTAAGAAGACACCATTTGCTCTGCGCAAGGAAAATGCAAGTAGGTGTACTCGATTTGGGCTGCCTGGTGAAACAACCTGCGCTCACCAGCACCCTGAGTACCTTTCCTGCACTTTGATTCCTAGCTGGGTGAACTCGGCCTTCGGAGGCTAGATGGGACCAAACGTGTTCAGCTTGTAGGGAAAGCCTTTGACCAATGGCCAATATGCTTGTGCTTGTGCGAGGGTTAGGCAGGCACTTGCCAACACAGGGTCTTTACCTTACCATAAGCTGTCCCTTTGGGCTGAAGCAGGCGGCGTGTGTGGATCACAGCCTGGGAAGCAGGGCCTCAGGGGAGTCTGCCAACAGACTGCCCTCCAGTAGAGCCAGCTGAGAAAAGGTGGCAAGGCTGATGGAACCCGCTTACCACGAAATGTTTCTCTTCAGCAGAGGAGGTTTTGCTGCCACACGTCAGCAGCTCCTCTCCCTCAGAGTGCTGTTCCTAGGTAGACTAGGAAAAGCCACCACGTTCCCCAGCTTAGAAGAGGCTCTTCTCCTAGTTGGTTTCATCCGTGAGAGAGCCAGAAGGGCTGATCTCCACCAGTCGGGCTACACAGCCTGAGTCCTTGGGGTGGGGCAGTCCTGAGCCAATGTGCCACCTAAGGAATGCAAGCCAAGTTTCCTTGCCACAGGAAAGCACACCGAGGCCTGGTGTTTTCTCTATGAAATTGACGTGGGCTTGAAGGGTGAGGCCTTTACTACATTGTGTACGGAGGTACTCGATTTGGGCTGCCTGGTGAAACAACCTGCGCTCACCAGCACCCTGAGTACCTTTCCTGAACTTTGATTCCTAGCTAGGTCAACTCGGCCTTTGGAGGCTAGATGGGACCAAACGTGTTCAGCTTGTGGGGAAAGCCTTTGACCAATGGCCAATATGCTTGTGCTTGTGCGAGGGTTAGGCAGGCACTTGACAACACAGGGTTTTTACCTTACCATAAGCTGTCCCTTTGGGCTGAAGCAGGCGGCGTGTGTGGATCACAGCCTGGGAAGCAGGGCCTCAGGGGAGTCTGCCAACAGACTGCCCTCCAGTATAGCCAGCTGAGAAAAGGTGGCAAGGCTGATGGAACCCGCTTACAACGAAATGTTTCTCTTCAGCAGAGGAGATTTTGCTACCACACGTCAGCAGCTCCTCTCCGTCAGAGTGCTGTTCCTGTGTAGACTAGGAAAAGCCACCACGTTCCCCAGCTTAGAAGAGGCTCTTTTCCTAGTTGGTTTCATCCGTGAGAGAGCCAGAAGGGCTGATCTCCACCAGTCGGGCTGCACAGCCTGAGTCCTTGGGGCAGGGCAGTCCTGAGCCAATGTGCCACCTAAGGAATGCAAGCCAAGTTTCCTTGCCACAGGAAAGCACACCGAGGCCTGGTGTTTTCTCTATGAAATTGACGTGGGCTTGAAGGGTGAGGCCTTTACTACATTGTGGAAAAGCTCGGGGTTACGGCTCTCTTTCTCCCTCTCTCGGTCCCATAACCTGGGCTCAGCCTTGAGGGAATGCAGAGTGGCAGAGACTGCCTCTCTGCCGGACTCAGAAGGCTTCTTCCCTTTAGGGCAATGCCGTTTGTGTCTTACTTCGTGGAGGAGGAATGAGGGCGCCCAGAGATATTCTGACATGAAATACCTAACGACAGAGGATCTGGAGGAGCCGGTTTCTCGGTGGAAGGAGCCCAAAAGCCTGCATTGCTAAGGTCTCTTTGAGAGCTGCCAGACACTCTGCCGTCCTAGGCCTAAGAATTGGACATTGTGACGGCATGGCAACACTTGGAATCCTAGGACCCAGTGGAAGCGCACCTCGCAAACTGGATGGAAGAAGCTTCCAAGCACAGTGTTCTTTCATGTCCCAAAGAGAACGCTAGTGTCTGAGGCTGGTAGCCTTGTTGCTAGAGAGAACTGGCATCCCCGTGGGCCTGTTGGCTACTTTCCTCTTTCCGACCCTCTCAGGAAACTCCTCCAGAAAGCCTTTAGGACCCGCTTAGAGAGAACAGCTGCGACGTGGATGCACAGAACATTAACCTAGCTCCCAGCCCAGGGTCCCAAACATCCATCTTTCTCTGGAGGGTACGTACCCCACCCAGGGATTCAAGCACGGAGTTTGCCTTGTACAACTTACACAGGAAATTGGGAGGAGATGTAGGGCCACTCTACTTGCGATCACGCTACGTGGCCCGGAGAAGTTATCACGCAGCAGAATTCAACCCCCTTCCTCTACACGTGTGTACCCCAAAGAAGCGCTGGACAGTGGGTGTTCTCAGGCCAAGAGCAGTCCTTGTTCTGGGCTGCACCTGCTCTGTGGTTCAAAGTTTCTCTGACTCTGCTCCTTCGGAAGCATTTCAGAGCTGACGCTATCCCTGGGCTGCCAAAGCAAAGAGGACAAGAGGCCTCTCACACTGAAGGCATGGGCTTGTTTCCCCTGAAGAAAGTGTAAGTCGCCCCTCCCAGGCCTGAGGCGTGTAAGAAGACACCATTTGCTCTGCGCAAGGAAAATGCAAGTAGGTGTACTCGATTTGGGCTGCCTGGTGAAACAACCTGCGCTCACCAGCACCCTGAGTACCTTTCCTGCACTTTGATTCCTAGCTGGGTGAACTCGGCCTTCGGAGGCTAGATGGGACCAAACGTGTTCAGCTTGTAGGGAAAGCCTTTGACCAATGGCCAATATGCTTGTGCTTGTGCGAGGGTTAGGCAGGCACTTGCCAACACAGGGTCTTTACCTTACCATAAGCTGTCCCTTTGGGCTGAAGCAGGCGGCGTGTGTGGATCACAGCCTGGGAAGCAGGGCCTCAGGGGAGTCTGCCAACAGACTGCCCTCCAGTAGAGCCAGCTGAGAAAAGGTGGCAAGGCTGATGGAACCCGCTTACAACGAAATGTTTCTCTTCAGCAGAGGAGGTTTTGCTGCCACACGTCAGCAGCTCCTCTCCCTCAGAGTGCTGTTCCTAGGTAGACTAGGAAAAGCCACCACGTTCCCCAGCTTAGAAGAGGCTCTTCTCCTAGTTGGTTTCATCCGTGAGAGAGCCAGAAGGGCTGATCTCCACCAGTCGGGCTACACAGCCTGAGTCCTTGGGGTGGGGCAGTCCTGAGCCAATGTGCCACCTAAGGAATGCAAGCCAAGTTTCCTTGCCACAGGAAAGCACACCGAGGCCTGGTGTTTGCTCTATGAAATTGACGTGGGCTTGAAGGGTGAGGCCTTTACTACATTGTGTACGGAGGTACTCGATTTGGGCTGCCTGGTGAAACAACCTGCGCTCACCAGCACCCTGAGTACCTTTCCTGAACTTTGATTCCTAGCTAGGTCAACTCGGCCTTCGGAGGCTAGATGGGACCAAACGTGTTCAGCTTGTGGGGAAAGCCTTTGACCAATGGCCAATATGCTTGTGCTTGTGCGAGGGTTAGGCAGGCACTTGACAACACAGGGTTTTTACCTTACCATAAGCTGTCCCTTTGGGCTGAAGCAGGCGGCGTGTGTGGATCACAGCCTGGGAAGCAGGGCCTCAGGGGAGTCTGCCAACAGACTGCCCTCCAGTATAGCCAGCTGAGAAAAGGTGGCAAGGCTGATGGAACCCGCTTACAACGAAATGTTTCTCTTCAGCAGAGGAGATTTTGCTACCACACGTCAGCAGCTCCTCTCCGTCAGAGTGCTGTTCCTGTGTAGACTAGGAAAAGCCACCACGTTCCCCAGCTTAGAAGAGGCTCTTTTCCTAGTTGGTTTCATCCGTGAGAGAGCCAGAAGGGCTGATCTCCACCAGTCGGGCTGCACAGCCTGAGTCCTTGGGGCAGGGCAGTCCTGAGCCAATGTGCCACCTAAGGAATGCAAGCCAAGTTTCCTTGCCACAGGAAAGCACACCGAGGCCTGGTGTTTTCTCTATGAAATTGACGTGGGCTTGAAGGGTGAGGCCTTTACTACATTGTGGAAAAGCTCGGGGTTACGGCTCTCTTTCTCCCTCTCTCGGTCCCATAACCTGGGCTCAGCCTTGAGGGAATGCTGAGTGGCAGAGACTGCCTCTCTGCCGGACTCAGAAGGCTTCTTCCCTTTAGGGCAATGCCGTTTGTGTCTTACTTCGTGGAGGAGGAATGAGGGCGCCCAGAGATATTCTGACATGAAATACCTAACGACAGAGGATCTGGAGGAGCCGGTTTCTCGGTGGAAGGAGCCCAAAAGCCTGCATTGCTAAGGTCTCTTTGAGAGCTGCCAGACACTCTGCCGTCCTAGGCCTAAGAATTGGACATTGTGACGGCATGGCAACACTTGGAATCCTAGGACCCAGTGGAAGCGCACCTCGCAAACTGGATGGAAGAAGCTTCCAAGCACAGTGTTCTTTCATGTCCCAAAGAGAACGCTAGTGTCTGAGGCTGGTAGCCTTGTTGCTAGAGAGAACTGGCATCCCCGTGGGCCTGTTGGCTACTTTCCTCTTTCCGACCCTCTCAGGAAACTCCTCCAGAAAGCCTTTAGGACCCGCTTAGAGAGAACAGCTGCGAAGTGGATGCACAGAACATTAACCTAGCTCCCAGCCCAGGGTCCCAAACATCCATCTTTCTCTGGAGGGTACGTACCCCACCCAGGGATTCAAGCACGGAGTTTGCCTTGTACAACTTACACAGGAAATTGGGAGGAGATGTAGGGCCACTCTACTTGCGATCACGCTACGTGGCCCGGAGAAGTTATCACGCAGCAGAATTCAACCCCCTTCCTCTACACGTGTGTACCCCAAAGAAGCGCTGGACAGTGGGTGTTCTCAGGCCAAGAGCAGTCCTTGTTCTGGGCTGCACCTGCTCTGTGGTTCAAAGTTTCTCTGACTCTGCTCCTTCGGAAGCATTTCAGAGCTGACGCTATCCCTGGGCTGCCAAAGCAAAGAGGACAAGAGGCCTCTCACACTGAAGGCATGGGCTTGTTTCCCCTGAAGAAAGTGTAAGTCGCCCCTCCCAGGCCTGAGGCGTGTAAGAAGACACCATTTGCTCTGCGCAAGGAAAATGCAAGTAGGTGTACTCGATTTGGGCTGCCTGGTGAAACAACCTGCGCTCACCAGCACCCTGAGTACCTTTCCTGCACTTTGATTCCTAGCTGGGTGAACTCGGCCTTCGGAGGCTAGATGGGACCAAACGTGTTCAGCTTGTAGGGAAAGCCTTTGACCAATGGCCAATATGCTTGTGCTTGTGCGAGGGTTAGGCAGGCACTTGCCAACACAGGGTCTTTACCTTACCATAAGCTGTCCCTTTGGGCTGAAGCAGGCGGCGTGTGTGGATCACAGCCTGGGAAGCAGGGCCTCAGGGGAGTCTGCCAACAGACTGCCCTCCAGTAGAGCCAGCTGAGAAAAGGTGGCAAGGCTGATGGAACCCGCTTACCACGAAATGTTTCTCTTCAGCAGAGGAGGTTTTGCTGCCACACGTCAGCAGCTCCTCTCCCTCAGAGTGCTGTTCCTAGGTAGACTAGGAAAAGCCACCACGTTCCCCAGCTTAGAAGAGGCTCTTCTCCTAGTTGGTTTCATCCGTGAGAGAGCCAGAAGGGCTGATCTCCACCAGTCGGGCTACACAGCCTGAGTCCTTGGGGTGGGGCAGTCCTGAGCCAATGTGCCACCTAAGGAATGCAAGCCTAGTTTCCTTGCCACAGGAAAGCACACCGAGGCCTGGTGTTTTCTCTATGAAATTGACGTGGGCTTGAAGGGTGAGGCCTTTACTACATTGTGTACGGAGGTACTCGATTTGGGCTGCCTGGTGAAACAACCTGCGCTCACCAGCACCCTGAGTACCTTTCCTGAACTTTGATTCCTAGCTAGGTCAACTCGGCCTTTGGAGGCTAGATGGGACCAAACGTGTTCAGCTTGTGGGGAAAGCCTTTGACCAATGGCCAATATGCTTGTGCTTGTGCGAGGGTTAGGCAGGCACTTGACAACACAGGGTTTTTACCTTACCATAAGCTGTCCCTTTGGGCTGAAGCAGGCGGCGTGTGTGGATCACAGCCTGGGAAGCAGGGCCTCAGGGGAGTCTGCCAACAGACTGCCCTCCAGTATAGCCAGCTGAGAAAAGGTGGCAAGGCTGATGGAACCTGCTTACAACGAAATGTTTCTCTTCAGCAGAGGAGATTTTGCTACCACACGTCAGCAGCTCCTCTCCGTCAGAGTGCTGTTCCTGTGTAGACTAGGAAAAGCCACCACGTTCCCCAGCTTAGAAGAGGCTCTTTTCCTAGTTGGTTTCATCCGTGAGAGAGCCAGAAGGGCTGATCTCCACCAGTCGGGCTGCACAGCCTGAGTCCTTGGGGCAGGGCAGTCCTGAGCCAATGTGCCACCTAAGGAATGCAAGCCAAGTTTCCTTGCCACAGGAAAGCACACCGAGGCCTGGTGTTTTCTCTATGAAATTGACGTGGGCTTGAAGGGTGAGGCCTTTACTACATTGTGGAAAAGCTCGGGGTTACGGCTCTCTTTCTCCCTCTCTCGGTCCCATAACCTGGGCTCAGCCTTGAGGGAATGCAGAGTGGCAGAGACTGCCTCTCTGCCGGACTCAGAAGGCTTCTTCCCTTTAGGGCAATGCCGTTTGTGTCTTACTTCGTGGAGGAGGAATGAGGGCGCCCAGAGATATTCTGACATGAAATACCTAACGACAGAGGATCTGGAGGAGCCGGTTTCTCGGTGGAAGGAGCCCAAAAGCCTGCATTGCTAAGGTCTCTTTGAGAGCTGCCAGACACTCTGCCGTCCTAGGCCTAAGAATTGGACATTGTGACGGCATGGCAACACTTGGAATCCTAGGACCCAGTGGAAGCGCACCTCGCAAACTGGATGGAAGAAGCTTCCAAGCACAGTGTTCTTTCATGTCCCAAAGAGAACGCTAGTGTCTGAGGCTGGTAGCCTTGTTGCTAGAGAGAACTGGCATCCCCGTGGGCCTGTTGGCTACTTTCCTCTTTCCGACCCTCTCAGGAAACTCCTCCAGAAAGCCTTTAGGACCCGCTTAGAGAGAACAGCTGCGACGTGGATGCACAGAACATTAACCTAGCTCCCAGCCCAGGGTCCCAAACATCCATCTTTCTCTGGAGGGTACGTACCCCACCCAGGGATTCAAGCACGGAGTTTGCCTTGTACAACTTACACAGGAAATTGGGAGGAGATGTAGGGCCACTCTACTTGCGATCACGCTACGTGGCCCGGAGAAGTTATCACGCAGCAGAATTCAACCCCCTTCCTCTACACGTGTGTACCCCAAAGAAGCGCTGGACAGTGGGTGTTCTCAGGCCAAGAGCAGTCCTTGTTCTGGGCTGCACCTGCTCTGTGGTTCAAAGTTTCTCTGACTCTGCTCCTTCGGAAGCATTTCAGAGCTGACGCTATCCCTGGGCTGCCAAAGCAAAGAGGACAAGAGGCCTCTCACACTGAAGGCATGGGCTTGTTTCCCCTGAAGAAAGTGTAAGTCGCCCCTCCCAGGCCTGAGGCGTGTAAGAAGACACCATTTGCTCTGCGCAAGGAAAATGCAAGTAGGTGTACTCGATTTGGGCTGCCTGGTGAAACAACCTGCGCTCACCAGCACCCTGAGTACCTTTCCTGCACTTTGATTCCTAGCTGGGTGAACTCGGCCTTCGGAGGCTAGATGGGACCAAACGTGTTCAGCTTGTAGGGAAAGCCTTTGACCAATGGCCAATATGCTTGTGCTTGTGCGAGGGTTAGGCAGGCACTTGCCAACACAGGGTCTTTACCTTACCATAAGCTGTCCCTTTGGGCTGAAGCAGGCGGCGTGTGTGGATCACAGCCTGGGAAGCAGGGCCTCAGGGGAGTCTGCCAACAGACTGCCCTCCAGTAGAGCCAGCTGAGAAAAGGTGGCAAGGCTGATGGAACCCGCTTACAACGAAATGTTTCTCTTCAGCAGAGGAGGTTTTGCTGCCACACGTCAGCAGCTCCTCTCCCTCAGAGTGCTGTTCCTAGGTAGACTAGGAAAAGCCACCACGTTCCCCAGCTTAGAAGAGGCTCTTCTCCTAGTTGGTTTCATCCGTGAGAGAGCCAGAAGGGCTGATCTCCACCAGTCGGGCTACACAGCCTGAGTCCTTGGGGTGGGGCAGTCCTGAGCCAATGTGCCACCTAAGGAATGCAAGCCAAGTTTCCTTGCCACAGGAAAGCACACCGAGGCCTGGTGTTTGCTCTATGAAATTGACGTGGGCTTGAAGGGTGAGGCCTTTACTACATTGTGTACGGAGGTACTCGATTTGGGCTGCCTGGTGAAACAACCTGCGCTCACCAGCACCCTGAGTACCTTTCCTGAACTTTGATTCCTAGCTAGGTCAACTCGGCCTTCGGAGGCTAGATGGGACCAAACGTGTTCAGCTTGTGGGGAAAGCCTTTGACCAATGGCCAATATGCTTGTGCTTGTGCGAGGGTTAGGCAGGCACTTGACAACACAGGGTTTTTACCTTACCATAAGCTGTCCCTTTGGGCTGAAGCAGGCGGCGTGTGTGGATCACAGCCTGGGAAGCAGGGCCTCAGGGGAGTCTGCCAACAGACTGCCCTCCAGTATAGCCAGCTGAGAAAAGGTGGCAAGGCTGATGGAACCCGCTTACAACGAAATGTTTCTCTTCAGCAGAGGAGATTTTGCTACCACACGTCAGCAGCTCCTCTCCGTCAGAGTGCTGTTCCTGTGTAGACTAGGAAAAGCCACCACGTTCCCCAGCTTAGAAGAGGCTCTTTTCCTAGTTGGTTTCATCCGTGAGAGAGCCAGAAGGGCTGATCTCCACCAGTCGGGCTGCACAGCCTGAGTCCTTGGGGCAGGGCAGTCCTGAGCCAATGTGCCACCTAAGGAATGCAAGCCAAGTTTCCTTGCCACAGGAAAGCACACCGAGGCCTGGTGTTTTCTCTATGAAATTGACGTGGGCTTGAAGGGTGAGGCCTTTACTACATTGTGGAAAAGCTCGGGGTTACGGCTCTCTTTCTCCCTCTCTCGGTCCCATAACCTGGGCTCAGCCTTGAGGGAATGCAGAGTGGCAGAGACTGCCTCTCTGCCGGACTCAGAAGGCTTCTTCCCTTTAGGGCAATGCCGTTTGTGTCTTACTTCGTGGAGGAGGAATGAGGGCGCCCAGAGATATTCTGACATGAAATACCTAACGACAGAGGATCTGGAGGAGCCGGTTTCTCGGTGGAAGGAGCCCAAAAGCCTGCATTGCTAAGGTCTCTTTGAGAGCTGCCAGACACTCTGCCGTCCTAGGCCTAAGAATTGGACATTGTGACGGCATGGCAACACTTGGAATCCTAGGACCCAGTGGAAGCGCACCTCGCAAACTGGATGGAAGAAGCTTCCAAGCACAGTGTTCTTTCATGTCCCAAAGAGAACGCTAGTGTCTGAGGCTGGTAGCCTTGTTGCTAGAGAGAACTGGCATCCCCGTGGGCCTGTTGGCTACTTTCCTCTTTCCGACCCTCTCAGGAAACTCCTCCAGAAAGCCTTTAGGACCCGCTTAGAGAGAACAGCTGCGACGTGGATGCACAGAACATTAACCTAGCTCCCAGCCCAGGGTCCCAAACATCCATCTTTCTCTGGAGGGTACGTACCCCACCCAGGGATTCAAGCACGGAGTTTGCCTTGTACAACTTACACAGGAAATTGGGAGGAGATGTAGGGCCACTCTACTTGCGATCACGCTACGTGGCCCGGAGAAGTTATCACGCAGCAGAATTCAACCCCCTTCCTCTACACGTGTGTACCCCAAAGAAGCGCTGGACAGTGGGTGTTCTCAGGCCAAGAGCAGTCCTTGTTCTGGGCTGCACCTGCTCTGTGGTTCAAAGTTTCTCTGACTCTGCTCCTTCGGAAGCATTTCAGAGCTGACGCTATCCCTGGGCTGCCAAAGCAAAGAGGACAAGAGGCCTCTCACACTGAAGGCATGGGCTTGTTTCCCCTGAAGAAAGTGTAAGTCGCCCCTCCCAGGCCTGAGGCGTGTAAGAAGACACCATTTGCTCTGCGCAAGGAAAATGCAAGTAGGTGTACTCGATTTGGGCTGCCTGGTGAAACAACCTGCGCTCACCAGCACCCTGAGTACCTTTCCTGCACTTTGATTCCTAGCTGGGTGAACTCGGCCTTCGGAGGCTAGATGGGACCAAACGTGTTCAGCTTGTAGGGAAAGCCTTTGACCAATGGCCAATATGCTTGTGCTTGTGCGAGGGTTAGGCAGGCACTTGCCAACACAGGGTCTTTACCTTACCATAAGCTGTCCCTTTGGGCTGAAGCAGGCGGCGTGTGTGGATCACAGCCTGGGAAGCAGGGCCTCAGGGGAGTCTGCCAACAGACTGCCCTCCAGTAGAGCCAGCTGAGAAAAGGTGGCAAGGCTGATGGAACCCGCTTACAACGAAATGTTTCTCTTCAGCAGAGGAGGTTTTGCTGCCACACGTCAGCAGCTCCTCTCCCTCAGAGTGCTGTTCCTAGGTAGACTAGGAAAAGCCACCACGTTCCCCAGCTTGGAAGAGGCTCTTCTCCTAGTTGGTTTCATCCGTGAGAGAGCCAGAAGGGCTGATCTCCACCAGTCGGGCTACACAGCCTGAGTCCTTGGGGTGGGGCAGTCCTGAGCCAATGTGCCACCTAAGGAATGCAAGCCAAGTTTCCTTGCCACAGGAAAGCACACCGAGGCCTGGTGTTTGCTCTATGAAATTGACGTGGGCTTGAAGGGTGAGGCCTTTACTACATTGTGTACGGAGGTACTCGATTTGGGCTGCCTGGTGAAACAACCTGCGCTCACCAGCACCCTGAGTACCTTTCCTGAACTTTGATTCCTAGCTAGGTCAACTCGGCCTTCGGAGGCTAGATGGGACCAAACGTGTTCAGCTTGTGGGGAAAGCCTTTGACCAATGGCCAATATGCTTGTGCTTGTGCGAGGGTTAGGCAGGCACTTGACAACACAGGGTTTTTACCTTACCATAAGCTGTCCCTTTGGGCTGAAGCAGGCGGCGTGTGTGGATCACAGCCTGGGAAGCAGGGCCTCAGGGGAGTCTGCCAACAGACTGCCCTCCAGTATAGCCAGCTGAGAAAAGGTGGCAAGGCTGATGGAACCCGCTTACAACGAAATGTTTCTCTTCAGCAGAGGAGATTTTGCTACCACACGTCAGCAGCTCCTCTCCGTCAGAGTGCTGTTCCTGTGTAGACTAGGAAAAGCCACCACGTTCCCCAGCTTAGAAGAGGCTCTTTTCCTAGTTGGTTTCATCCGTGAGAGAGCCAGAAGGGCTGATCTCCACCAGTCGGGCTGCACAGCCTGAGTCCTTGGGGCAGGGCAGTCCTGAGCCAATGTGCCACCTAAGGAATGCAAGCCAAGTTTCCTTGCCACAGGAAAGCACACCGAGGCGTGGTGTTTTCTCTATGAAATTGACGTGGGCTTGAAGGGTGAGGCCTTTACTACATTGTGGAAAAGCTCGGGGTTACGGCTCTCTTTCTCCCTCTCTCGGTCCCATAACCTGGGCTCAGCCTTGAGGGAATGCAGAGTGGCAGAGACTGCCTCTCTGCCGGACTCAGAAGGCTTCTTCCCTTTAGGGCAATGCCGTTTGTGTCTTACTTCGTGGAGGAGGAATGAGGGCGCCCAGAGATATTCTGACATGAAATACCTAACGACAGAGGATCTGGAGGAGCCGGTTTCTCGGTGGAAGGAGCCCAAAAGCCTGCATTGCTAAGGTCTCTTTGAGAGCTGCCAGACACTCTGCCGTCCTAGGCCTAAGAATTGGACATTGTGACGGCATGGCAACACTTGGAATCCTAGGACCCAGTGGAAGCGCACCTCGCAAACTGGATGGAAGAAGCTTCCAAGCACAGTGTTCTTTCATGTCCCAAAGAGAACGCTAGTGTCTGAGGCTGGTAGCCTTGTTGCTAGAGAGAACTGGCATCCCCGTGGGCCTGTTGGCTACTTTCCTCTTTCCGACCCTCTCAGGAAACTCCTCCAGAAAGCCTTTAGGACCCGCTTAGAGAGAACAGCTGCGACGTGGATGCACAGAACATTAACCTAGCTCCCAGCCCAGGGTCCCAAACATCCATCTTTCTCTGGAGGGTACGTACCCCACCCAGGGATTCAAGCACGGAGTTTGCCTTGTACAACTTACACAGGAAATTGGGAGGAGATGTAGGGCCACTCTACTTGCGATCACGCTACGTGGCCCGGAGAAGTTATCACGCAGCAGAATTCAACCCCCTTCCTCTACACGTGTGTACCCCAAAGAAGCGCTGGACAGTGGGTGTTCTCAGGCCAAGAGCAGTCCTTGTTCTGGGCTGCACCTGCTCTGTGGTTCAAAGTTTCTCTGACTCTGCTCCTTCGGAAGCATTTCAGAGCTGACGCTATCCCTGGGCTGCCAAAGCAAAGAGGACAAGAGGCCTCTCACACTGAAGGCATGGGCTTGTTTCCCCTGAAGAAAGTGTAAGTCGCCCCTCCCAGGCCTGAGGCGTGTAAGAAGACACCATTTGCTCTGCGCAAGGAAAATGCAAGTAGGTGTACTCGATTTGGGCTGCCTGGTGAAACAACCTGCGCTCACCAGCACCCTGAGTACCTTTCCTGCACTTTGATTCCTAGCTGGGTGAACTCGGCCTTCGGAGGCTAGATGGGACCAAACGTGTTCAGCTTGTAGGGAAAGCCTTTGACCAATGGCCAATATGCTTGTGCTTGTGCGAGGGTTAGGCAGGCACTTGCCAACACAGGGTCTTTACCTTACCATAAGCTGTCCCTTTGGGCTGAAGCAGGCGGCGTGTGTGGATCACAGCCTGGGAAGCAGGGCCTCAGGGGAGTCTGCCAACAGACTGCCCTCCAGTAGAGCCAGCTGAGAAAAGGTGGCAAGGCTGATGGAACCCGCTTACAACGAAATGTTTCTCTTCAGCAGAGGAGGTTTTGCTGCCACACGTCAGCAGCTCCTCTCCCTCAGAGTGCTGTTCCTAGGTAGACTAGGAAAAGCCACCACGTTCCCCAGCTTGGAAGAGGCTCTTCTCCTAGTTGGTTTCATCCGTGAGAGAGCCAGAAGGGCTGATCTCCACCAGTCGGGCTACACAGCCTGAGTCCTTGGGGTGGGGCAGTCCTGAGCCAATGTGCCACCTAAGGAATGCAAGCCAAGTTTCCTTGCCACAGGAAAGCACACCGAGGCCTGGTGTTTTCTCTATGAAATTGACGTGGGCTTGAAGGGTGAGGCCTTTACTACATTGTGTACGGAGGTACTCGATTTGGGCTGCCTGGTGAAACAACCTGCGCTCACCAGCACCCTGAGTACCTTTCCTGAACTTTGATTCCTAGCTAGGTCAACTCGGCCTTCGGAGGCTAGATGGGACCAAACGTGTTCAGCTTGTGGGGAAAGCCTTTGACCAATGGCCAATATGCTTGTGCTTGTGCGAGGGTTAGGCAGGCACTTGACAACACAGGGTTTTTACCTTACCATAAGCTGTCCCTTTGGGCTGAAGCAGGCGGCGTGTGTGGATCACAGCCTGGGAAGCAGGGCCTCAGGGGAGTCTGCCAACAGACTGCCCTCCAGTATAGCCAGCTGAGAAAAGGTGGCAAGGCTGATGGAACCCGCTTACAACGAAATGTTTCTCTTCAGCAGAGGAGATTTTGCTACCACACGTCAGCAGCTCCTCTCCGTCAGAGTGCTGTTCCTGTGTAGACTAGGAAAAGCCACCACGTTCCCCAGCTTAGAAGAGGCTCTTTTCCTAGTTGGTTTCATCCGTGAGAGAGCCAGAAGGGCTGATCTCCACCAGTCGGGCTGCACAGCCTGAGTCCTTGGGGCAGGGCAGTCCTGAGCCAATGTGCCACCTAAGGAATGCAAGCCAAGTTTCCTTGCCACAGGAAAGCACACCGAGGCCTGGTGTTTTCTCTATGAAATTGACGTGGGCTTGAAGGGTGAGGCCTTTACTACATTGTGGAAAAGCTCGGGGTTACGGCTCTCTTTCTCCCTCTCTCGGTCCCATAACCTGGGCTCAGCCTTGAGGGAATGCTGAGTGGCAGAGACTGCCTCTCTGCCGGACTCAGAAGGCTTCTTCCCTTTAGGGCAATGCCGTTTGTGTCTTACTTCGTGGAGGAGGAATGAGGGCGCCCAGAGATATTCTGACATGAAATACCTAACGACAGAGGATCTGGAGGAGCCGGTTTCTCGGTGGAAGGAGCCCAAAAGCCTGCATTGCTAAGGTCTCTTTGAGAGCTGCCAGACACTCTGCCGTCCTAGGCCTAAGAATTGGACATTGTGACGGCATGGCAACACTTGGAATCCTAGGACCCAGTGGAAGCGCACCTCGCAAACTGGATGGAAGAAGCTTCCAAGCACAGTGTTCTTTCATGTCCCAAAGAGAACGCTAGTGTCTGAGGCTGGTAGCCTTGTTGCTAGAGAGAACTGGCATCCCCGTGGGCCTGTTGGCTACTTTCCTCTTTCCGACCCTCTCAGGAAACTCCTCCAGAAAGCCTTTAGGACCCGCTTAGAGAGAACAGCTGCGACGTGGATGCACAGAACATTAACCTAGCTCCCAGCCCAGGGTCCCAAACATCCATCTTTCTCTGGAGGGTACGTACCCCACCCAGGGATTCAAGCACGGAGTTTGCCTTGTACAACTTACACAGGAAATTGGGAGGAGATGTAGGGCCACTCTACTTGCGATCACGCTACGTGGCCCGGAGAAGTTATCACGCAGCAGAATTCAACCCCCTTCCTCTACACGTGTGTACCCCAAAGAAGCGCTGGACAGTGGGTGTTCTCAGGCCAAGAGCAGTCCTTGTTCTGGGCTGCACCTGCTCTGTGGTTCAAAGTTTCTCTGACTCTGCTCCTTCGGAAGCATTTCAGAGCTGACGCTATCCCTGGGCTGCCAAAGCAAAGAGGACAAGAGGCCTCTCACACTGAAGGCATGGGCTTGTTTCCCCTGAAGAAAGTGTAAGTCGCCCCTCCCAGGCCTGAGGCGTGTAAGAAGACACCATTTGCTCTGCGCAAGGAAAATGCAAGTAGGTGTACTCGATTTGGGCTGCCTGGTGAAACAACCTGCGCTCACCAGCACCCTGAGTACCTTTCCTGCACTTTGATTCCTAGCTGGGTGAACTCGGCCTTCGGAGGCTAGATGGGACCAAACGTGTTCAGCTTGTAGGGAAAGCCTTTGACCAATGGCCAATATGCTTGTGCTTGTGCGAGGGTTAGGCAGGCACTTGCCAACACAGGGTCTTTACCTTACCATAAGCTGTCCCTTTGGGCTGAAGCAGGCGGCGTGTGTGGATCACAGCCTGGGAAGCAGGGCCTCAGGGGAGTCTGCCAACAGACTGCCCTCCAGTAGAGCCAGCTGAGAAAAGGTGGCAAGGCTGATGGAACCCGCTTACAACGAAATGTTTCTCTTCAGCAGAGGAGGTTTTGCTGCCACACGTCAGCAGCTCCTCTCCCTCAGAGTGCTGTTCCTAGGTAGACTAGGAAAAGCCACCACGTTCCCCAGCTTGGAAGAGGCTCTTCTCCTAGTTGGTTTCATCCGTGAGAGAGCCAGAAGGGCTGATCTCCACCAGTCGGGCTACACAGCCTGAGTCCTTGGGGTGGGGCAGTCCTGAGCCAATGTGCCACCTAAGGAATGCAAGCCAAGTTTCCTTGCCACAGGAAAGCACACCGAGGCCTGGTGTTTTCTCTATGAAATTGA